>NC_084482.1:127964914-128308248 GCF_030035675.1 Rhineura floridana
CAGTATCCACACTGAAGCTGCATTGGAATTTCATGGCCTGCAACCATGGGGCTGTCTGTCTGGGCCAAACTGTAAGGCAGGGCATACCTTTGTTTTCGTCTTTGCCTCAGTGTGTGAACAGGGCAATCTGGACATTGAGGGGGGCTTAACTCACCCCTATTGTTACTCTGGTAAAGCTTGGACTTATGGTACTAGTCACCTTTGGTAGAACTGGGGAATCTATTAAGATGGTCTGCCGTTGGAGACTTATGGAATCCAAAACCAAAGCCGGTGGTGATCCTGTTGAGGTCTTTGTGTCACTATGGAATGCAGATGGGGGTGGGCGCTTGACATGATTGCTCCCAATTGTCCTGTCCTGCACTGTAGAGCCCAGATTGCTTCCTGGTTTTCTGCGGTATACCAGGACAACGAAAACTAAAGTGCAAGTGGTGTAAGTTTCAAAGTGAAGCCAACTAGACATGTGCTAGAGCGCATAATTGCTACAGCATGGCAGTGAAGGCTACAGAGAAGTTTGTTTTGCTGCTTGCATCACAGCCTTGAGTAGCCATCCAGCATTGCTTTTCCGAGTGGTGCAGTGATTATTCTCATATACCCCAGCAAATTGAATGCTTGCACTCGAGTCATGCTGTGACAAATTTTAAAACACTTTGAAGATAAAACCTATGCCAACGTGAATTGATACTATTGATACAGTATCAGATGGATGTCCAATGGAGTCTTACCTAGTTTTATGGGATCTGTTTTAGTTTTTGAGGCTTGAGGGCACAGACAAGATGTTTGTTGTAATCCATTTGTGCACATGTTACGCCTGTGCTAAAAGCACTGCACTGGCTGCCTATTAGCTATTGAACCATTTTAAAAGTTTTGTTGCTGATGTATGAAGCCCTAAAGAACTTGGGAGTCAGATACCTAGAAGAGCACCTTATACATATATGTTAGGACATAAAGGTCATCAGAAGAGGCCTTGTTAGGGTCATCCCACTTTATGATGTGTTGCTTGTTGATGACATAGAAACAAGCCTTCTGTGTAGTGGCACTCATTCGTTGGAATGCTCTTTCCCCCACTCCTATAGGGGAGGCATCCACAGTAGGGTGCTTCTGAAAAAGTGTGAAAAACACATTGGATTGCTCAGGCTTTCCCCAGTTGGGTTACTGGCCCATTTTAGATACTGTGCATATCCCTGGCATTTGTTTGTTCTTTGCTGTTGATATTTTGATATTAAGTATATTTCAGTACTTGTTTGATTTTATATGTTTTTAACATGTTAATGTTGGATTTTATTCTGTATACCACTTTGGGATCCTGGATGGGAAGTGGCCTACAAATGATATTAATTAAAGGTACAGGAGGTCTGTCCTCTTTTTCATCTTTATCTCCCTCATTATTATTGCCTCCCTCATTACTGATTTTCAGGAGAAATTTAAAAACATTCCTGCTTACCCAGGCTTTGATGGATGATACTGACCATGGCAACTGTGAAATTAATAACTGCAAGGGTATATCATTATTTTAAAATGGTTTTTAAATATGTTTTGATTTGACTTTGAAATGTACTATTTTAACATTTTGGGTATTTGCCAATTTGGGCTTCTTTGGAAGGAAGGGCAGCATACAAATTTAAATAAATTTGTTATAATATATGAACGGATAGATTAGATATTAATCTAATTTGTCCTATTTAAGCACTCTCTTTTCTGTTCTTTACTTTCAGATTTATGATATAGGTATATCTAAACACAAAGTGATGATGAACTATTTTGAATCATATGATAATATAGTAGCACTTTCTGACCTTTAAAAAAAATTAAATAAATTTATGCCTCACAGCTGGCTTGTTTTTTATCCTCAATATTCAAGGCAGTTTTAAATGGACATACATTCAGACAGATTAAGGTGCAATCCAACTTGTATTTATGCCAGGCTGAGGGAACTAGGATATACCTACACCGGCAGAAGCCCCTCACCCTAGCTGAGGTAGACCCTGCCAGCTTTGTATAAGCATGGTCCCTCATTGGCCCCAAACAGGCACTGTCCTTTAGCCACTGCCTTGGGCTTCTGCAGCTACACATCCTCTTGCTAGGCCACACCTCTGAGAGCTGCAGGTGGAAACAATTCTGCCTGAAAACAGACTGACAAGCAGGTAGGCCGATAAATACAGGTAAGTACTCGCAGGGTACAGCAGATGGTTGCTAGGCACTGCTTTGGGCTTCTGCAGCTTAATAGTCTCTTTGCAGGGCTACACTTCTGAGAGCTGCAAGTGGGCCATTATGGGACAGCACTGCAGGAAAGAACATGAAAAAACAAATGAACTCCAAGCTTAGCTCCAGACATCAGTACATCTTAAGAAGTTTATGATTGAGGCTGTCTGAGGTGCTCTGACCCCAGAAAAACTGATGATTGCTTCTTGCTTGCTGGTTGGAGAACAAAATAACATATGAAGAGCCCTGCTGGATCAGGGCAAAGGCCCATCTAATTCAGCATCTTGTTCTCATAGCGGCCAACCAGATGCCTGTGGAAGCTAGGGTTGCCAGGTCCATGGCCTGAGACTGATCCTGTATCTTTAGGAGAAGAGAAGGTCAGCCAAGTGCAGGTGTTCTTGCAACTCTGTAATGGGAAAAACCACAAGGTGGAATTCTCCCTCCCCCCTCCACAACTTTTAAAGATACAGAAGACCTCTTGGAGGCCGGGCCTGGCAACCAAGAGGTCTTCTGTATCTTTAAAAGTTGTGGAGGGGGGAGGGAGACCACCTTGTGGTTTTTCCCATTACAGAGTTGCAAGAACATCTGCACTTGGCTGACCTTCTCTTCTCCTAAAGCAGCCTTTCCCAACAAGTGGGCCACCAGATGTTCTTCGACTGCAATTCCCATCTTTCCTCACCATTGACAATGCTGGCTGAGGCTGATGGGAGTTGTGGTCCAACAACATCTGGTGGCCCACTAGTTGGGAAAGGCTGTCCTAAAGATACAGGATCAGTCTCAGGCCATGGACCTGGCAACCCTAGTGGAAGCCCACAAGCAGGACCTGGCTGCAGTAGCCCTCTCCCCCTACTTGTGATTCCCAGCAACTGGTGTTCAGAGGCATACTGCCTCTGCTACTGGAAGCAGTACATAGTCATCAGGACTAGTAGCTGTTGACAGCCTTATCCTACATGAATTTGTCCAATCCTCTTTTAAAGCCACCAAAGTTGATGGCCATAACTACATCTGTGGGCAAATTCCATAGTTTAACTGTGCACTGAAGAGGAAGTCACCACTTTTGTCAGGATACTTCAAAAACAAGGAGTAGAAGTGACCACACAGAGACACACACCTCCAAGTTCTTCACTGTCAAGTGCTGCCCAGTTTTCAAAGTCAACTTTGACAAGCATTTGTCAGAGTCCCAACTCAGCTTGACAAGGCAATAAATCTTCCCAGGGCCACATAATAAGAATATGGTTAAAGTTTTTTTTCTCTTGTGTGTAGCACGCAGTCAGACCCTGGGCTGTTGGAGAGGGCAGTGCTTTGAAAACCTTTCCAATATGAAAGCTTTAATCCAATACTTGCTTTTCTGGGAGTAAAGGAATGCTGATCCCATGTACCTGGAGTAAACCCCATTGAATTCATTAGGACTTACTTTTGAGTAGACATGGTTAGGATTGTGCTGTAAATTAATGGGACTTCTGAGTAAACATAACAAAGAATTGTGTTTGTGTTAAAATGAACATAATTTTGAGGTAGTTCTTAAACGTTTTTACTTCGAATTCTATTGTTTTCTTACTGAATTTTCACTTTAACCACATGAAACTATGTATAAATGTAAATACATTTAGGCTGTGCGTATGATATTGTAATTTAAAGGTGTAATTTTAATTTTGCTAGTTTATGTCACTACTATTGCCATTACATTCAGTGATATAAGGGAATTATGATTTACGAGTAACATTAGTACAAAAAACATTACTAAGGATTCTGTATGGTCTGGTATGGGAGGAGGTCCATGGGGGTGACACCATGAGTTACCGCACTGGGTGACACCAACCCTAGTGACGCCACTGATTCTCTCACACAAAGTAAAGCATGGAATTTTAGTCTGAAATTTCAAATAAGAAATTGCCCAAAATGCTGAACATTCTGAAGAGAGGAAAAGGAACTTCTTAAAAATACTCTTTCAGTGAAAGAGAATTGGCTATCAAAATTCTGAACTGAAAAGGAATCTTTTCACATATTTCCTTTTTGTAGATCTTTAGCCTTCAGAGCTAAGGAGGAAGTAAAAAAAAAAAGGCTTATTGGAAACAAGTTAATACAAACTCCAGCTACTTCTAGGACACTTTGAGTCCACAGACTCTCCTATGACTCTTCAGATGTAAAATCAGTCTTGCCAAAAGGGACAATGGGTCAGCAAGAACCAAGTAAAAAGGGTAGTTTCAGTATACCCTTCATATGGCCTACAGATTGGAGGTACAGATTAATTCTGAAGCTGCTGTCTTCCTACTGCCCTGTTACTGCACATTTCTCTGGGTCTACAAGATGAGTGACCTGCTGGGGGAGTATGCCCAATACATTCACAGTACTGTGCTACTCAAAATGATTCAACAGAGCAATATGCCTTGTGTTAATCAGACTGACATTTCTCGCAACAACACTGGCTCATTTGGATTCCTGTGCTGAGCAGGGGGGTTCACTTGATGGCCTTATAGGACCCGTCAGACTCTATTATCATTGTTTTCGCTCTCCTTTAAGAAAATAAATTGCATTTTATTTTGCTTCCAGTACAAAGGGGCTGAAGCCTGGCCCAGTAACACTGAATAATTCTCAATTCTTTGCATTTTCACATTTGTGAATTGGTGAAATCAAAGAAAGCAAAATAATCCCTGTGAACTAGCGTTGCCAAGTTCAGGGCCTGAGACTGATCCTGTATCTTTAGGAGAAGAGAAAGTCAGCCAAGTGCAGATGTTCTTGCAACACTATAATGGGAAAAACCACAAGGTAGAATTCTACCTTCCCCCTGCACAACTTTTAAAGATACAGAAGACCTCTTGGAGGCTGCGCCTCGCAAATTCTGTCCTTAAAGTAGCCTCTTGTCCAGAGTATAGGTTGCACATCAGGACAATCAGAAGGTGTGGCACCCCCATTTCTTTTAAAGCATTCCCTAGTTTTTCATGATGTAAACAAAAAAGGCTTTGCTGTGAAGCACAGGTTGATTTCCTTCTGAAATTCCTTGGTCCGTTCCATTATCCAACGTATGTTTGCAATTTGATCTCTGGTACCTCTTCCCTTTCTAAATCCAGATTGGACGTCTGGCATTTCTTGCTCCATATATGGTAAGAGCCTTTGTTGTAGACTTTACTTGCATGGGATATTAAGGCAATAGTTCGATAATTATTCCCTGGGATCTCCTTTCTTTGGAATTGGGATGTATTTTGAAGGCTTCTAATCTGTGGGCCATTGTTTAGTTTTCCATATTTATTGACAAATTTTTGTCAAAATTTGGACAGATTCAATTTCAGGAGCTTGTAGCAATTTGATTGGTATGCCATCTGTTCCTGGCATCTTCCTTTTATTTTGTCTCGGTCAGTCAGTGTGTTCCCGTTTATCCAACATCCCTACTCTTGGTTTAAATTTCCCTTTAATCTTTTGGAATAGGGCTCTTGTTCCACCCTTTTTGTTGTCCTATTTCTATACAATAACTATTGTAATAGTTCTCTTTGTCCCTACGTACTAGTGGCTGTATTGTTGCATTTAGGGTTCTGTGTTTCTATCTCCTTTTGCTTTTGCTTTCCTTCTCTCTTTAACCATTTTAAGAGTTTCTTCAATCATCCATTGAGGTCTTTCTCTCTTTTTAACTAGAGGTATTGTCTTTTGCATTCTTCCCTGATAATGTCTCTGACTTCACTCCATAGTTCTTCTGGTTCGCTGTCAACTAAGTTTAAAGCCTCAAATCTGTTCCTTATTTGATCTTTATATTCTTGTGGGATGTTATTTAAATTGTATTTTGGCAATATGATTGCTTTACTCTGATTTTCGATATGATGAGTTCATGATCTGTACCACAGTCAGCTCCTGGTCTTGTTTTCACAGAAAGTATGGAGCTTCTCCATCTTCTGCTACCAATTATATAATAAATTTGATTCCTATATTGACCATTTGGTGATGTCCACGTGTACAGTCATCATTTTGGTTGCTCAAAAAATGTGTTTGCGAGAAACAAATTATTGGCTCCTGCTTCATTTCTATCTTCTAAGCCCCATTTCCCCACAATTCCTAGTTCTTCTCTGTTCCCTACTTTTGCATTCCAGTCCCCCATGATTATCAGTACATCTTGTTTTGGTGTGTGATCAATTTCTTCCTGTACTTCGGAGTAAAATCTCTCCAATTCCTCTTCTTCTGTGTTTGCCGTTGGAGCATAGACTTGGGGCTCATCCAGACGACTGCAAAATGTGTGACACACCTGCTATGTGTGTTCATTATTTTTCGGTCGTCCAAATGACGTCTCGCGCTGTTACGCATTTTCGTGGGTTAAATCCGCTCCTTGCAATATCGGCAAAAATATGATTTGCTGTTTAAAATCGGGAATCATCCACTGTGCTTTCAGTAGTTAGGATGCAATACAGCGGACTTTACAGCTGATGGGCGGTTCTTGGGCGTTTCCCCTTGCCCCTTCTCCTCATTCCAGCCAATCACGTATCTGCACTTTTGCGCATGTGCGAGAATAAGCCTGGGAAAATTGAACCAATCATCACAATGGTGGGGTGTTGGGGGGGTTCTGCAACTACTGTGCAGATGCATTTTATTTTTTGCCAGCCTGCAAACTGGGCGGCCGCTCTGGGTGAGATCTGCAATGCACAGCAAGCGAGAAAGGGGTGGTGGTCCATTTCAGCCTGCCTCCAAAAGCTTTGTCAATTTCATTCTACTTGCTGGGGGTTTTGCTTCAAATCAGAAAAGCATACATTCGTTTAAGTGTAATATCGCAAATGCAAACAAGAAAAGGGCTTCTGGTCGGTTTCAAGCCTGCTCCGGAAAGCTTTGTCAATTTCATTCTCTGTGGGAAGGAAAGGGAGAAGGGGTGTGTGACACGTTTCTTGCTTTTTGGGAGATATAAGTGCAATTGCCAGCATGTGTATCTCCTTAAATATCAATAAAGGTAGAAAAGCATACATTCATTTAAGTGTAATATCGCAAATACAAACAAGAAAAGGGCTGCTGGTTGGTTTCAAGCCTGCTCCGGAAAGCTTTGTCTCCATGGGAAGGAAAGGGAGAAGGAGGGGGGGTGACTCTTGCTTTTTTGGAGAAATAAGTGCAATTGCCAGCGTGCGTATCTCCTTAAATATCAGTAAAGGCAGAAAAGCATACATTTAAGCATAATATCGCAAATACAAACAAGGCAGGCGTGAAACCGACCAGCAGCCTTTCCTTCCGAGGTGAGAACTCCTTTACAGCCATACTGTGCTTCGTTGCAAAGGGGGAGAGGAGCATATGCAATTTTTTTGCTGACCAATTGGTTGATAGGGGGAGGTTTTAGAGACAGAGCTTGGAAAACCGAAAAGAATGTAGAGGTCTTGCGTGTGCGGGTGCAAAAAAGCATTTTTTTTAATTGGGAAAGAGCGAACTAAAAGGCAAAGTGAGGACTATCAGATGACAAACCGAATATGGAAACCGTGGATTATCCCGCTCCGTTTGGATAAGCCCTTGGATGATGGTTATGTTAATAGGTTTCCTGTTAAATCTCATTGATATAACTCGCTCAGACCTTGTGTTATAGTTCTTAATTGTTTTTGCTAAATCACTTCTCACTATTAAAGCAACCCCGTTTCTTCTTAATTTCTCATTTCCTGCATAAAATATTTTGTAGTTGCCTGATTGAAAATGTCCCATTCCCATCCATTTTAATTCACTCACGCCAAGTATTGTAATGTTGATACATTCCATTTCTTGCTTGACAATTTATAACTTTCCCTGGTTCATGCTTCTCACGTTCCATGTTCCTACTGTGTGCGTCGTACAACTCCGTACTCTCCTTTTGCATCTGTGCTCATCAGCCTCTAGGCTTCCTTTCGGCTTTGATCCAGCTGCGTCATTAGTCACAGAGCTACTTGTACTTGCAAGTCTGGCGCTGGCCCTGAGTATAAAGCCATTCTTGTGGCTGTATAATTTATGAATAAACATTCACCTGCACTCTAGCACAAATGCTTCGTCATGCCTGCTTTTTGCAATGGGAGACACACAGAGCAACTTTCTTTTCCAACAGAATTCTTCAAGGGAGGGTGGTTAAATCTAGAATGGGGACTGATGTTTTTGGTAATTTTGAAAAATGATGGGTCTCTTTTGGTCAATGCTCTGAACAGCGCAGGATCTCAAAGCAGATGCTGCAGCAGGAGGTTTATGAAGTCCTATCAGATCATTGACTCTCAAACTTAACAAATCCTAGATATTACGGACTCAATATTCTCTAGGTCAGTGATTGTCAGCTACCGTTTTGTGGCCTGCAGCCAAGTTATATAAAAATTCTTGGCTTGGCAGGCACATACATGCTTCAGCTGTATGGCCTCTTCAAGAGTTTCTGTTAATTGGTAGGTACTCTTTCAACTAGTATGAAGCACAAAAAAACTGAAACTTCTTTCTGACAAACTATGATACAGAGAAACGGAGAATAGAAATGCTAGGGATTTTTGTTTTGCCTTTCTGTTCCTAGTAGTTTAGGAAGGAGAGAAAGTGTTCCCTCTACTCATATTAATATGAGAAGAGAACAGGAACTGTTTGTCCAAAAGTTGGTGTTCCGTACTGAGGAAGCAGTCAATTTCTATACTATATTATTCAAGATTTAGAGAGAGATGTCAGATATTCTGCACTTTTTTGTATTTCCTGGTTGTTTTTTAATAGCAATTTCAATGGCATGGAAATTTCTCCTGAAAAACATCTGTCTTAAATGTGTGTGGATTGTTTACTTTTTCTAGTTCTGTTTGGTACCATTGTTTCCCAGACTATAGCTTCTTTCATACCACTTTATCTCTGGCTGCTGCTTCCTTTTCCTTGGATTAGTCACATGGGTGTTCTCAGCTAATTGGGAACCAGGTTGTGACCAGGAAGATGTCGCACACTATGTAGCCTATCTGATTTGAATGTGTGACAGCAATGGAAAGTAATAGCAATTTAAACAAACAAAAAATCTGCAGGCAGTGCTGAAAAACTGTTAAGCGCGGAAGCACAGTTAATTATTGGTTCAACCTTAATAGAAACCGCTTAAAAGGAGAAAAATGTTAGATCTCTGCAGTCGTGCCAGATACATTAAGACACCATCCCCCCATCCATCTTATTTTATTTTTGTTCTTAAGACCTTTGTCTGGGAAGGGAGTTGTGCAGATTGACAGCCTGAGCACTTCTACACTGACTTCAGTCAATAAAACTTATCAGGCACAATCCATCAAGTGCTGCTCCATTTCACATCAATGGGGCCACAAAAGAATAGTTCTTCGGGACTTGAACTCATCTTATTTATGCTTAGTTCTCTTGGCTGTCTTTTTAAGGCACTGCTGATTTCTTACTTCACTTCAGATGAGCACCCTCAGATTCCACTAGGACGCAGCCACCAGTCACTTCTGCTCCCAATGGAGGAAGGGAGAGTAAACAGAAAAATCTTACTGCATTATAGCCTGCAAAAGAAAGTGTAGAAATAATGTTCTCCCAATGCTACAAGTGTAGCAATAGCTTTCTCTACAGCAAGAGAGAATAATAGGTTGGATATGCAATGTCTACTTTTTAATTCCAGCAGATGTACTCAATGTAAATGCACCATATACAAGGGTCTTAATGGAGCAGCTCTAGCAGCATGGAAAGATTCAGAGCCCAATTATTTTTTCAAAAGCCTCACGAGTATATAGCATAGGCTGCAATTCCCCCTGAGGGGGAAGCTACATCTAACAATGTAATAACACAAAGGTAGATTTTCATCTTTGCTATATTATTGCACTATATGTTTAGAGAAGAGAACCATTTGAGATTTCATGCGCAAAGAAGCCCCCTGGTTTATGTAATTTGCCCTCCTCCATATCAGACGTTATACCACTGTATTCTGTCAGTTCCAGCTTGAGCTGATAACATTTGGATGAGCCACCAAACAAGCCAAAGAGAGAAAGGAAGTGAATGAGCCAGTATACCCCAAAACAAATCATGGCATAAGAAACAGACTATTATACACCTCTCACAAAAATATTCTATTTTAGGATAATATTCTATTTTGACTCTTCTCTTACAACACAATTTTGGTGAGACAATTCATATTTGGAAATACTATAATGCTATTCTCATCTTGGAAGCTTGCATTTTTTTCCATTCAATTTGATATCAATTATTTCTTATAATATTTTCCAGTGTCACGTTTGTGTAATTAAATAATTCTGTGTTAAATAATTTTAAAGGGCTATTTAATTTGTTTCTATATGTTCAATGTGGTTGAATGTATCTCTGCTGGGTGTATTTTTACATGAGCTACAGGCAGCATTTTTTTTGAGAGGGAGCGAGAGTGCAACTTTTGCTTTAAAACAATGATGAAGAACCTGTCGTTCTCCAGATGACCCATGTTTCAGATGTTGTTGGACCATAACTCTACATCACTACACTTGATTTATTTATTTTTTTATGATGGAGACTGAGGCCATTTTGACTAGGGTCAGATTAATCAAACAGGATAATGAGGCCCTGGCCTAGTGTCTGTGAGTTTCCTAGTATAGAACTGGTAGAATCTATAAAAACAGGTACATCAATCACATTAGAAAGGCAAGACTACATATATTAAAATATGGGTTATGTATATGGGTTAAAATATGGTTATGGAACAGTCTATGGTAGCCTTCCTCAACCTGGTGCCCTCCAGTTGTTGTTGGTCTACAACTTACATAACCAATGGCCAAGGATGATGGGAGTTGTAGTTCAAAACATCTGGAGGTTGGGGAAGGCTGGACTATGGCTATTATTATATGGATTATGTATGATTTATAGAACAAAAAAAGGTTTATTAAGTGGTCTGCTGAGACCCCAGTTGTTTTAAAGTGGTCCATGAAAAAAAGTTTGAGAATATTGTTCTTTGCCACAGTCCTATAAGCACTCCTGCTCGTTTCCAGGAGTATCCTTGCTCCTCCCTCTGCCAGCTGCCTCAGCTACTTCTATCATCCATGCATTAACATATATTTTCCTCTGTATTTTTTAAAAAATCATTATGCCTATTCCATGACAAAATATGTTCTCCTCATCAGGACTGTTGCTACTGCCTTCAGTGCTATGAAGCAAACGTCCATAATTTTCCACCCAATGTTATCGTTTTTATTCACTGCTTCAAAAGTGCTGGAACTACTGTGTGTAATTATAGACCCTCTGTTTATCCTTATTTTGTTGCAACATTCACTTCTGAGTGGTGAATTTATATTCTTTAGGACTTGGTACAATCTGACTGTCTTCATTCATATGTGAAGATAGTTATGCATGAAAGCTAAGGAAAAACCCTGGAGCTGAGCTGAAGTACTGAGAATCTTGTTTTTCAAATGAAATCATGGTACTTCAAGGGAAGAGGAAAGTTCCACTGAAATTCCCAAGTGATCTAAGTCACTTTATGCTCTCCTCCACAGTGACTACTTAGGACTACTCCACTCATGCATCTATGGTGGTAGAATCCAGGAAGGCTGTACTATATCATTTCTCACTCTGCAGAGCAGCCCTTACTGTGGGGACAAGAACCTGTGGCTCTCCAGATGTTGCTTGGCTACAGTTCCTAGCATCCCTAACCATGAGCCATGCTTGGGCTGATGGGAGTTGGAGTCCAACAACCTCTGGAGGGCCATAGCTTCCACATCTCTGCCTTATTGGTTAATGGGGCAGTTTCCAAAGCTGGTTTGCAATGGGGGACCACACCATGAAGTCTCAGGAGTCACAGCTATGGGGGACCACACCATGAAGTCTCAGGAGTCACAGCCCTCAAACTCAGTACATCTTCTTTCCAATCTGGCCCTCATGTAGCCTTCCTCACACACCACTTGAGTATGGAAAATGCACAAACCATTCATGATGACAAAAGTATTCTTTATTTATTCAATTTATTAGACGCTTGCTACCCAAAGGTCTCCAAGAGACTTACATCATAATTAAAACTCAAAATAATATATCATACATAAATCAAATAAAACAAAACAATAGCCACCCCCATACAGCCACAGAAAGCTTTGGCAGCACACAAACCCTAGCTGCCAAAGCATCATCACCATCATCATCACCTTTCTCACCCACTCTCCAGCAGATAAAAAATAAACATAAAGCACAAACATAAACACACACATATAAACAAACACCCCCCAGCCCAAGGTCAGGTGTGTTATTCTGGGAATTTGCTACCCCTCCCCACCCAGGAGTCTTGGCCTCAAAGCCAGCTGCTGCAATCAGTGGGAGAGTGGGTCTTCCTCCAGGGATGGGCTGACTGGTCTCCTCTCCTTTCAGAGGGGGAAGTAGCAAAATGCAGAGCAGTAGTAGGTGGCAAGACTTTTGCTCTGTGGGCGTTCCTGCTACTACACCTCTCCTGTTGCTGCTGGAGGTCCAAAAGTACAGAGACAGGGCAAGTAGTTAATTTTCTGGTTATCATACATACAGTGTTGCTTACATAGGAACAAAGGCTAGTAAATCCAATGAGCTGTTAAGAACAGTATTACTGCTTCTGTGTATGAGTTTCATAAAGGTGATGTCTGATGGTAAAAAGTGGAAATGGACTGCCTTCAAGTTGTTTCCGACTTATGGCGATCCCATGAATAGGGTTTTCATGGTAAGCGGTTTTCAGAGGGGGTTTACCATTGCTTTCCTCTGAGGCTGAGACGCAATGACTCACCCAAAGTCACCCAGTGAGCTTCATGGCTGTGCGGGGATTCGAACCCTGGCCTCCCAGGTCGCAGTCTAGCACCTTAACCATTATACCATGCTGGCTCTCCTGATGGTAAAGTTTTTTTATCTAAGTATATGTAATGGAACATTCTTCCTCTCTAATGTCACCTGCATCTTTCTACCCTCTCTCTGTGTTGTCTCCCCCTTGATTAACATCTTAAAGGATAAGCCTCTTGGGGAAGGAATCTGTCTGTGTGTGCATGAGCACATGCATCTACTTATGTTACTCTCTACAGAGCAGCTTCTGGCTTTTAAGCTTAACCATCCATGAGGCCATTTTTTCCAGGCAAGGCCCACTTGCCAGAAGGTGGCCTGTTGTGGGAGCTCAGGATCTGGCCCATTGGCTGGTCCTGTCCCCTACCTTTGATGTAGATATAGGAAAATAAATAAGTATCCTAAACTTTGTGACTAAATAGAAACAACTGAGACCTATAACAAAGTAGTAGTAGAGGGTGATGCTGTTCAGGATTCCTGACATACTGTTCCATTTCACCTTACCACCATATTTCAATTCACTCCCTCTAACAGTCCATCAGCATTCCATGGCCACTGCACTGACTACACTGGGCTGTCTTCCCACCCCTGTGCTAAGCATTTTTTTTTTAGTGCTTCTGCAAAACTTGGGATTCTCGTAACCCTGCTGATATCTCCCTCCTGTGCATTGGTGGTGTCATTTTAGCTAATGAACAACAGCATTTGCAGCTTGAACATAAGATATAGAATGATGATAGTCTGACATACCCTCTCTCTGCAATGTATATATTTTGATATATGAGATTTCTATAAGTGATATTTGGCAATGAAATTTTATCTTTCTGAATCTCCGTATCCATTGCTATCTTTTTTTAAAAAAAATGTTCCAATGCCCCCACTTACTTGCAACCAAGAATACTTATTCTTGAAACCATGAAGCTTAAAATAAAACATCAATACCCATCAGAATTACCAAACACTCACTCACAAACCTACCTTGAATTTAGCAAACCTAATTAGGGTGCCCTCCTCCGAGTTCCGACTCATAGAGAAGCTCGGAGGATGGTAACAAGAACTAGGGCCTTCTCAGTGGTGGCCCCCGAACTGTGGAATAGTCTTCCCGAAGAAGTGCACTTGGCGCCGACATTGCTATCCTTTCGGCGCCAAGTTAAAACCTTCCTATTTTATCAGGCATTTTAGTTTTTCTTAAATATGTTTTAACTGGTTTTAGATTATGGATTTGCATTTATATTTTTTGTATTGTTCTATGTGACTCTATTGTATTTATTATATTTGTTGTACACCGCCCAGAGAGCTATGCTAGTGGGGCGGTATAAAAATTCAATAAATAAATAAATAAAATAATACAGTTGTAAAGTTGTTTGACAACAGTATAATTTAACAATTGTATTTCTCTGATGCTTTTGCCAACTACATGGTGTTTGTCATGTACAGATTTCCACTACGTGATGAGCATCCTCTTCACTAATGAATTAGTCCTGATCCTAAAAGTGCTCTAATCTGCCCTGATGATTCCTTTGATTTTGACATCAGAACAGGCTTTACAGATATCACCTGTCTCTTCTATCTCAACTTGCCATGGGAATCCCCACAGAGAGACACCCATGTTATTGTAAGAATTAATTTAAGCTAGTAATAAGGAATTGAATTACAAGTGAGAAAGAAACAAGGCTAAAATTTTCCATGTGTAAATTGAAGATTACTCTGAAGGTTCAATCACACATTACACAGCATGGAGGGAGTGGATAAAGATAACCCCTTTCTCCCTCTCTTATGTTAGAGCTTTTCAGTAACCCCAACCCCTACCCTATCTACAGAATGCTCTCTCCAGAGAGACTCACCTGGTGCCTACTTTAATGCCTTTTCAGTATCAGTCAAAGGCATTTTGGGTCACCTAGGCTTTTTAACATCTTTTAACATCTCTTAATATCCCCTAATTTCATTGATATTGTTTTACATTTATTGTCTCTGCAGAATAATAGCAATTTGGCTGGTGGTTTTTAGCTTTTGTAGCTGAACTCAGTTTTATTGGATTTGTTGCTGGGGTTTTAATTTGTGTGTCTCTCTGTTGGATTTTATGAGTAGTTTTTGTCTGTTGCTGGGTTAGTTTTATAGATTTAAGGTTTTATTGAGTTGTATGGTTTGTTTTAATTTTGTATATTTTATTATGAATGTCACAAAAAATATTATTAGGAATTAGAAATTTATTTATTTATTTATTTATTAAATTTATATACCGCCCGACTAGCAATAGCTCTCTGGGCGGTGAACATAAAATAGCATAAAAATACAATGAATAACAAAATAATACTAAAATACAATCATCAATCCAATACAATAAACATTTTAAAAAGTAAATCAGTGTAACTTAAAATGCTTCAGAGAATAGGAAGGTTTTGACCTGGCGCCGGAAGGAGAGCAGAGTCGGCGCCAGGCGTACTTCCTCGGGGAGACTGTTCCATAGTTCGGGGGCCACCACTGAGAAGGCCCTAGATCTTGTCATCATCACCCTCCGGGCCTCCCTGTGAGTTGGAACCTGGAGGAGGGCCTTCGTAGCAGAACGTAGTGCACGGGCCGGTTCATATCGGAAGAGGCGTTCCGCAAGGTATCGTGGTCCCGCACCGTATAAGGCTTTATAGGTTAATACCAACACTTTGAATCTAGCCTGGAAACATATTGGCAACCAGTGCAAGCTGGCCAGAACAGGTGTTATATGCTCGGACCGCTTGGTCCTTGTCAGCAATCTGGCCGCCGCATTTTGCACTAGTTGTAGCTTCCGAACTGTCTTCAAAGGTAGCCCTACGTAAAGCGCATTACAGTAATCCAAACGTGAGGTTACCAGAGCATGTACCACTGATGTAAGGTCCTCTTTACTCAAATAGGGACGTAGCTGGGCTACCAACCGAAGTTGGTAAAACGCATTCCTAACCACCGAGGCTACTTGAGCCTCAAGTGAGAGGGAAGAGTCTAAAAAGACTCCCAGACTACGAACCCGGTCCTTTAGGGGGAGTGTAACCCCATCCAGGACAGGGTATATATCCACCATCCGATCAGAGAACCCGTCCACCAACAGCATCTCAGTCTTGTCTGGATTGAGCTTCAGTTTGTTAACTCTCATCCAGTCCATTGTCGCGGCCAGGCAACGGTTCAGCACATCAACAGCCTCACCTGAAGAAGATGAAAAGGAGAGAAAGTCCCATTGACCTCAATGGAGCTTAGTCCCAGGAATGTGTGTGTAAGTTTGCAACCTGCACTGGAGTTTTGACTTTGGGTTTCCTTGCTTCTGTGTTCCCTGGCATATGCAAACAATGTCAAGGCTGAGGGGGTGTCAGTGCTACTGATGCTCTTCTAGTGCTGCTAGACATTATTTAGAAAAAACACTTAAAAGTTTAAAGCAACATTTTAAAATGATTTTAAAAAGAGAATGTCTAGCTGCCCCAGAAAAAGCAGGACAAATAACAACTCCTGCTTCTGTTTAGAGTTAGAATTCCTTAATTGATTCATTGTACAACACAATTATGCATTTGCTCTAACACAAGGCTTGCCCACATGTGAGTGGCATCTGGCCACAAATACACTCCCCTTTGCCTTTGAATTCAGTTAGGGTGGTCCACATAGTGGACACAATTTGAGCTGCAAAGCCAGTGTTTTCTGGTCACACCATTGAGCATTCCAGGGTGTTGGATTGATCCTGATGTTTGTTTGTGGCCATGCCTTCTAATTTGACATTCCCACTCCCTCTGTTTGCAAATGAACTGGGCATGCATGATGTTTGTCCTGCGCAGGAGAGCCTTTTACATTTTTCCCCCTCCCGTGAACACTTCTGGAGCAGGGAGGGAAAAAGAGGTGAGTGGCCAGACTCTCCATTGTTTATTTATATCTGGAAATCTGCACATCCTTAAAACTAATGTTCCAGATACAGACATTTTTACTGTGGCTTGCTTATGTGGTTAGTTTTTTGTGCAAATTAGTTTTTGGTGTAAATCTATCTATCTATCTATCTATCTATCTATCTATCTATCTATCTATCTATCTATCTATCTATCTATCTATCTATCTATCTATCTATCTATCTATCTATCTATCTATCTATCTATCTATCTACACTCCTCTGTTCAGGAGTGCACTGGAAATAGGAACACGGCCAGAAAAGAAATGAAAGCATGGAGGAAATAGTGGGCATGGCAAGGAGAGTAGCAGAAAGTGACAACTAATCTACCCAACCCAAAACATTGAAACACATCATCTGCAACCCTGAGTGGAGTGATTTGCAGCCTGCTTTTCCTCAATTTATTGGATTATCCCCATGTCAGGAAACCCCAGATTTACAGGGGGAAAGCATTGAGAATGATGATGTTTGAGGATAACATCATGTGGACTGTGCAAATTAAATGGGAATGCAAACAGCAAACACACAGTAAATTCTGATGCAGACAAGCCCACATCTTTCCCCAACCTAGTGCACTCCAGATATTTTGGACTGTAACTCCCATAAGCCCCTGCCAGCTGGGCCTTAGGGAGCTGAAGTCCAAAACATCTGGAGGGCACCAGGTTCAGGAGGGCTGCTGTAATACATCTAGTTAGCTTCAGAAGAGTGTATTGCACTAGAATTTCACCTAGACACAACATGCAGAAACACGTGAACAAGAGCCTGCTTTTTCAATGCCATGTCTCTGCTTTTAAAGCTCCACAGGTTATAAATAACAATCAGTCTCTCTCGCTTGTATGCTTCTTTTTTGAAAACAACAACAAAAAATCTTTGCCTAAGGTACTGTTTAGAGATCTTTCTAGACCATTTATTTTTAAATTACCAGCCAGAGGAGAGGAGAAAGAGGAGGGGGAAATCTCAGACCGATTGCTTATCAGAATGAAATCCAAATGTCACATTAGTTGAGAAAGTTGGGAGATTAAATTTTCCAACGCCCTTCATCTGCTGTTGACATTTTGGAAGCTTTGCTCCCCCTCCTTCAAGCTCCTGCTTTTCAGTTTTAATACCTTACACACACACACACACAACCACCACCCAAACAAACCCTGCAAAGAGAGATGGCTCCACAGACTTGGCTGCTAGCAAGCTTCTCAGAAGTGCATTTTTTCTAGGGTTTAGTTTTGACCTGAAGATTGCAGCTGGCTCTGTGCATGTGAATGCAAGGCGCTTCTAGGCTTTGTGAAATAACATTTTAACTAGAACATTTGCTTTTTAAAAAAAAGTATTTAATTTAAGCAGGTCAACAGTTATTATCATTTAATGAGTGCTTACTGCCTTATGGCCTGCAGTTCTTTCCTTTGAAAATGTTTTCCTCCATCTGTTGAAGAGCCACAGTACGGTTAAACCCAACACTACAAAAACAATCTTCAGCCCATACCTTGTCAGAATTTTTTTTAATCAGGTTGGTTCAAAATAATAAAGAATTCTAGAAGAGAAGCAACAAGTAAGTTGTGTTTTGTTTGTTTTTGCCTCCCTATTTCAGGTGATGGAGTCAGTCAGTCAAGCTTGTCCTATCAAAAAGGGCAAGAAATAATTTGCAAAGGACCACTGCCATTCTAATACCATTTTGTGATTCCAAGCACTGTCTTGATTAAAAAAAGAAAAAAGATCACCAACTAGCAATCTCACAACAAAATCACAGTTGCGTACGTATCAGCCTACATCAAATTCCAACCAATAATGGCATGTTATTTTAGAGTTAACTCCTGTCATGCCAGATCCCAACAGCCTTGATTCTGTGGGAGTAGATTTGTATTGTCATTTCTCTGCTGCAACATTGCAACTAATGTCTCTGTCTGCGTACTTGATCCAACTCCAGTTCTAATCTTTGCAACTAATGGAGGGACTGAGAGAAAACTGCAGAAATCAAATTCTCAAAAAAGAGATAAATCCTAACCTTAGCACATTTGGAAGCAAGCCCCTCTCATTTCAGTAGAATTTATTTCAAGTTTAAGTGTCCTTGCAGGTTTTCTGCAGATGTTTATACTTTCAGAGTTCATCAAAGACCTTGGCACTATAAGTAAAGTTCTTATTTAGTTAGTGTTTAAATATTCAAAACTGTGATTAAAAAACCAGTTATTGGAAGTGGTATATATTCAAGAGGCAACAGAAAATGGGAGACAGAGGGAGATTGAAGTATATCCAGTTAGTTGAGGATCTCTGCCTTGCCAGCGCAGCTGTGGGTCTTTGTAGCCTCTTCTTCATTACCCATGGCTTGAATCTATCAAAAGGAGGTTTGGTCACATTATCCAACTTTGGGCCTCTCTGGATGTCTTTTTTTATTGTGCATTCATGATGATTTGTGCTCATGATGGTATCGGGGCAGCTATGGGCAGTCTTGCTTTTAATGCTATTTGTACCTGCGAAGGTTTCAGGGTGTATGTCTCATAGTTTCCTGCTGAAATCCTATAAGTTTCCATAGCACATATTTTCTGACTTTTGTTGCACTATACTGTAAGAGTGCCCTTCCAGATGGCAATAATGTGGTAACATCACAGAACAACTAATAAAGTAACGTGTGGACAGTTCAGTATCCATTTACCACTAATGCACTATGATTGTGTTAATGACACTTTGCAGAATACACCCACAAAAAACAAACAAACACTAGTCTGGAGGGGCCCTTTCTGTTCTTAATTTTAAAGTAGCATTGGAATTTTACTTTTACACAACCACTATTGCTCCTTCTAAGCATTTTGACAGGAGTGAAAACCATCCATGCTTACTGTAACAGAAGCCATGGAGGGCACACCAATCAGGAAGCTAGACAAGAACTTTATGGTTTCTCTCCAACAAGAGCAGAACAACAACAGGAAACTCCTGGCTCCACCCAGAAACAAGAGTGCCAGGAGCAGAGCAATCCAAATGATGATGAGCTGGTGGAAAGGGGCCGGTGAAGGAGGGGCCGGCAAAAAGCCCTGTGGGATCCTCCTCCCGCTCAGGAGCCACTGGCCCAGCTGAATGTTGGCTCCGTTGGGAGCTGTGCACATGAACCAGTCAGGAAGTGCAGGCTCCCATGAACAGGCCTCCCACACACCCTGTAGGCCACCATGGAAATGTTTTTACTGCAGCAGCCTTTTGGTCGGCAGAGTTTCTGGGCAGATTGGGACTTTGAGGAGGGCTCCAGATGCGAAGAGGATCTCATGCAAGTCCCCTCTATATCCCTGGAACACCCCATTTTGGGGGCTTCCATCGGCTCTCCGTCTGCCAGGCTGGCTGGCCCCTGTGGACCCCTGGCGGTACCAGCAGGCTCCTAGTGGTGCCGCAACTTAGCCACAGCGGAGGGCTCCTGGTGACAAAGGCCAGCGGAGCCTGGTGGTGCTGGGAGCCTGCCAGGGCCCATGGCATCCAACTCCACCCAGCCCACAGGAAAGGTGAGTTGGATTACACCCTTAGTGACTAAATTAAATGACACTTATCACTAACACAGGACTGAACAGTGCCTTCTTTACGCAGCCCTATTCTTTCACTGTGCCTGCGTGGGAGGCAGTTTCTACACTTTTGGGAGATGGGCTGGCGAGATTCTTACAAATTTTGTGGGATGAGGGGCTTATTTTTGTAATAGCAAGATAGGCTTCTCCCTCCCTTTCTTTTGTGAAACTGTCTTTGTCACCAAAGAAAAGTGGCACTGGCACACAGTTATGTATCTCATAGTGCCTGTGAAAAAGGATGCTCCATCACGAAACAGGGTTACATCCAACTAAATTACATTATTTATTTATTTAATTAATTTGTAGCCCGCCCTTCCTCTCAGCAGGAGCCCAGGGCAGCAAACAAGGCACTAAAAACACTTTAAAACCATCATAAGAACAAATCTTAAAATACATTAAGACAAAACAGTGTTAAAAACATTTTAAAACTTTTAAAAAAGGTTAAAAACATTATTAAAAACATATTAAGGAAATTACATTCAGAGTAGACCCATTGAAATTAATGGACCAAAGTCAAATGTACAAATGAAAACCCCTCATCCCCAAAATATGTAACCTACAGAAGACCATGAATGCCCCTTTCTTTGTTTCTCTCTCCCCCCCCCCATGTGCCCAAAACATTCCATTTGGAACTTTTGGCACAGCATTATTTATTTATTTATTTATTAAATTTATTAGTCGCCCATCTGGCTGGTTGTCCAGCCACTCTGGGCGACGTACAAGATAAAAAATAATACATTAAAACATTAAAATTTAAAACCATAACAGTAAAAACCTAACCCACCCCAAAAGCCTGCCTGAAGAGCCAGGTCTTCAAGGCCCAGCGGAAGCTCATCATAGAAGGGGCATGGCGGAGATCATTTGGGAGAGAGTTCCACAGGGTGGGGGCCACTACTGAAAAAGCCCTCTCTCCATCCACACATTTGCCTTCTCTGGGTGGCTCTTGTATAATTAGCTAATTATTCATGGATTTATGAAGACCAGGAAAGAGCACTTGACAAGTGATGGCTGCTTTTGTTTAGAGACCTGTCAAACCCACCACTGAGCAAACAACATTTTCTCTCAATGTTCTCCCATGCCCTAGAATGCCATGAGATGCAGATGGACTCTTTGGCTTGCTCCTTCTAAGTTATCAATTATTAACTATTTCAAGAATGCCCCATCTCCTACTAATGCAAATCTACCTACAGCTCCATGCCAATCATTCCATTCCATCATTCCTGGATATATAGTACCATCCTGTTAGAGTACTGTGTACTATGCAGTCCTGCCCGAAGGCTGCAGCAGGAAGGTGGAAGGCACCATGAATAATATGCTATTAATTGGTTTGGTTCCCTTGTTGAAACTGCATTGGCTTTCAGTATGTTTTGGGGTGCAATTCAAAGTGCTAGTGTTAAGTATAAAGCCCCTCAGGGTTTGGGACCTGTATATCTGAAACACCACCTTCTCCTCTATGAGCCTCCCCACCTGCTGGTGTGTTCCTATAGAATTATCCTTAGTTGGGACCAGGGAGAGGGCCTTCTCACTCAGTGGAACTCCCTCCCAAGGGAGGCTCACCTTCTTCCCTCCTTATGGGATTCTGCTGGCTGCCTAAAACTATTCTGTTTAAAAGGGCTTCGGGACATGAATTTTTTTAGCTCCTGCACTACATTGCATTTCAACTTGCTGCACTGAATAGTTTTCATTGCTGCAGGATTAATTTTGTTTTTATTTGCTGTTAGCTTACTGCGGTTAGTCAACTTGAGATTTTTTTAAAAGGAAAGGCAGATCATAAATATTCACAATAAAAAAGTAAGAATGAATGGTTAGTTCTCAGTGCAGCTTGTAAAGCTTCATGAATTCTGGGAGAAACTCAGTGGAACTGCTCCCATGACATTTTCAGCACAATTCAGAAGAAAATTCCATTGAGCTCATTGGGCTTATTTCCAGGTTTGCATTTAGAGTTGCAGCTTTTGTTCCTGACTGTGGGCTCATCCAGATGACCGCAAAATGTGTGACACACCCACTATGTGTGTTCATTATTTTTCGGTCGTCCAAATGATGTCTCGCGCTGTTACACATTTTCGCGGGTAAAATCCACTCCTTGCAATACCAGCAAAAATGTGATTTGCTGTTTAAAATTGGGAATCATCCGCTGTGCCTTCAGGAGGTAGGATGCAATACCGCAGACTTGACAGCTGATGGGCGGTTCTTGGGCATTTCCCCTTGCCCCTTTTCCTCATTCCAGCCAATCACGTATCTGCACTTTTGCGCATGTGCGAGAATAAGCCTGGGAAAATTGAACCAATCATCACAATGGTGGGGTGTTGGGGGGGTGTCTGCAACTACTGCGCAGATGCATTTTATTTTTTGCCAGCCTGCAAACTGGGCGGCCACTCTGGGTGAGATCTGCAATGCACAGCAAGCGAGAGGCTGCTGGTCGGTTTCACGCCTGCCTGGAAAGCTTTGTCAATTTCATTCTACTTGCTGGGGTTTTTGTTTCAAATCATTTTGCCTGGGGAAGGAAAGGGAGAAGGAGGGGTGTGTGAATGAAATTGACAAAGCTTTTCAGAGGCAGGCGTGAAACCGACCAGCAGCCCCTTTCTTGTTTGTATTTGCGATATTACACTTAAACGAATGTATGCTTTTCTGCCTTTATTGATATTTAAGGAGATACACATGCTGGCAATTGCATTTATTTCTCCAAAAAAGCAAGAAATGTGTCAACCCCCCTCCTTCTCCCTTTCCTTCCCATGGCGAATGAAATTGACAAAGCTTTCCAGAGGCAGGTGTGAAACCGACCAGCAGCCCCTTTCTTGTTTGTATTTGCGATATTACACTTAAACGAATGTATGCTTTTGAGCTTTTATGGATATTTAAGGAGATACACACGCTGGCAATTGCACTTATTTCTCCAAAAAAGCAAGAAACGTGTCAACCCCCCTCCTTCTCCCTTTCCTTCCTGCGGCGAAATGATTTGAAACAAAAACCCCAGCCAGTAGAATGAAATTGACAAAGCTTTCCGGAGGCAGGCGTGAAACCGACCAGCAGCCCCTTTCTTGTTTGTATTTGCGATATCACGCTTAAACGAATGTATGCTTTTCTGCCTTTATGGATATTTAAGGAGATACATACACTGGCAATTGCACTTATTTCTCCAAAGAAGCAAGAAACGTGTCACCCCCCTCCTCCCTTTCCTTCCCGCAGTGAAATGATTTGAAGCAAAAACCCCAGCAAGTAGAATGAAATTGACAAAGCTTTCTGGAGGCAGGCTGAAACCGACCACACCCCTCCTTCTCCCTTTCCTTCCACAGCGAGAACTCCTTTACAGCCATATTGTGCTTCGTTGCAAAGGGGGAGAGGAGCATACGTCATTTTTTTGCTGACTAACTGGTTGATAGGGGGAGGTTTTAGAGGCGGAGCTTGGAAAAAGCGAAAAGAATGTAGGGGTCTTACCGATGCGTGTGCGGGTGCAAAAAGCATTTTTTTTATTGGGAAACAGCGAACTAAAAGGCAAAGTGAGGACTATCAGATGACAAACCGAATATGGAAACCGTGTATTATCCCGCTCCGTTTGGATAAGCCCTGTGTCACTGTAGGAATGCTGGTCCAATTTCCCCCAGTATTCACTTTTGTGCAGCATTGTGTCCCATTTTACAGAGGACAGTCCTCTATTTGAATGGATATTCCAGGGATGGAGAACCTGTGATCCTCCAGATACTGTTAGATTAGAATTTGCATAATCCCTGACTAGGGATGGGGGAGAAATTTGATGCTGTTCACATTTAAAGCTGAATCTATCAAATTCACTTTCTAAAACAATATGAAAACCAAAGCACAACCATCCCTCAAAATTCACACTTATCTGGATTTTGCAACCAGTGTTTACAAAATGCATATATTAGGGGAAAGTGTGCATAAAAATGAATATATTAGTGAAAATAACATATAAAACATGTTACATTAGGGGAAGTTGCTTACAAAAATGTGTTTATTAGAAGAAATTAACACTAACTAAATTTAAGATTGGAAAAATGAGAAACTGAGAGAACTGAAATTGACAGATCCTTCTATTCTTATTCCTGACTACTGCCCATGGTGGCTGGGGCTGATGAGAGTTGGGAGTCTAGCAACATTTGGAGGGCCATATATTCCACATCCCTGAGCTACCTGATCCGAGTATGGTTTAAAGATAAAGAACCATAAAAAAGGAGCACATAGGCCTTGAAGATGCCCATCAACAGCGAGCAACTGGATAGTAGACTTGAGCAGGGATGCAGATCACCTGGTCAGTCTTTCCCAGTATCATGAGATGTATTTTTTTACATTATAGTAATTATTTCTAAATTTGCATTTATACATATATATAACCATGCAAATGGTATTGCATGCAAATCTGTATCCTCTTTTGTCCTCTTTTTTGGTGATGGAAAAGTGGCCACTCTATGTACAGTTGTTTTCAGAGTACAAAACTGATACAGCAGAAAATCAAAACCAGGTCCTATTTCTTTCCTGTTTCAAAACAAGTTGTTTTGCTCCCCTAGTCTTCTCATACATGCTCATAATGCAGTCTTAAAGGAGGGCTCTTCTTGATCCCCAGAGTTTGGTTTAGTCCCATTTGTTTCTCTATGGAAAAAGGACGTACTGACAACTATTTAAGGGGTATCTTTACAGCACAACTAAATTGGCCTTTTGAAGTTCATCAATATTTTCTTCCCATGCAAATGAGAAAATAGAATTTGCTTTTCATGATCTTTTTGGGGGGGGGAATGAGAAAGGATAAAAATTCAGAGGGGAAAAAATCCAGTAGAAATGTTCATAAAGCTGGGAAACTTTCAGTGAAATTGGATTTGTCTTTCAGACTATGAAAAGTGCAATAATTTATACAGAACAACACATACCTATCATGCTATATTTTATTACAATATATAAGTGAGCATTCCCATTAATATTTGAATGGTATTTTGAAAGTATTAAAGCTGGATCATATATCTTCAACATGGTGGTTGTCCTCCCCACTCCCTAAGAGTCACTCTTAGTGGGATAATGTGTTTGTATAAAGAAGCTTTCTATGTTGTGGCAATTTTGACTACATTAGCAATCAACCCAAAAGAGAAGGGGTCATGCTGGTGTGGGTTTGAAATAGCCACAACCGTGCAGGTAACTGCCTCCAAACCCTCATTTCAATGGAACTTCATTTTTTAAAAAATAGTAAACCAAGATGGAATTTGGAAGCAGGAAAATGGCACACTCTCTGGAATTTGCTGACTGAAGCAGGTGCTTCAAGTCACTTCAAGTCACCAAGGCTGGCCCTGCACTGATCTTCATTTTTCTTTCTAAAATAGTAATCTCCATTAACTGATCTGGGATTGTTTATGTCCCTTGGTATCAGAGAAGACTAGCCATGACTCACAGGGTTCCCAAATGTATGAAGCATTATTTATGTCCTGCCTGGCATGTTGTTCTATCTGTGTTTGATATGCCATTAGCAGAGTGGTGGAAATACTATGATTTATTGGTAAAGTGCTTTTTAAAAATATATTTCCTGCTGGCCGGGTATAAATATCTGATATTTATAATAATTACACCGACAGCATCAATTCATGATTCGAAGGAGACCGTCTGGCTGCCATGAAATCGATCACATTTATGAACTCTGTTTGCACACAAGCATTGACAGCTCCAGTGCCTCCCATTCTCTAGAGTTCTGAGAAGTGCCGTTCGTAAACCCCTCCTAATTGTATGGAAACCCATCCATTTGCATTGCTTAATTCACCCATTGGTATAGTCTCCTCCAATGTATCAATCACATTCCTTATGCCTTGAATGTCAAATTCTTTTATAAGAAATGAAATGGGAGAGAGCAATATGGTAATGCCCATTTGCTTATTTTCCCAGCAATTTCTCTTGTTCTTTCCCCTACGTTATTGCTGTCCACCCACACTCTTTGCATTGGCAATATGTGCAAAGTTATCCTATTTATACTATACTGGTACAACCCAATCCTAGTCATGTTTACGGAGCTTTACTTCCCAGTTTACTGCTTAAGTTTGCAGCAGCCTTTAGGAAACTTTGTAACATGTACTTCCATGATTATTTTTAAAATGAGGTTGGGGCTGCAGTTTGAAGCTTGCTGTAAGGGGTGGGGTGTGAAGGGCTTTTACAGTCTTTCCACAATGTTGTTTTCCCACTTTCTCTGAAGCTGCTTTTATCCCTGTTTTATGTGTGTAGGGAATCTTTCTCCCTATAAAGATTCTTTTCAGCGGAAAAGCAATGCAAGGGCTAAGGATTAAGAATCCTCTGCCCCCGGTACCAGTCCTTGACTTCAAATTTCAGCGTTAGCTGCTGCATTATCTAAAAGACAAATGGATCTCAAAAATGTATCATATGATATGTAACATAATTTTTTTTCTGCCATGATGCATAAGACAATAGCAAAGGACAACCAGCCAGTTATGAAGGAGAAAGAAATCCACATTACAAGGATTCTATTTGATTTCAGAGATCAATCTGACTCTAGCAAGGTCCTCTTCTCTAGGACAGAATTTTTCTTCATAGTCACAAACAGCAAGGAAAATAGAAAGAGAAACATCTTTGAATGCAGTGGAATTTAATAAGCCTCTAGCTACTATTTTCAACTTCAGCAGCTTGCGCATGAAGGGTCAAGCTTTTAGGCTTTTGTGTACAATTTCTCACATTAGCTAGCCATTTGTACTAGGACAGAAGACTGCAAAATATGACAGAAAAGTGAATCAAATAGAAAGCTTACTCATATTTTGATAAAGAGCGGAACTGGACTGCGCTGTCATTCACAGGATCAGATCCTTAGAAATGACTGATACAAAGGTTCTTGTCATTTACCCCAAAGAGCCAACTGTATCAGAAAAAGGATCAGCAGAGAAAAATGCTTTCCTGCTTTAAAAAAAATCCTAGGAGTTTAGCTACTTATCGCTGATCAGAACCAGGTGCAGAAAATGAACGCCATTGCAGATGGGGCAGTAGAAATCAGTGAAGATCTGGTAACATCAGTGGAATGGGGCCAGCTTAATAAAGCTGGAGATCTGGCCTGGAGAATTTTGGCCTCTATTATGATTTAAACATTGTCTTCCAACCATAAACATAATAATGAGGCTTGGAATTTTCTCCCATTTTGCTAGTGGCATCTAATAGAGAATGTTAATTAATTTGAACACTTCCCTGTGAATGAACATTGAGACCCTTTCCTAATGGAAGGATAAGCAACGAGGATTTTTAAACTTTTCTTTTCTCTCTCTTTCTTTTCTTTTCTGTTTCCTTTTTTATTTTTACAAATATTGCTTATCTTGAGTTCCCATTTACACATAATCTAGCATCCCCATTACCTTTTAAAATTAAATTAATATTGTTAGAGGTCCACAATCAGAATTCTATTGGAATGAACGACATGTGCAATGAATAGAAATCTCATTTCTATTTCTCTCCACATTTATATCTGGAATAAGCTTCTTGAATAAAGTCACAGTTTTACTGAATAGGCATTGTCTGTCTGAACTAACTTCATTTGAGGGAGATCATGCTCAATTTAAATTTTAAAATGGATGTTAACAAAAATCTGTGGTTTTTCTGTTTAGTTCCACTGCACACAATTCGGTGTCTTTTTATCATGATCATGATCATGATCATCTTCTTCTTTATTTGTTGAAATAAAATTAGCTAGAATATTACTGTGTGAAATAATAGACTTAATAGAGTCTGAGGGACAGAGAACACTACATATGTTTTCAACAGGAGAAGAACAATCATTTTACTAAAACTTGCTATAAGTAATCTAAATGTGTAATAATTTCAAGCACTATCATCAACAAGTAGAAAATGTACTGCTTTGGTATATTACTAGCTCTGAAAACTGATTTCCTATCCTTTTCTACCCTTCTTACAGTTCATGAGTTGTCAGAAGACTGACTAGTTTTTAAATGTTTAGAGATTTTCATGTTCTGCTAGTCATGAAAGCTACTGCTCTGTACAGAAATAAAACTGACAAAGTGGAAGTTGACAGACACCATGGGCCTGCCAATGATGGCTCCCTGATGAAAGTACTAAAGCCAACCTCATATTATACAGCCACGAGAGTGGTTTTATACTACAGCCAGCATGGATTTTTCGCATTCCGCAATGTTAAATTGAAAATACCCCCCATGCCATTCTGATGCTTCCCATAAGCTCATTTCAAAACAAAACCTTACAAAATGTATAGTCCTGAACTCAGAAACGCTTGCTTAACAACCCTTTAAATTTTCATGGCAATACAAAAAACAGTCAGAGAGTACCAAGAGTTCAAAGTGTAAAAAGAGAGAGAAAAACCAGACCCCTTTTGGACTTTTTTCTGTCAGAGTTCTCATAATTTGTTGAAATTAATTAAAAATCAGCCATGTTCACAGAGTACCAGTAATCCTGATCTTGCCCCATACTCTGACCTTCATCGTCTGTAGTTTAAAAGCTAAAAAAATGCCTGGCTGTTTTTTAATTAATTTAAGAAATTTTGCATTGAACTCAATGATAATGTCAGGCATGCTCAGTAAGAACTGTCAGTGTTCTAAAAGCCAGAGTTGCAGCTGCTGAGCTTGCCTAATCAGGGGGCCACACCCACACCAGGGCTTTTTTCACTTTAGACAGTCATGGCTTCCCCCAAAGAATCCTGGGAAGTGTAGTTTGTGAAGGGTGCTGACAGGAGACTCCTATTCCCCTGAGAGAGCTTCAGTGACCAGAGTGGTCAGCCGCTCTGATTGAAGCTCTGTGAGGGGAACAGGGCCTCTCCTAGCAACTCTCAGCACGTTTCATTAACTACACTTCCCAGGATTCTTTGGAAGAAGCCATGACTGTCTAAAGTGAAATAAAGACTTGGTGTGGATGTGGCCAAGGACAGCTTTGGTTTAAATTTGGGTGGGAGGCTACATGTGTCTGCTGTGCAATAATGTGCCTCCCCTCCCTGCCCCTCCCCCAGGTCAGTTTCACCTATCCTAAACATGATTGCACAGAAATAAATCCCACTGAAGTCAAATGATCAAACCCTCCCTTCTCCTCCCTCCTATCCCCTCTCTCTTGCCCTTTCCCTCCCCTTATTTATTTATTTATTGTACTTATATACTGACCAATAGCCAAAGCTCTCTGGGCGGTTTACAGTAACTTCCCTTTGCCCCTCCCCTCCCCTCCCCTCCCCATATCCTCTTTCCCCCTCCCCCGGTCAGTTTTACCTATGTTAAGCATGATTGCACAGGAGTAAATCCCACTGAACTCAAGAAGCATGCAAATGATCAAACCTGCCCTCCCCTCCTCCTTCCTCCCATCACCTCCCTTTTGCACCTTCCCTCCCTCTTCCTGTGCCCCTCCCTCTTCCTGTGCCCCTCCCCTTCCAATCCCCACCTTCCCCCTCCTCCCCTCCCCTCTCTCCTCCCTTTCTCCTTCCCACTCCTCTCCCCTCCCCCTTCTCCTCTCCCATGCTCAGTTTTATCTATCCTAACCATGATTGAATGGGAGTAAATCCCATTGAATTGATTAAGCATGCAAATGAATCAGACCTCTCTTTCCCCTCCTTCCCCTCTCTTCTCCCTTCCTCCTCCCCTCCCCTCTTCCTTCTTCTTCCTCCCCTGCCCACTCCAGCCCTCCCTCCCTCCTGCCCGGTCAGTTTTACCTATCCTAAGCATGATTGCATGGGAGTAAATCCCACTGAACTCAATAAACATGAAAATGATCAAACCTGCCCTTCACCTCACCTCCCCCTCCTGCCTGCTCCCCTCCCCCTGCTCCCCTCTGCCCTTCCTCCCCTTTCTCCCCTCCCTCCTTATCCCCTCCCCATTCCGTGTTCAGTTTCCCCTATCCTAAGCATGATTGCAGAGGAGTAAATCCCACTGAACTCAATAGGCATGCAAATGATCAATCCATTCTCAGTAAACCTGCACAGAATCCCATTTCTTACCTCCCAGATGAAAAATTCACAAATAGGCAAAAAAACCCTTGCAGTTTAAGTTCTGGTGCCAGAAGGCTGATAATCTGGAAAGTGTATAAAGTGTAATCTGGTATGTAGAGAAGAGAATTATATGTGGTATGGAAAACAAGCTTTACATGAGCAGCTGATAATGCTAAATCTCTTCCTGACATCTCAAAAAGGAAAGTGACTTCAGACGATACCACACTGCTAGCAGTAACCAGTAATGATTTTAAACGAATGCTGATGAAAGTTAAAGAGGAAAGCACAAAAGCAGGACACAGCTGAACGTCAAGAAGACTAAAGTAATGACAACAGAAGATTTACATAACTTGAAAGCTGACAACAAGGACATTGAACTTGTCAAGGATCAATACACAGTCATTAACCAAAATGGAGACAATAGTCAAACAAGGAGAGGGAGAACCCTTAAAGTGTTCTTCCCCTAGAGCCAGTCTCGTTCAACATATTAAGTTTGAGATATTGTTTTGATACCAATGTGTGTAATGCAGTAGGCATTTCACCTCTATAACTGTTTTTTCCTTTTTGCTTTGTTTTGGTTCATCTTTTGGGAGAGACATTTTGTTAGAATTTTCCATTTTGATATTTTGCGTTCATATGTTCAGTTTTCAAGTTAAGTTTTATTTTGTATTATGTTCCATTTCAGTTGTCCCTTTTCCCCTTATTGATTAGAGCTTTTGCAGACAGTGTTGAGTATATCATGCAATTGTTCACTTTAATAGATTTATGTAATTTTTAAAATTATTTGTGGTATGACTGACAATTGATTTTAATGCTGTGTGTATGTATGTTTTTACAGATTGCCCTTGATAAAGGGTTCTTTCTACCCGAAATGCGTCAGGCAGCTATTAAAATACTTTTGTTTCCACCTTTGGCTTTTCACTGGCAAGGCACTTTGAGGGCTCCCCCTCTCCTTGTTTGTGGTTCTTTTAGGTGCCTCCTTCCACCTGTTAGATCAAACTAAACCAGAACTATCATAGAATCATAAAATAGTAGAGTTGGAAGGGGCCTATAGGGCCATCAAGTCCAACCCCCTGCTCAATGCAGGAATCCAAATCAAAACATTCCCGACAGATGGCTGTCCAGCTGCCTCTTGAATGCCTACAGTGTCGGAGAGCCCACTACCTCTCTAGGTAATTGGTTCCATTGTTGTATGGCTCTAACAGTTAGGAAGATTTTCCGGATGTCCAGTTGAAATCTGGCTTCCTGCAACTTGAGCCCATTATTCCATGTCCTGCACTCTGGGACGATCTAGAAGAGATCCTGGCCCTCCTCTATGTGACAACCTTTCATGTACTTGAACAGTGCTATCATATCTCCCCTCAGTCTTCTCTTCTCCAGGCTAAACATGCCAAGTTCTTTCAGTCTCTCCTCATAGGGCTTTGTTTCCAGTCCCCTGATCATCTTTGTTGCTCTCCTCTGAACCCATTCCAGTTTGTCTGCATCCTTCTTGAAGTGCAGAGACCAGAACTGGACGCAGTATTCAAGATGAGGCCTAACCAGTGCTGAATAGAGGGGAACTAGTACTTCATGCGATTTGGAAACTATACTTCTGTTAATGCAGCCTAATATAACATTTGCCTTTTTTGCAGCCACATAAGAACATAAGAACATAAGAAGAGCCTGCTGGATCAGGCCAGTGGCCCATCTAGTCCAGCATCCTGTTCTCACAGTGGCCAACCAGGTGCCTGGGGGAAGCCCGCAAGCAGGACTCGAGTGCAAGAACACTCTCCCCTCCTGAGGCTTCCGGCAACTGGTTTTCAGAAGCATGCTGCCTCTGACTAGGGTGGCAGAGCACAGCCATCATGGCTAGTAGCCATTGATAGCCCTGTCCTCCATGAATTTGTCTAATCTTCTTTTAAAGACATCCAAGCTGGTGGCCATTACTGCATCTTGTGGGAGCAAATTCCATAGTTTAACTATGCGCTGAGTAAAGAAGTACTTCCTTTTGTCTGTCCTGAATCTTCCAACATTCAGCTTCTTTGAATGTCCACGAGTTCTAGTATTATGAGAGAGGGAGAAGAACTTTTCTCTATCCACTTTCTCAATGCCATGCATAATTTTATACACTTCTATCATGTCTCCTCTGACCCGCCTTTTCTCTAAACTAAAAAGCCCCAAATGCTGCAACCTTTCCTCGTAAGGGAGTCGCTCCATCCCCTTGATCATTCTGGTTGCCCTCTTCTGAACTTTTTCCAACTCTAGAATATCCTTTTTGAGATGAGGCGACCAGAACTGTACACAGTATTCCAAATGCGGCCGCACCATAGATTTATACAACGGCATTATGATATCGGCTGTTTTATTTTCAATACCTTTCCTAATTATCGCTAGCATGGAATTTGCCTTTTTCACAGCTGCCGCACACTGGGTCGACATTTTCATTGTGCTGTCCACTACAACCCCGAGGTCTCTCTCCTGGTCGGTCACCGCCAGTTCAGACCCCATGAGCGTATATGTGAAATTCAGATTTTTTGCTCCAATATGCATAATTTTACACTTGTTTATATTGAATTGCATTTGCCATTTTTCCGCCCATTCACTCAGTTTGGAGAGGTCTTTTTGGAGCTCTTCGCAATCCCTTTTTGTTTTAACAACCCTGAACAATTTCGTGTCGTCAGCAAACTTGGCCACTTCACTGCTCACTCCTAATTCTAGGTCATTAATGAACAAGTTGAAAAGTACAGGTCCCAATACCGATCCTTGAGGGACTCCACTTTCTACAGCCCTCCATTGGGAGAACTGTCCGTTTATTCCTACTCTCTGCTTTCTGCTTCTTAACCAATTTCTTATCCACAAGAGGACCTCTTCTCTTATTCCATGACTGCTAAGCTTCCTCAGAAGCCTTTGGTGAGGTACCTTGTCAAATGCTTTTTGAAAGTCTAAGTACACTATGTCCACTGGATCACCTCTATCTATATGCTTGTTGACACTCTCAAAGAATTCTAATAGGTTACTGAGACAGGACTTTCCCTTGCAGAAGCCATGCTGGCTCTGCTTCAGCAAGGCTTGTTCTTCTATGTGCTTAGTTAATCTAGCTTTAATAATACTTTCTACCAGTTTTCCAGGGACAGAAGTTAAGCTAACTGGCCTGTAATTTCCGGGATCCCCTCTGGATCCCTTTTTGAAGATTGGCGTTACATTTGCCACTTTCCAGTCCTCAGGCACGGAGGAGGACCCGAGGGACAAGTTACATATTTTAGTTAGCAGACCAGCAATTTCACCTTTGAGTTCTTTGAGAACTCTCGGGTGGATGCCATCCGGGCCCGGTGATTTGTCAGTTTTTATATTGTCCATTAAGCTTAGAACTTCCTCTCTCGTTACCACTATTTGTCTCAGTTCCTCAGAATCCCTTCCTGCAAATGTTAGTTCAGGTTCAGGGATCTGCCCTATATCTTCCACTGTGAAGACAGATGCAAAGAATTCATTTAGCTTCTCTGCAATCTCCTTATCGTTCTTTAGTACACCTTTGACTCCCTTATCATCCAAGGGTCCAATTGTCTCCCTAGATGGTCTCCTGCTTTGAATGTATTTATAGAATTTTTTGTTGTTGGTTTTTATGTGCCACATCACACTGTTGGCTCATATTCAGCTTGTGATCAACGACAATTCCAAGATCCTTCTCACGTGTCGTACTGCTGAGCCAAGTATCCCTCATCTTATAACTGTGCATTTGGTTTCTTTTTCCTAAATGTAGAACTTTGCATTTATCCCTGTTGAATTTCATTCTGTTGTTTTCAGCCCAATCCTCCAGCCTATCAAGCTCCCTTTGAATTTTGTTTCTGTCTTCCACGGCATTAGCTATGCCCCCTAATTTTGTATCATCTGCTAGAAGCTAAAATGATGAAACTGAGGTTATCATACTTTGGACACATCATGAGAAGACATGATTCACTAGAAAATATAATAATGCTGGGAAAAACAGAAGGGAGTAGAAAAAAGAGGAAGGGCAAACAAGAGATAGAGTGATTCCAGAAAGGAAGCCACAGACCTGAACTTACAAGATCTGAACAGGGTGGTTCATGACAGATGCTCTTGGAGGTCACTGATTCATAGGGTCGCCATAAGCCACAATCGAGTTGAAGGCATATAACAACAAAAACACATTCTGATAGAGAAGGAAGTATGCTTGAAATTTGAATGGAAAGCTATACAATGGTTTCTGGAAGCTAAAGTTAAATAAATTTAACTTAGAAACAAAACACTTTTTTCCCTATCATGGACAAATAAATACTTGCTAGTACTATTTTATTTATTTTTAAAAGCACTTATAAATTGCTTAATATTTCAGAAATCTCTCAAGATGTTCTAGCAGAACTGGATACCCTCTTATTTGGCATTCTTTAGCCAAAATCACTTTAGAGGTTTTGACAGCCTTTCCCAACCAGTGTGCCTCCAGATGTTGTTGGACCACAATTCCCATTTTTCCTGACCATTGGCAATGCTAGCTGAGGCTGATGGGAGTTGTGGTCCAACAACATCTGGAGGCACACTGGTTGGGAAAGGCTGGGTTATGACATAGTTGTGAAATGGTGTGCGTGTGTTTGCAAAGTCAGTTTTAGCAGCTCTCATCCAGGGGAAGGTAGTGCCTGCTGAAAAGTCAAGGAGAGCAATGATGGACATGCGAGGCCTGATTGTATGAGGTCTACTGACCCAAAAATCCAGGAAGAACAGAGGAGGCATGGTCTGACCCACCTGTACAGGCATGTTGTGCAAAGCTATATTTAAGAGAGGGCACAGGTAAGCAATAGGTGTTTCTTGATGGTTGATGAGAGAAGTGATTGTGAGTGGAGTTATGGGTGTTGTCTACAGTGTGCTACAGGAGTTGTGCTACAGTGGCCCTATGATTATAAATAAATTAAATCAGTCAATAATCAAGTGTTGTGTATTTTTTTTGTAAGATATGAGGTTGCTTAAGGCAGTCAGGAGATATGGCCATGTTTCACAGCCACCATCTGGATCTAGTACATAAATGTAAATCTTTCCAGCCAGTGCTCATAACCTTTTCACATGAGCGTTGGTTTGTGGGGAAGATAGGAGGAAGTGAAACCTCCAGTTAAGCTCAGGGGGAAGCTGGCAAAGAAGCCTAGTTTTTCCTGCCTGAGCCAATGCTTAGCTGTGGAATACGCAAAAACACACGACACAGTATTGGCTTGGAAAAGGGTAGCAGTTAAGTTGCAAATACAAATACTAGCAGAAATTCTAATACAGACAGGTACTAGCTATAGATACTACAGACACAGCACCAGCCAATATTATAGAGGAAGAAGGCCTAAATGATGACAATACTCCTTAAAAATCTATCTATTATTGAACTAATCAATTTCATGTGTCTTTAGGAAATCTTACGTTCCTGTTCTTTATAGCACCATAAATTCTCAACAGCAAAGGAACAGGCATGCTAGAGTTAAAGATTTACCATCTTGAGCTCAAACGTGCTGATTATTATGCATGTATTTGAATGTGCAACACCACCACCCCCCATTTGGCATGTTAGGACTTTTTTGTTCACGGCTAAAGACTTTGGCTGAGGAATTCATGCAAGACAGAAAACCAATGAGAAAAATTTCATAACGAAGAAAGATATAACAATGAGAGAAGATGAGACACGATGTGGCTGTTCATAATGGAAACATAGCATTTGCCCTAGAACTGGCTATTAGATTGCCTTGTACAAATGACCTTGCATAAGATGAATGCTAGGAATTGGAGGAAACACAAGTAAGAGGATCTTCAGACCAAATTGTAGGTCTTTGTATCATGGAGACAAAGACAGAAGACCTTGTATTTCCCATGGCTTCCACAGGAGCATCCCCATGTTTAGTTTCTAACCTCACTCTAACTTCTGGTTCAGTAGTGACATTTCCAAACAATAGTTTGTAGCCATTTCCTAGCTGTTTCCCTACATCAGCTTTACTTTTTCAGCTCGTGTGTGTGCATGTAAATACAAAAGTCTTTGAAGCAACGTACCACTCTGTTACAACCTGTAATATGGGACTGTCTTTTTCTCTTTTGCCTTCGTTTTGTTTAGTAGTTTTGATGTTGGCCTTCTCTGTTGCTTGAATTATCCACTGCATGTGAATCATGCATGCAATAGCAGGCTACAAGAAATCTGAGGACATCTGAGTTTCCCCCACCCCAGGCCTAGTCTTGTTTTCAATGCTGACCACTCAAACTCCAAACACATATTTGGGTTGGGCTCAATCACTGTCACTTGTCTACAGCTACAAGATGGATCTGCTACTACATGTTGATTCCCCATATTTTGGCATCTGCTTATGACAAGCCTATGCACCATGGCTTCAGATTTGGGTTACTTTGCTATAGCACACAGATTGTTCTGTCATATTCTATTTACTACACATTTGGGTTTTAGCTGGCTATTGTTCAGAGAATCAGGAATGACAAGGATTTTGGAAGATAGCTATTTGAACTCTTACAGTGAGAAGTTGGTATCTATTCCATTGTAACAGGCACTGATTTACCCAATTACAGTGGTGATCCTGTGCTACTACTTGTTTAAAGATTATCACTTTATCTGCACAGGAAAAACCCCCCTTGATTTATAATGCTATGAAGTTTCAGGAGAACAGCTTTGTCAAATGTAGGAACCAAAGGCTTCTCACCAAGCTGAGGCTGCTCAACTTCTGTTCTTCTAGCCCTTGTTGGCCATATGAGAGGGCTCAAGAACCCACCTTGCTTCAGCATTATTTCCAAACAAAAAGACTCCAAAGCACTCTAGGAACTCTCTATAAAATGCAGCCAGTTCTGGGTGGGTTAAACCAGGGCCTGATGCTTGGGGGTTGTTTTGAACAGAGTTCTATTCACATTACACACAGTCACTAGCAAAGGCCTATTTCCTTGGGGAATTCAAGCTCTCTGGTTTACACTTAACATGCTGATTGCCAGAATTACAGGATGACTGTGCCGGGAGGAGGGTAAAGAATTAGATTCTGTCTCTAATTAGATGTTTGCTCTTCATTTGAATTTCAGATGCCAGCTTTAATTTTAGAAACTTTCCCAGGAAGCCTAGTGACTTTTTCTAGCAAAAGAGCACCTGGCTCCTTCAGGCTTTGTCTGATGGGCTGTCACAAAATGAGCACAGAGTGGAGCCAGCCACTGTCACTTCTTCTCTAGGTCCAAGGGGCAGGCTTACTGCCTGTCAGATTTCAGGAAGCATCATGCAAACAAAGGGAGTCTTCCTAAACCATTATGCGGTGTAATACTTTGTATATCTACTCAGAAGTAAGCTTAAGTGACTTCAATTAACTTCCACCCAGGTAAATGTATATAAGATTACAATGGTGGACAGGAATCCACACAACCTTTTGATCCACACAAGACCTTTGGCCTTGTCTTTTCTGAGCCAACATACGACTTGCCCCATGCTATGTGAAAAGGTATTTCAGAGCATCTGTGCCTTGGATGGCAAAGAGAGTTATCTTTTCTAGATGGAAATCAATTCCTGTCAGGATAATCAGCCAAGAAAGGGAATATGCAACAGTCACATGTTTGATTAGCAATGTACTCATTATTCATGAGATCGAATGTAATCTTGTAGACCCTACAATATAGAGCGTTTCCAGCATTTAAAGAGAAACCAGCATTCAGTTAGTGAGGGAACAAGTTTTGATTAGCTTCTAAATTCAAACTAAAATAGGTCTTTGAAAAAAAACATTTCTTCAGAATGCTCATCTGCTTGGATGAAAGTCTGATGAAAGCGATTTATCATCATGTCCTTAAAGTTAAGATTTAAGTTCCACTGGCATTATCAGTTTGTCATAAAATGACATGAAAAAGGATGGAGTGATCTGAAATCTTTGCTTCAGTATCCAGCACAGAAGTACATCACACATCATGCACTGTTATGTCTCAAAAGACTTTACTGTGGTATCCCATGCCTATATCTGACTTGTTTCAGTGTCCCTCACCATAAAACTACATTTCTTACATGCATTATTATTTTTCAGAAGACTTCATGGGAAGGTTTCAGTGCTTCTGAGTTAAAGCAAAACAGAGAAGGAAAGTTTAAAACTACCAACTAATGCTACCAAATCTTTCAGAAAATGTAGCAAACATACAAAAATGTGATTTGACTATCACCTCCCCAACTCCCAAATTGATAAGAACTTTTTTCCCCTCCTACTTTCTGTTCTCTAAAGTGCTTCCCTGCTGGAAAATATTTGTAGTAAGTAAAAAGGAATTCTGAATTCTTCTCAAATCAACTATGAAAGCTTCTTTTCCATTACCATCCTATGAGGAAATGTTAAAATTCCAATATAGGTTTGCAATTCTGTAGCAAATCTCACATCGTCCGCTGTCCTAAGTGCTTTGTTGCCAATCAAATTACTCTGAGCTTTGAACAAAGGTGGCAAAGAAGACAGTGGCATTCTAACCTGAAGAAAATAGCATAGAAACCCATTCAGTGCATAAAACACAAGTGATGGACAATTGGAAGACACTTACATATTCTGTGCCAGCCTTGGAGTCATAATATTCAATATCTTCCTCCTACAGAATAAAGGGAAAAGATGTGATTAGCACAGTCAGCACTCCCAGACCATAGGAAAGAGGCTTCTCAACATAATCACCCCACTAGGGCTGCCACTTTTTAACTTTAACAAGTCTGCTACTTGGCTGGGAGAAAAGATTCCTGGTGAATTCTTGCAGATCATAGGCATAGTTCATTGCAAAAACCTTTTGGCAGACTTCTGAGGCTGGCACAGCTAGGCACACTGGACTGACCGTGTGCTTGGATTCCACTGAAGAGTGAAAGAGCCATGCAGGGAGGTGGATGTGATAGCAGTTCCCACACTGGCGGCTGCTGCACATGGCCACATTCTCTTTTTCTTTTGGCCTCTGGTTGTCCTCTTGGCTCAAAAGAGCTTGTGGAACACACTCCTGTCCAGACGTTGTGATGTAAAAATGGGTTCATGCATGTTACGTAAAAATACAAATATAATGAAGCAAAAATAAGGAAACAAGTTAATAAATTAATACAATTGTTATTGAAAAAAGAAAACCACAACATTTTTGCCTTTTCCCCAAAAATTCTGACAACCAACCAAAATGTCTATTTTTTTTAAAAAAAAAGTCAGAAAAAGGTTCTGGCCAACTGGCTTAGAGATGAAAGAGGAAGAGAAACCAACCAAGTTATTTTTTCTTAATAGCAGGGATGGGCAAGAATTCAGTTGCATTTGGATTCAGCACTGGATTTTTCAATGATTCCCATATTCTCCATCTTTGGAGAATGACCTGTTTGCTCTGAACTTCAGTGGCTTTCCCCTGACACCAGATTTTTTTCTCCATGAATATTCCCTTGTATATATTTTACTCACAGCACAGCAGTACAGGTCTCTGTCTCTGTACCACCCCACTCCACTTGAATAATCCAGGCTCCAAGCGGACGGAAGCAAGCCAAGTCTCAACTTATGTTAAGGACTCAGGGTGGCCAAGGGGATGTGTATGGGGCACTGAAAGCTGCTTTCCCCCCCTTCCTTTCCAAAAGGAAGATAGCTAGTCTCTGCTAACGTGAAATCCAGGCACAGTGGAATCCAAGCACAGGGTCAGTCACAATGGAGGAGGCAGTGGCGGCAAAGCTGCTTTCATTTATCAATATTTACTTTCAAATTACCAATATTTTCTCTCAGAATATTTATATTTCCTTTCATTTATCGATATTTTGGAAGAAAATAACAGTATTTTGAAATAAAATATTGCAATTAATATCAGTATCTTGGGGGGGGAATTGGATAGGTAAAAGCAGCGGATAGTGGACAAAGAACGAACTCGAATCGATACTGCCTGTCAGGTCAACAGAATGCTCTTGAAGCAGCACTGGCCAATGGATCCCAGCCCTAGTCAGCAGGGAACTCTGGTGCCCAGACAGACATGATGTGTCTTTTTGCCAGAGCTGGCGCATAGAAGGGATTGCTGTGAACAAAGGGGTGGTACGACCTGATTTATTTTTCTATGGTAGAAATAGTTGCTTAAACCCCCCCCAATAACAAAATATTTCTCTGAGTCTGAACCACAGATGTCAATGATACTAATAATTCTTTCTGTCTTTTTTTGTAAGAGCATCTTTCTTAGGAACAAATGGATCTATTGCCATTCCACTTTCACATTTTTACCCATCATTACATTCTGTTCTGTTTCCACATTAATCCTCAAATTATTTTTAAAATTCATCTTCATAATGAATATTTAAATGCCCATTTCCCCTCAAAATAGTATTTAAATACATGCATTGTTACATTTCAATAGCAAAGAACTGTATCAACATTTGGAGAACTGCAAAATCTTGTGTATGGCTAAGTTCCAATTAGCACATTAGTCCGATTAGTATGGATGAGGATATTTTGTTTAGGAATTCACAAAGACAGAATTCTTCGAGCACCCCTAAGACTGCAGACCCTTATTCCTGCACCTGACAACTAGTGAATACAGAACCATTTACCAGCTGGAAACTCAGCATAGTGTAAATCATTTGCTAAGACAGTTGTCTCTATCATCCTGCCAACTGATGAACCAAATTCACTCCTTTGCTTCCGATCAGCTGAAAAATGCAGCATTTTCTTTATAACTTAGAGGCTAGCAAATTAAGGGGTTAGCTCTCTAATGTTTCAGACAGGAATCTTTTTTAGCCTTATGTGGAGATGCCAAAGACTGAACCTTTTGCCTGCAAAGCATGTACTCTACCTAAACTAAGGCCCTTCTCCTGCTTTGCAAAGAAGCAGCAGCCAGACTTTGAAGCTACGGAGCTGAAAAATGTAATTCCACTATTGATAAATGGGCATCTGTAGTCATCCAATGTTTCGTGACAAAACAGACTATAACATACCTCACTAGAAGGTCATACTAGATCAGTTACAGGTAATCTAAGAATGGATGCAGGAATCAAAGGGTTACATTTCCAAATCTGTGCTACTGTATGGAAGGTCACATTGGAGGTTTAGAATACTCCCTCCCCCTGACTCCAAAGTCTCCAAATCTGTGGGATCAAGAAATATATTCTAATTTGCTAGAGGGGAATGTGTGCTAATGGTGGAGTTCTGAGATGCTAATAACCTCTTCTACTCAGAACCACTAAACAGGCAATGAGAAATTAGAGAGTGATTTCATCATTCCACTAAAGAACTGCATGTAATTAATTTGCAGTATTTAGAAACTATTTACATAGAAAGGTCTATTCCAGTTCCTCTCCCTCCTGTGCTAGGACATACTGCGGCTGATAAAATTCATAAAGGGACAGACAATTCAGGGAGCAGTAATACTGTCAAAATAGAATTTCGTATTCCATTAAAAGAGGTAATTAATAGGCACTTGGAGTCTCTATTCTGCATGCAGAAACAGGAGTAGGGATGCAGAAGCAATGGCAGTGCATCCTCATCCTGCAGCAAGCTCAGCACCACCAGTTCTGCCACTCGCCAGCACAACCACCTCTTTCTAGGGACCTGAAATTCTGAGACTCAGCTCACCTCAAACAGTATCACTCCTCTTGTAAGTTAAGTGGGCATCCTTCATGTGGCCATGCTATGGGGTCAGAAAATGGGAGAAAGGTCAGACCAGGACGGGTTTCCTGAATTCTTGGAGGACCACTTCCTCAAGGTATGCAGGAAATTTGTATTTTTAAAGAAAAAAAAACACATGCCCCCAGCTCCACAAACCTGTGGGGACTAAGAGGCATACATATCTGCTGTTGCCATGCTACTATGAATGTGGGCAACAAGGGCCTGAGTCAGGCTGAGGGGAAGCCAGAAATCTGTCACTTGTTTCCCTTCATCCTTTGACCTAAAAGAGGAGAGGGCTACCTCAATTTCCTCCCAAACAATATTTTAAGCTGATAAGGGAGTTGCCTCTTTTCATTTTGAAGGATGGGGAATAGGAATTGTGCTGACTGAGGCTCGGTGAGGCTAGATCACTCCCTCATTGTTTAAAGGACTAAATGGGGTAGGGTGAGATTGACCTTGGAGGATGTGTGCTTTAGAACAGGACCCATGATAAATGGAATGCATATAGAAGTGTGCCTCCAAGTGCAGAAATCATCTATCTGCATTGCACTGATTTCAATGGAATACATACTTGGATGTGCATCCACTGAAGGCAATGCACTGCGGACAGTAAAAGCATCTGCGTGACTGTACTAATATTTGCACTGCATTGCTTTCAGTGGAAACCCTGCTCATATGTACCTGCCAGGGACATTCCGTGAAAAGCAAGAAACTATTAGATAGTTCATTAATGCTTGAATGGACATTTGGATCTCTGCAAAGACCATGCACATTTTCATGTAACCACAATCATTATTACTGCTATAGAAAATGGTCTATTCTCAGAAATGCAGCGCAGATAAGATGCTTCCTTGAAGATGCATCTCAATTTACTTTCTTCTTTTTTTCTTAACACTTATATCCATGATATCATCATCAAGACTTCTACAAATTAGCTGATAGTGAAGGACACATCAATGCAGATGTGAAGACAGCTGGAAGCAGGCAGAATAAGCTGGGTACATCTTTTTGTTTACTTGAATGCTGCTAGGTTCCAAGAGGATGTATCTGCCAACAGATGGAGTGCTGCAAGGAATGGCCCCGTGTGTCCTTATTACTATCCATCATAACAGTAGAAGGATCTAAATAAGTGTGCATTGATAATGAATGTGTACAAGACCCCTGTCTGGATGCAACCACCAAGTCCTAATGCTGAGCAACTCCCATTAATTTTAATGAGGTTAGCTCAGGGACAAACCTAAACGAATTTCACTGAATGAATGAAAATAGTAATAATGTCTGGTGGGTACAGTCCTGTATCATTACTAAGGAATTAAATATTCCACATGCATTATCTAAGTTCAACAATCCTATAACACAGTGGTTCCCAACCTTTATGAGTACGGGACCCCCCTTGTAACCTCAAAAATGTTCACAACCCCCACATGTTAATTGTTGTAATTTTAGTCTCTGTTAATTGAAAAAATACATAACGAAGCATTAAATAATGCCACATTTTATTCATCACAAAAACAAATATTATTATTATTATATTTATTACCCACCCTTCACCAGAATGTCCCAGGGCAGGTTACAACAATATAAACAACTTTTAACAAATTTTGAAAGACATGAAAGGAAGGAGATAAAAGTAAACCACCCAGAGTGGTGAACAGGGCCTGGCTGATGCATTTGGACTTCGGTTTTAAATGTTCCACCTGTATACAATGATGCCTCCTCTTCAGCACTCAGTTCATATGACAATAATAACAATATATCTAACAGACACAATGTCAACAGGTGAAGCTTTTCCCATAAAAGTGGCCTCGGTGGCATGGAATGCGTTCTACCATCTTCGCTTAGTAGCCCAACTACGCCCCTATCTGGACAGTGATGATCTCGCCTCAGTTGTTCATGCTCTGGTAACTTCTAGACTGGATTACTGTAATGCGCTCTACGTTGGACTGCCCTTGAAGACTGTTCGGAAACTTCAGCTAGTGCAAAATGCGGCAGCCAGGTTGTTGATGAGGACCAATCGGTCCGCGCATATAACACCTGTCCTGGCTCGCTTGCACTGGCTACCTATTTGTTTCCGAGCCAGATTCAAGGTGCTGGTTTTAAAGCCTTACATGGTGTGGGACCGCAATACCTTGTGGAACGCCTCTCCCGCTAGGAACCTACCCGTTCACTTCGTTCAGTATCTAAGGCCCTCCTCTGGGCACCAACTCACCAGGATGCCCGGAGGATTGGTACTAGATCTAGGGCCTTTTCTGTGGTGGCCCCCGAACTGTGGAACAGCTTACCGGAGGAGATACGCCTGGCACCTACGGTTCTTTCTTTTAGGCGCCAGGTTAAGACCTGGCTATACTCCCAGGCATTTTAATGTTTAATGTTTTTATGTTTAATGTTTTAGTTTAATTTTGTTGCTTTTTGTTACTGATTTTATTCTAATATTGTATTTTAATCTTGTTTTGTACACTGCCCAGAGAGCTATTAGCTATGGGCGGTTTAGAAATGAAATAAATAAAATAAAATAAAAAATAAATAAATGTATTTCCATACTAGAAAAAGCTTAATTTAATTTCTGTTTAATTTCTGCCTGCCAGACAGTTGTTAAAGGCACAACAGCGCTACTCTTTCCCAATGTCAACCCTAAACCACACAAAGAACTCAAGTTAAGATTAAAAACAACAAAAGTTTGGTAACCTAACATATATTAAAACATATATTTAAAATTAACATATGCATCTGTATAAAAACACACTCAAAGCCTTGATAAACAGTAACAGAAATACACTGATCATGTGCAATTTCACACTTTTAAAACTTACTTTACCCCTCACTTTTTTGCTCAGTGCCTTGGTTCAGCCATTATCCCTCAACCTAACCTACTGCATATGGCTGTTGCTCCACAGAATTCTATAGGACTTACTTTCTGAGTAGACCTGGCTAGGATTGCAACCTAAGTCTTTGTATTACAGACCTAATTTTTTACTTCCTTTAACCTGAATGATGCATCTTTGTACTATAAAGACCCATGTCCCCCCTCCCCCCAAGTAGTACAGCTTTAAGCTTCAGCAGAATCTTAGTCTGGTCTGATTACTGCAATTTGATTTACCTGGATGTAAGCCCTATTAAATATGAAGAGACTTACTTCTGAGTAGACATTTTGTACTATAAGTTAACTATACAGTGAATTTTTAATGAGTGCCCAGGTGTGCATTTGTGGGGAACACTTTGGGACTCTGTCCTGTTACTTTTTTGGCAGACAGCCCCCTCCCAGGGTCCCTCTGTCACTACATCTAGAGCCAATCAGCTCGATTGACCTTCCCTCACTGCCGCTGACAAAAGAGAGGGGGGAGAGGTGCTGGAGCTTAAATAAGCTCATCTGGCCCCTTCTCTTGATGCCCTCACTCAAGTGATGTGCTGCTCAGCTCTCTGTGTGGCAGAAACTGTGCCGGTTGGAAGGAAGGGGAGGTGGAAGCGGCTGCATGCACGGCTTTGGTGCATGCACAAGCTATTAATTAATTTTTAAAATTAATAAATAAGACTTCTCTAATCTCTTTGCAACCCCCCTGGGGTTATTTTGTGACCCCTCTGGGAATCCTGACCCCCAGGATGAGAACCACTCCTATAATACAACAGTGGTATTCAACTAAGTACATACACACTCACCACATATATCCACTCACCCTACATAGAGCACACACAAACAGTCTCACCCTCACCCTCACCCTCTCTCTCTCTCTTTCTCTCTCTCTGAAGCACTGGGCTGAGGAGAGGCTTAAACCATTCCCAAGGGTCTGCATCACTGCATAGTGACCTCATCCTATACCTACCCAGCAATGTTATTAGCTTCATCCTGGTTTATTAACTTGTGAACGCCACTGACCTTGCCCATCTGTCAACCTGTTGAGCAGACTCAAAATATTTGTGTGTTGTGTGTGTTTAACTCAGAGGTAGCTTTATGTCACCTGCCTCTTGAAGTGAGTTTAACTACAGAGTAAGCCATGACCCTCCATTTCTTTATCATATTAGGAATCCTAGCAGCATTACAATTTCTTTAACCAGAGTGTTTCTTACTAATTCAATGAACAAAGCAAAAACTCCCACTTAGCTGACTGCTGAAGCTGAAGAAATAATACACTTCAGTGTTGTTCAATTAATTCTAATATACTCAGAATGAAGCTATGGCAACTGTTGGGTGATGCATTCATGCCAATGGAGGAGGTATACGTAGCGATAAACTGGCCCTAAAATGACTGGTGTGGAGGCACTGTTACACAGATGAAAACAGCCCTCTTCACACTAGGGATGGGGAAGAATATTTGCTAAATGGGATTTATTACTGGATTTTGACATAATCCAACAATCTGCATTGTTTTTGGACTGGTGTTGATTTCTTCTGACAGGCTGCGGCTGACATCGGCATGGTATTTTTGGGGTTTTTTTAATTGCTCTGAATTTTACGTTACTGTTTTTGCAATCAGCTTTCCTCTGAAAGCATTCTTTTCTGTCTAGGTGATAACAATCACCATAACTATCAAAAGTACTGCAAAACAACAAGAATAGCAAAAGGAGCGACCATCCTCATTAAGCAGCACAGCAGTTTGCCTGAGGCAAGAGACAGAATTAATGGGTGATTAGCTGCTCAACTGATATTTAAATAAAAAAATTGGTGAAACAAGGGCCTACAGCATAAGCATTTCCATTAGCATTTTTGTTAGCAATTTTGTTATTTTTTTGCTGGAAAAAAAACACCCCATGAATGCGCAATTGTGAAAACAGTTGGGAACACAAAATGGCAGATCGATACTGAAAGCTGGACTGTCATAATTCAAATGGATAGGAACCAGCTACTGAACCCCATCCCTACTTCATACATTATTTGCATGAATGAGGCTCCACATGTAGAAGGGGAAGCAGAGGTACATTGCTGGTCCTTCCCCCAATGTTGTATGCCCACCCCCACCCCATGATGCCCATGTATTGAGCATAGACTTCCATGCAACTGGGAACTGTGATCATGAAGATTTCCTGATTATGAGGATAATCTTCACCTATGCAGATGTCCATTCTCAGTGTGTGAATGCTGGGGGCAGGGTTGGGTTGGTGCACTACGCTGGTTAACCTGCTATCCATTTTACTCATGGACCTCACTTCACATCAACAACACAAGCAGGCTAAAGAGAAGCCAGAATATGGTCCCATGAACTAGAGTGAGCATTCTGCTATGCAGCTTAGGCTGCACTGGAAAGCACTATATGTTAGCTGCAGTACTGGGGGACTGAAGAAGACCGGCCCTGGGACTGTGTATCTGGGCATCTGGGTGGATGCTGCTTGCTCCTCTGGGTTGCTATCTCTTGAGACAGCTGAAGTCTCTGGTAAGTGCTGCAAGGACTGGGACCCCTTGCCTGACCCTGACTCTAGAGCAGCCTTTCCCAACCAGTGTGCCTCCAGATGTTGTTGGACTACAATTCCCATCTTTCCTGACCATTGGCAATGCTTGCTGAGGCTGATAGGAGTTGTGGTCCAACAACATCTGGAGGCACACTGGTTGGGAAAGGCTGCTCTAGAGAGAGGCTTCAATTAATCTTGCAGCCTCTTGCATCAGTACCTGGCTGGGTCGGGGGCATAAAAACCCGGCTGTCCTTGGGCGGCAGGTTTGTCCCTTGGGGAGCCCCTACGGAGTCCCGAGGGTGTGGGCACTACCCCCTGCCTTTTAAAAAACCAATCCAGAGGAGATTGGTAGTGGGGAGCGCATATGATTCATGCGTAGTTCCCGCGCAGAGTGAGAGCCTGTGCAGTGAACTGAACAATAGGAGAAAGTTGCCAGATGCCTTCAGAATGAGGGTCTGTAGCTGGCAGAAGGCTGGTCCTCCCTGGGTGTGAGACGGGTGGGGGAGTGGATGTGCCCTGTTTGAAAGAAATTGAGTGGGTCTGACTCTTTCCAATTCTCTCAGAGGCCTACTGGGATAACTGGTTCAGGTAGGTTTTGTTGGTGGGTTCTTGCTTGGTCCATATCAGGTGTTTAGGAGGAGTCTTAGTAAGGAGGAACATAGGTGATGTCACCCCAATTTCAGTGATCATGGGTAGAGAGAGGTATAGCCATGGAGAGGTGGTGAACTACTATAGAAAACAAGGGCAAGGCTATCTACGTCTTGTTCCTCACTCCCACTCCTCTCATGGATGGGTTCTTCATTGCTCATCTGCTGTGCCCACTGGCTTGTGTGTGTTGTTGTTTAACGCCAGATCGGTACATATTACCGGCGAAAGACATGCCCTGAGGCTGACTGGGCACACATAAAATATCATAACAGTGCCTAATGTGTGGCGGTGAGGGTAGCGAAGAAGGCCCACTTCTCTGCCACTATCACATCTTCAAGTAACCATCCAGTAGAGTTTTTCCATATTGTCAGGGGTCTGTTGACATCAACTCCAGGAAATGGAGTTTTAGACCCTTTGCAGGCACACTGTGAATTGTTTGCAAGACACTTTGAGGATAAAGTTGCTGTCCTGTGCAACGTCTGCTGCAACTTCTTGGGAACAGTTTCAGTTGATGTAGCCAGATGATGTGGACAAGGTGCTTGTGACAATGTGGCCAGCAAGGTGTCCTCTCGACCCTTGCCCTTCTTGGCTTATTAAAACTTGTCGAGGGGGTTTGACCAAGTGGATCCAGGGTGTGGTCAACGCATCATTGCAGGAGGGAATGGTTCCAGCCACCTTGAAAGAGGCAGTGATCTGACCACTCCTGAAAAAGCCCACCCTGGACCCACTGGTTTGTGACAACTACTGACCAGTCGCAAATACCCCCTTCTTAGGGAAGGTGATTGAGAGGGTTGTGGTGCAGCAATTGGAAGTACTCTTGGATGAAACAGATTATCTTGACCCATTCCAATCTGAGTTCAGGCCTGGTTATGGGACTGGATTGGCCTTGGTCGCCCTGATGGATGACTTTTCTTGGGAGAAGGACAGGGTGTTGAGCCCCAACTCCCCCAGGAGGAGCAGGGAAAGGAGTCAGTTGAGCCCCAGCTTCCCCAGATAGATCAAGGAGAGGAGCCAGAGGTGGATGAGGTTTTCGAGGGTATTGAGGGAGGGGGTGAAGTCGACAGCCCACCAGTTCCCACGGACAGTCCTCCTGTCAACACAGAACTTGCTCCACCTACAATCGCCCCAACAGAGCCATTGGGAGATGACCTTGCGCATGTGCCAACTCCACCCCCCATGACTCCCCGCCTGACACTTCAAACACTTCCCCACCAGCAGGTTTCCTGCCCCCTGAAGTCGAGCCGGCACCTAGCGAGCCTGCACTGTCAGATGAGCAGGTGGAGGCTTGTCCCGCACGAGATGCCATGAGAAGCGGGTCAGTCAGGAGATGGAACTTTGAAGGAGTCAGAGATTACAGGCGAATACCTTTCCTATTTAAGGCAGCGCCCGCCTGATCGGGGTGCTGAGTCAACTTACTCCACATGCTGCAGAGCATGCTTAGGTAGTCTAGTTAGGGTCAGTAGTGAGTCAGCACAGAGAGGTCTATGAAGTGCACTGCTTTCAACGTAACAGTTACTCAAATAAAACAAGAATTAATCCCAGTCTCATCTCCGTCTCGTCTCTCAGACTCTGGGCAGGACACAGGGGGAGTGCGACCCTGTTATTCTTACTTGATCTCTTGGCAGCTTTTGATACTGTTGACCATGGTATCCTTCTGGGCCAACTTGGTGAGATGGCTATTGGAGACATTGTTTTACTGTGGTTCCGATCTTATCTCCAGGGTCGTTTTCAGAGAATAACATTGGGTGATTGTCTTTTGTCCTCCTGGCAGTTGTGCTGTGGGGTGACGTAGGGTACCATCTTGTCCTCCATGCTGTTTAACATCTATATGAAGCCCTTGGGAGTGGTCATCAGGAGATTTGGGGAGAGGTGTCAGCAGTATGTTGATGATACCCAGCTCTATTTCTCTGTAATGTCTGAATCAGGAGAGGCCATGCAAGCCCTAGACCGCTGCCTGGACTCGATGGTGGGCAGGATGAGGGCCAATAAACTGAATATGAATCCTAGCAAGATGGAGATGCTGTGGGTTGATGGTTCCCAAGTTCAGATAATTGGTCAATTGGCTGCTTTGAATGGGGCTGTACTCCCTCTGAAATAGCAGGTCTGTAGGCTGGGGGTGCTGCTAGATTAATCTTCATCACTAGAGGCCCAGATGATCTCAGTGGCTAGGAGTACCTTTTACCAGCTTTAGCTGGTAAGACAGCTGCGGCCATTTTTGTACTGGGATAGCCTGACCAGTGCTGTCCATACACTGGTAACCTCCAGGCTGGATTACTGTAATGCGCTCTATGTGGGGCTGCCCTTGAGGTTTGTCTGGAAGCTGCATGTGGTGCAAAATGCAGTGGCAAGACTGCTCACTGGGGCAGGGCATTGCCAACATGTCACCCTGCTGTTGAAAGAATTGCACTGGCTACCTATTAGCTGCCGGGCTAAGTTCAAGGTTCTAGTTTTGGTGTACAAAGCCCTATACAGCTTGGGACCAGGATACCTGAAATACCATCTTATCCCTTATCTGCCCAGTTGATCACTGTGGTCTGCAAGTGAGGGCTTCCTGCAGATACCATCTTATCAGGAGATCCTTTCTGCAAAACATAGGAAATGGACCTTTAGTGTAGTGTCATCTATCCTTTGGAATTCCCTCCCCTTAAATATTAGACAGGCGCCATCTGTATTATCTTTTTGGCGCCTACTGAAGACCTTCCTCTTTCAACAAGCTTTTTAAGTTGAGACCTTATCCCAGTCTACGTCTGTGTTGGCATTACTTTTTAATATGTTTTTAAACCTTTTTTTAAAAAACAAATATGGTTTTAAAGCTTTTAAAAAAATGTTTTTGAAGATGTTTTGTTTTAATATATTTTAAAGTGTTTTTATGATGTTTTAAAGTGTTTTTTAGTGCTTTTGTTTGCCGCCCTGGGCTCCTACTGGAAAGGCGGGATATAAATAAATAAATAAATATTTTTTTTATACTTGAGCGAGTACCACATCCTATATGTCACTGAGTTCTACTAATGAAACCACCTTGATCACAGGTTATATTGACCTCTACAGGTAATCGAGGTTTTTCAGCGGTGGCCCTAGGTTTATAAAACTCCTTGCTTGGCTTATCTAGGTGGGCAGTTGTACTCACCTCTCCAAAACTGGAACATCAAATCTCCCTTCTTCCTCCTCCATTGGATTCATCAAAGGTAGCACAGGTAAGGTAAATTCAACTATATATTGGCACTCACACCTGTTACTTCACAGGTTGGTAGCAGAATGAAGTAATGGCTTCTTGTGAGGGAAACTAATCTGACAAATATGACAAGGGTCCATTGCCTCTTAAGGGAATCCCTCCTGAACTCAAGAGCAGTGCTTTCTCAGAAGGTTCTAATTCAAACATTTCTTGCAGGATCAAATTCCCCAGAGTTCCCTAGACTGGGCTTCCACCTTCACCACTCTGGACTGCCTTGCTGAGGTTAGGTAGAAAGCATCTGAGGCAGGGAATATTAACTAGAACTGGGAGGCCATCCCTGCCTATCCCATTTGGCTCAAACACAGCAAGGCTCATACTGTACGGGTCCAAAGAGGCTCTTTCCCATTCTAAGGGCACATTGCTTGGGGTTCCCAGTTGACCATGATCTCTGGTTCACATCTGTTGTACCTAGTACCACCAGGAACTGTATAGATGTTCACTGCTGTCTCTCTGTCAATCTCCCCCAAATTTCTTCTCCTAGGCAGTGCATGGTTTGTCTCATTCCATTCTTGCCTTCTCTCTTCCTTCTTGTTCTTCCTCTTCCCTCAATTCCTTACCTCCACCCTGCTCATGCATCTGCTGTTCTACCCCATCTGTCTACTCTGTACTCCCCTCTTTGGCACTCAGTTGAGAACCCTTTGATGACTACTTTGGTGTTCTTCCCTGTGGTGTTTTTACCTCACATTGACCATAACTGCAGCTTGTTAGCGACTTAGAAATAAAATTTTATTTTATTTATTTTTATTATTATTGTTAGTCCCACTGGGTGGGCTAGTGAGAGAGCAGCATATCCCACTCCCATCATCATTGGATGCTGCCTCTCACCACCATCCTGATGCAGTGTCTTGCCACAGGGCCAAGGTGGAGTGGTTTGGCTGAGTCCCCCAGTGGCTACTTGTATCAATAAAGGCATTTCCTTTTAGAGAAACTTTCAGTCTCTATGCTGGGGTTTGGCTTGTTTCCCCCCCCCCTTTCTGCTTGGATCATCAAGGATTGTTAGATTGCTTATTATTATATTTTAATTGCTCTTTTATTTATTTAAATTGCATTTTAAAGTTTAATAGTACTCTGCTTTGATTGCATGCACTGAAAAAGCAGGCTCTAAATTCTGTTATATATATGATTCTAGCAGGGCATGATTCCCTTAGAATTTTACAAAAATACTGGCTGATGTACACTATTGGTAATAAGTTTAACTTTCATATACAGACTTAAACTGTAAACTCTCCAACCCAGAACTCTGTATTTTGTCAGTATTACCAGTTCTGTCATGCTGGGGAAGTTACACAAAGAGCTGAGAGAACAAGAGCTGAGAGAGAATCACGGAGACAAAACCTGCTCAGCTAAAGCAATTTCTTCTTCCTTGTCCAGACTGCTAAAACTCAAGATGACAAAATGCTTCAGCTTAGGGAGATCTGTGCCAATTACTCAGGCAGAGAGCAAGAAAATCATCAATGGGAAGATGTTTGCTTGCTGGATATAAAGGACTAGGCATAAGTTTGTTTAACATTTGGCATGAAACTTATGCTCCTCAGCAGAGATTACCACATTTTCAGAGTTATGTACTTCTCATGACAACTTCTAACTGCATTTACCAATTTAGCCTGTACCAAGTTATAATGTGGAAAAGAGTTTATTGGTATTTAGATCAAACTGACTTCTCAACCAATATGGATAAGTGATACAAAAGAAAACAAAACCAGGAGGGAGGCACAGAAACCAGAAAAAATGCACAAACCTCCTCAAACCTGTTCTCAAAAGTGATCAGCTAATCTACATCTTCTTTATGGGGCCAGATTAGGGATGGGATCCACTTGGTAACCAATATGGATAAGTGATACAAAAGAAAACAAAACCAGGAGGGAGGCACAGAAACCAGAAAAAATGCACAAACCTCCTCAAACCTGTTCTCAAAAGTGATCAGCTAATCTACATCTTCTTTATGGGGCCAGATTAGGGATGGGATCCACTTGGTCGTGCCCGTTCAGATTGCATTCTGCTGAACTAGCAGCCGGTTACTAGCAGGTTATTTTTCTGCTATCCCTTGTTTTAACAATTCTCTTTTTTTTCCTCCCCAAAAATAATGATACTGTTATTTCTAACAATGTTTTCCTTTTGGAAAGGAAAGTGCCTTTCTCTCTGCCCTGTGCTCACACACCCAGTCCCCTCCCCCTGCCTCCTCCTCCTGCTCCCAAATCATATTGGATCTCCTCCCAAGTTGTGGGAGAAAGCCAGAGATAGCCTGGTCAGTTACCAGAGATCACTTGGTCAGTTTCACATTAGCAGCCTCCTGATCAGTTTAAAGTTAACAAAGCAAAGACCCATGCAGGTCAGTTTCCCCTTAGCAAAGCAAAGATGCAGATTAGTTCCACCTTACCAAAGCAAAGCCCCATGTTGGTCAATTTCACATCAGCACTGTAACACAGCACAGGAAATGCAGTGATAACAATATTGTTATATTCAATGTACAGGCCTGGCACTAATGGGCTCACAGGGGCCCCTAGCCACCAGCAGCGCTGGACCTGGTCCCACCACCCATCTTAGTTGCTGCAGGGAACTGCTCAGTGCCACTCGAGCAAGTGAGTGATGTGAGGCAAAAGGTATGGGCACTTGCTCGCTCATGTCAGAAAGTGGCAACAGTAGCTGTGCCTCTTTCTTCTTCAGGAGTTGCCAGCTGGTGAGGTGGGATAGGTGGGAAGCAGGGAGGCTTTCACTTGGACACCTGAGAAAGAAGAGGCACATCTGTTGCTGCTGCTGCTGCCTCACACAACATTAGTGAGCGCTCACCCCCTTCACCTCTCATCATTCACTCACTCGAGTTGTGCCAGGCAGCAGGGGCGCCTCCTCCTTTGGAGATCCCTAGAGGGGTCTGTGAGAGAGGGTGGGGCAGAAGGGGGGAAGAGCATGGAGGTGAGTCAAGAGAGGTGTGTGTGGGAAACAAGGAGCAGGAGGGGTGGGGATAATAGGAGGGGTTTGAAAGAAAGAACATGTGTGAGGCAGAAGGGGCTGGTGACAGAGGAAGAAAAATGGCATGGGAGAGGAGGGATTTGGGTGTGGGAAAATAGAGGGGTAGGAGGAATGAGGGATTGGTGAGATAGAGATAGAAAAGGAAACGGGGGCATGGGAGATGAGAAGAAAGGGATGGATATGGGGTGGCAGAGGCTGGTGAGTGAGTGAGTAAGTAAGAAACATGGGGGTATGAGGAATGGCTGGGATGAAGGAAAAAGGATAAGGAGCAGGAGTTGCTGGTGAGTGTGTATATGAGAGAGAAAGAACAGGTGTTTGGGGTGTGAGGGTGTAAAGAGAAAGGGAGAGGTTATGGGGTAAGCAGGAAAACAAGGGGTGTGGGTATGGGGGTGTGAAGGGGAAAGAGGTACAAGATGAATGGACAGTTATGGTAGGGAAAGGGTGCTGAGGTGATGGTGGCCACTACAAGGCAACACCTGGGTGCCCTGGGGACAAGGAGCCACTGTGCCCAATGGTCCCAAGAAACCTGGAGCCGGCCCTGTCAATGCATTTAAAAATAATAATAATCTGATATTGGAAAAAGCCAAGGAAGTTTGCAGATGCTGGATTGGTCTGCAAAGATAGCAAACGTGAACTATGAGGAAGTCCAATGCCATATCTGATTTTAGCAAAATCCTTACCCATCCCTAGGTCAGATAGGCAGCAGAATTTGTGCAAACTGCTTCAGCCACCAAATTCTATAAATTTGGAAGCTTAAGATCGCTCTTGAAGAAGGAGCCTGTGTTCCAAAATGCATTGAGCTGTAATAAATCTTATTTGTTGCCACTTTTAAGAACAAGTTTCCCCTTTTTGCTTTCTTTCTCTTAAGGGAGACAAAAGCTTTGTCAAGCAATGGGAGATTATCTTTATGTTCGTGCTGCTAGATTCATGGTTGGAGAGGGGATGAAGGTGAAAAGGATTGACTTGGAAAACATAGAGACATGAAGTACTTCAGTAGCAAAGAAGCGACTGACTGGGGACTGTTGGTTTCAAGCCAGTTCAGATGGCACTGCACAGTAGTGCCATCACAATAGGATTCTGGGGCAGATACTAACTTCTCATTATTACATTCATTCAGCAGAATGAGGAGGGCCCCCAAATGCTGCAAAGCTGGTTTAACCCATTTTGAAGTGAGTGAATACACATTGCCATCTAAAGATGGCAGTAAAACAAGTAAGCCCAGAGTCTAAAATTATCCAGCTACACCATGCCAGTGGGTGATATTAATCAAGCGATATTCTTTACACTTGTTAAGCTACCCCTACTGACTGGTAATTAATCCAAGTACAGTCCTAAACTCACCTTAAGAACACTGCTAAACACAGATTCTCAACGAGTTTAGAAGCATACCAAGTTTCATTTTATTCTGAGATGTGATAATTATACGTAACGCTGAAAATGTGTAGAGTATATGTCGGGGAGAAATTCAAGATTTTGAAGTGAGGGGAGAAGGCATGAAAGGAGGCAGCCATTTCTGTTCCAGCCTATGTTTGTGATTATCAGCACTGTTCCCGTTCTGCTACAGTTCTGCTTCCGCTAAACCTATGTTATTTGTCTTGCTATCCGCTATTGTGGAAACAAATGCAATTAATTCTGTAATTGAATTCAGTGTATTTAAATGGAAGAGAAATGTCAAAAATAATGTAGAAAATTATGTAATTATTTACATAACATTTGCATAATAATAATAATAACAACAATCATATTCACTTGCATGATTTATGTTCCTCACATCTGACAGACATGCAAATTGTGCAATTTCTGCTCCCATTTCTGCTTTTGATGGCATTTCCCAGCACCCCTAGAGGGGAGGCAGAGGGGCAGACTTGTACCTTGCTCTTAATTCCTAATCTTTGAACAAGGATTTGGTTTAAATGCATAGGGAAAAAACCACCGTTTCCAGAATCAGTTTATTCCTACCGTTGCAAGAATGGGTGAGCAGATTAATCATGGTGTCAAATCTTTAAAGAGGTGGTGGTGGGTTATGGAGGGATTTGGAAAGCCCTCAGAGCTCCAATGTTACCTTCTACTTCAGAGGAAGTACAAAGGGTCCTTACTTCTTTTGATCCAACTCATCATGGTGACTGTCCATAGCAGCTCCAGTAATGAGAAACCCCTACAATAAACCATGCCCTTTGGGGGCTTCCCTATATCCTCCCTACTGCCTTCCAAGAACTGGCTTGCCACCAGGTCTAGACCTCCTGTTTCTCCCTCCCTGTTTCTGCTCTTCCTAGCCTGTGCCTTCTCTGCTGTGGCCCCCTTTCTCCCTTGCCTACCCTTTATGCAGCCTGTGGGGGCAGGAAAGGAGAAAATGCATTGGACAGTAATTGCAGCCAAACTGCAGAGGTCTCACCCTTCATATATGGTTTATTAGTGGACCATATAGTTTACTAGTGCAAGGAATTCTTCCAAAGAATGCTGGCCTAGGGGGGTCTTAATCTGTTTCAGGAAGGCCTTGCAATGTCCTTAAGTAAGAATGAATACTAAGGATCACTTAACACAATTAACATGCCTTTACTGTTAAGTGATCCTGAGTGTGAACACTTACTTTGCTGATTTTGAGGACACATTGCTGGACTGGGGGGGGGCAGGATTCTAGAAAGGAGGGAAGATTAAAACAACCAACCACTTTTTTGTGTGTAAAAATATGCTGGAGTGTATCTCAGTGGGAATTTCTCTATGCTGGGATGATCAATTGGGTGATCAGAGGGTGAGCTAAATCTCCTCAAACAACAAGTGCTTGTTGTTTGTTCCTATGTGCCTTCAAGTCAACTACGACTTATGGCGACCCTATGAATCAGCAATCTCCAACAGCATCTGTCATGAACCACCCTGTTCAGATCTTGTAAGTTCAGGTCTGTGGCTTCCTTTATGGAATCAATCCATCTTGTTTGGCCTTCCTCTTTTTCTACTCCCTTCTGTTTTTCCCAGCATTATTGTCTTTTCTAGTGAATCATATCTTCTCATGATGTGTCCAAAGTATGATAACCTCAGTTTCCTCATTTTAGCTTCTAATGGTAGTCCTGGTTTAATTTATTCTAACACCCAATTATTTGTCTGTTTTGCAGTTCATGGTATGCGCAAAGCTCTCCTCCAATACCACATTTCAAATGAGTTGATTTTTCTCTTATGCGCTTTTTTCACTATCCAACCTTCACATCCATACATAGAGATCGGGAATAGCATGGTCTGAATGATCCTGACTTTAGTGTTCAGTGATACATCTTTGCATTTGAGGATCTTTTCATGTTCTCTCATAGCTGCCCTCCCCAGTCCTAGCCTTCTTCTAATTTCTTGACTATTGTCTCCATTTTGGTTAATGACTGTGCCACGGTATTGATAATCCTTGACAAGTTCAATGTCTTCATTATCAGCTTTAAAGTTGCATAAATCTTCTGTTGTCATTACTTTAGTTTTTTTGACATTCAGCTGTAGTCCTGCTTTTGTGCTTTCCTTTTTTAAGTTTCATCAGCATTCGTTTTAAATCATTATTGGTTTCTGCTAGTAGTATGGTATCGTCTGCATATCTTAAATTATTGATATTTCTCCCTCCAATTTTCACACCTCTTCATCTTGGTCCAATCCTGCTTTCCGTATGATACGTTCTACGTATAGATTAAACAAATAGGGTGATAAAATGCACCCCAGTCCCACACCCTTTCCTATTGGGAACCAATCGGTTTCTCCATATTCTGTCCTTACAGCAGCCTCTTGTCCAGAGTATAGGTTGCGCATTAGGACAATCAGATGCTGTGGCACCCCCATTTGTTTTAAAGCATTCCATAGCTTTTCATGATCTACAGTCAAAGGCTTTGCTGTAATCTATAAAGCACAGGGTGATTTTCTTCTGAAATTCCTTGCTCCGTTCCATTATCCAACATATGTTTGCGATATGATCTCTGGTACCTCTTCCCTTTCTAAATCCAGCTTGGACATCAAGCATTTCTCGCTCCATATATGGTGAGAGCCTTTGCTGTAGAATCTTGAGCATTACTTTTCTTGCATGGGATATTAAGGCAATAGTTCGATAATTACTGCATTCCCTGGGATCCCCTTTCTTTGGAATTGGGATATATATTGAACGCTTCTAGTCTGTGGGCCATTGTTTTGTTTTCCATATTTGTTGACAATTTTTTGTCAAAATTTGGACAGATTCAGTCTCAGTAGCTTGTAGCAACTCTATGGTATGCCATCTGTTCCTGGTGATTTGTTTCTTCCAAGTATTTTAAGAGCTGCTTTTACCTCTCATTCTAAAATTTCTGGTTCTTCATCATATGGTTCCACCATGAATGAATCTGTCATCTTGGCATCTCTGTAAAATGTTCTTCAGTGTATTGCTTCCATCTTCCTTTTATTTCATCTCGGTCAGTCAGTGTGTTCCCCTGTTGGTTATTCAACTTCCCTACTCTTGGTTTAAATTTCCCTTTCATTTCTCTAATCTTTTGGAATAGGGTTCTTGTTCTACTCTTTCTGTTGTCCTCTTCTATTTCTGTACAATAACTATTGTAATACAGGAATACCCCGCTATACGGACCTTCACTTTACGGACACTCGCAAGTACGGACATATTTACAGTAGCACCATTCCCGTTTACGTACGCTCGCTTTGCAAGAATGGACACTTAATGGCATGACACCACCGCCCGATCAGTTTCCAACTACAATTTTTTTCTTAAAATAAGGCCTACTATGTTTATTTTAGTTATAAATGCGTTATTTACATCAGTTATGCCCGTATATGACGACTGCAGTGCAGTATATGCATCAATAAGTGAAAAAAGGTAGTGCTTCACTTTAAGTACATTTTCGGTTTACGTAAGTGCTCTGGACCCATTGCGTACAATAATGTGGGGTATTCCTGTAGTTCTCTGTGTCCCTATGTACCAGTCGCTGTATTGTTGCATTTAGGGTTCTGACTGTGTTTCTATCTCCTTTTGCTTTTGCTTTCCTTTTCTCTTTAACCATTCTAAGAGTTTCTTCAGTCATCCACTGAGGTCTTTCTCTCTTTTTAACTAGAGGTATGGTCTTTTTGCATTCTTCCCTGATAATGTCTCTGACTTCGCTCCATCAAGTGCATGACAATAAGAACTCACAGCAGGTCATTTTTAAGGAATGTATACAAAAGTGAAAGAAACCACTCTCAAATGAATGGAAACTTGCTTGTGCTGCAATTTGCATGAAGAAAGGGTGTTGCTGTCTGATTCTTTTTCCTTTTCTTACTTGGGCATTTAATTGTTAAGAACATTTCCCCATTCAAATTACACAATTTCAAGATGGCCTGAATTTTGTGTCCCAATTCCTGGGCATTATGTTTTCCCTCCCAACAGATGAAAAATCTGCTGTTTTCCAATTTGTTTCTTAGGACCTTTCCATCTGTGGTTCACAGAGATGGCATACCAAGACCCCTTTTCACAGGAAGCAAACACTTCCTCTCTCCTAATCCTCAACTTGGACTTTATTATTTCTTGGTTGTACAGTATGATAATCTTTTATGGACTGTCTCTGTGTCTTTGTGATGTGCTAATCCTTCAACAACTGAAAGTTGTGAAATGTCATCATGCTGTGAGATCAGATCTAAAAGAGCCAGGGTGGATGGTAGCTTCATTGTGCAGAAATGTCTGGAGACTTTGTAAGTGGCTGGATTCTCAGTGCTAAACTGATATCGTCCCTGGGTTCTGCAACAATACATAATATACATATATCTTCATACATGCATATTCTGAAAACAAACCTGAAAATTGTTAAATGATTTGTAGTAGGAAAAAACAAGTAAGACCTTTTGTTACTAGCACACTAGCTTTTCCTAGAATACCTTCAGAATTCCAGCTGCAGCGCTTTCCATAGGCAACTTTTGTAGCATTGTTTATTTCAGCTTGGCTTGACATTTTACTTGGGATGTGGCCTTAGGCCAGGGGTAGGCTACATGGTGCTCTCGTATTGTTCCTGGACTACAGCTCCCATCATCCCTGACTATTGGTCACGCTGAGTGGAGTTGATGGGGGTTCTAGTCTAAAACATCTGTAGGCCACCATGTTGGTTATTCCTGCCTTAGGCCATCCAGGTTATAAAAGCTAATGGACATGAAAGCAAAATTATAAGGTACTATGTATTTGCACTTGAGTTGGTAATTAACACAAAATATTATAATGTCTGGGAAATAACATGGGATTAGAGTATTTGCTGTGACACAAATAGGAAAAGTTACCCAGGCAGATTTTAAAGTTGGTGTTTTGTTTTCCTGGTTTATAAGGATTTAAATCACTAGCAGATAACATTATTTTGGTAGTCTTTCCTGGCTCTCCTTTGAAACTAACAGTGTTCTATTAAATAGTAGCAGATTATGTTCCATGCCTTGGTGCTATCACACCATTCAAATTACACAATGCAGAGCAAGACCCTAATCTATCCCATGCTTGTAGTTTAGGGCACACACAATATGTAGAACGTATTAAGCTTCTTCATAATAGATCCAGACCTCACTGTGCACAGTGCTCTGTCAAATCACCTCTTTGTAAATCCCTGTTAAGCACAGGCAATGGTGAAATAAAGAGAACCCGGTTCCCAAAATCTGGTTTGGGATTTTTAGCATCACATCTCCACTCTGCTCTTATTTCATGTTTGCCCTTTTAGTATGGGTGAAAAAATATGGCTTAGGCTCTCTTCATGGAGAGGATATGAGGACATCATCATTGTAGCATGGAAAGAAAACCTGCAGCACAACACATCTGGTACAGATCCTCCCCTTTCTCTTATGATGACATAGTAGGATGGAGACTTCCTTCCCTGATTAAGAACTCTAAGCAAATTTCTGAAGGTCTGGGCCTGACGAGGCCTTGCTGCCATGACATAATACCACCCTAATAGGGAAGTCACACTTGCTGCTATATTAAATCTCTCCTTGACCTTACCACCTTTCATAACTCCCTCTCAGTGCTTGGAAAAGTTACTTTTTTGGACTACAACTCCCATCAGCCCACTCCAGTGGCCATGTTGGCTGGGGCTGATGGGAGTTGTAGTTTAAAAAAGTAACTTTTCCAAGCTCTGCGTCCCTCTGCCCCTGGGTCCACAGCCCTGTTAACTGAAGCTCAGCTAATAAATGGAAATGAGAGAATATTTTTTCCATCTATCTAAACTGCAGCAGGTGGAATCTCCAGGAGCCTCAATGCTACTTTTAGCTTCTCTGCAGCATGTTACCTTAGCACATCTCTGCAGCCTGCGTGGGACTCACCTGTCATCATGATGGAACAAAATGACAAACTGCAACTTTGCCACTAAATGGGGGCATCTGTTTCTAATTACACAAGTGTATGCTGGAGCTCCACACTGAGCTGCAAAGGAACCCAGTGAGGCACAGGGGAGTATTGCAGGCATCAGTGAGTAATAAAAAAAGGAGCGCCTCTTCAGTAATAAATTATCCATTCTCCTCCCCCAACACTGCTCTCATAATGCATACTGAAAGGCAGAGAGCCACCTACATAGTACAGTACTCCTTAAGATCAAAATGATAGGGTCTTTTCTGTGTCCTGCCTTGGGTAGAGCCAAAGTTGGATGGGGAAAAGAGAGAGTGCCTTCTGATTAGCAAACATTCAGATTATAGAACACCTTGCCCTGTGAAATGTAGTTAGTCACCTCCATCACTGTTTTCTGGTGGTTACTGAAAAACTTTTTACTCCTGTAGCCTTTTAGTTTATGAGGTTGATAATGTTTTTTATTATTTTTTAACTGCTGACCCTGTTTCTTGTGAGTTGAAGGAGGCTGTGATAAGACCTTTATTAAAGAAGCCTTTATTAGACCCTGCAGACTTTAACAACTTCCGCCCAGTCTCTAATCTCCCCTTTTTGGGCAAGGTGATTGAGAAGGTAGTGGATGCTCAGCTCCAAGCTTTCCTGGATGAATCTGATTATCTAGATCCTTTTCAATCACGCTTCAGGCCTGGTCATGGGACAGAGACTGCCTTCGTTATCTTGCTTGATGACTTATGCCGGGCATCAGACGGGGGAGTGCATCCCTGTTGGTGCTGCTGGACCTCTTGGCAGCTTTCGATACCATCGACCATGGTATTCTTCTGGGCCGTCTAGCTTGGATGGAATTGGGAGGCACCATTTTATGGTGGCTCCAGTCCTACCTGATGGAGAGGTCCCAGAAAGTCGTGCTGGGAGACTACTGGGCGACTCTCTGGCTGCTGGCCTACAGCATCCCACAGAGCATTCAGTCTCCCATGCTCTTTAACATTTATATGAACCTGCTGGGAGAAGTCATCTGGAGATTTGGAGTACAATGTCATCAATATGCTGATGACACACAACTCTATCTCTCCTGACCATCTGATTGCAGGGAAGGAGTGCTGATCCTAAACCATTGCCTAGAGGCTGTGAAGGGCTGGATGTGGGCTAACAAACTGAAAAATAATCCAGACAAGATTAAATGTTGCTGGTCAAGGGGAAAACTGCACCAGGGATAGGGCTGCAAGCTGTTCTGGATCGGGTCACACTCCCCTTGAAGGAGCAGATCCGCGGTTTGGGAGTCCTCCTGGATCCTGCCCTGCTGCTTGAATATCAGGTGGCTGCGATAGCCAGGAGTGCTTTTGGCCAACTCAAACTGGTCTACCAGCTGTGCCTGTTCCTGGAAGGAGCTGATTTGGCCACAGTGACACATGCATTGGTGACATTGAGGCTTGATTACTGTAACACACTCTACGTGGGTCTGCCTTTGAAAATGTTTCAGAAATTGCCGTTGGTTCAAAATGTGGCAGCCAGAATGTTACCTGGATTACAGTGCAGGGAGCATATCACCCCTGTGCTTTATTGACTCCACTGGCTCCCAATTTGTTTCTGGGTCCAATTCAAAGTGCTGGTTCTGACCTTTAAAGCCCTAAATGGCCTTGGACCAATGTACCTCAAGGACCGCTTATGCCCATATATACCTGTCTATGATTTAAGATCAGCTGCCTGTGGTCTCCTCTGCGTGCCTGGAATGAAAGATGTCAGATTGGCGGGCATGCAGGAGAGCTTTTTCAGCCATGGCCCCTAAGCTCTGGAATACCCTCCCCCAAGAAGCCCACTCTGCTCCCTCCCTGATGGCTTTCTGGAGACTTCTGAAAACCACCTTGTTCCAGAGAGCCTTTGGGAGGAACTGAAGGTAGAGCCTGTAACTGATTTTATTCCCCCCGTTTTTAGTTTTTACCTCTTTAGCCCCTTTTAATATCACTCCCATTTCTTAATTTTTATTGTTAGCTACCCTGAGTGCCCTATTGTAGGGTAGAAGGGCTATACAGAAATATTTTAAATAAATAAATAAAATAAACAATAATAGTTTTGTGCTGTTTTTATCACATTGTAATTTCTGTATGATGTAAACCATGGTGAGTAGGGTAATTTTCACTAAAAAGAAGCAATTTAAATGTTGGAGGGGGGAATCCTGCTACTCACCATGTTACTACATCAGAACTGCCCTTGGCAGCCTGGCATCAATTCATACACTGGCCTGGTTCACAAGCACTTTGCTCCTCCCCAGTCCTTGTTCCTCCTGCACTACACTGAGCTAAGCAAAGATTTGGCTTAGTGTGTCATCCAAACTGGGGCTTATGGTTAAGCTCTCTCCTCACTAACCATGAGCAGTAACCAAGAACAAACCTTGGTGCCCTCCAGGTGTTATTGGACTCCTATCAGCCCAAGACAGGATCGCAAATAGTCAGAGAGTATGGGAGCTGGAGTCCAACAACATCTGGAGGGCATCAGGTTGGGGAAGGATACTCTAGAGAAGGGGTAGGAAACCTCCAGCATGAGGACCTAATTAGGCCCATCAGGCCTCTCCATTTGGCTCACCAGGCTATCTTGGCCAAGCTATAACCACCTGCCAATAACCTGACATCATACAGATATATCAGCTGTGGGCAGGTAAAAAGGGGGCTGGGTGAGGCAAAATAGGGCTTCTGACTGGGCATTTCCGAAGTGTAATGTGCAGTACTTCTGAAGATCTGACAATCAGCTGATCAACAGGGCTTCAAAACAGCTGGACGTCTGACTTCTGCAGCACCGATAATCAGCTGACTGCTATCAGTTGCTGAGCACTATGAACCTCTAATAATCAGTGGATTGTTGGGACTTCAAAGCACAGTACAGGACTCTTTGCAAGTCTCTTGCAAAGAGCCTTACATGGTTCTTTCAAGTCCCAACAATCAGCTGATTGTTCGGACTTCAAAGTGCTCATCAGCTGATATCATTGTGATGTCAGGTAATTTACAGGTGGGTGGCTACACCCACCTGGCAAATTTGGCCCATGGGGAGTAGGAAAGATCTGGCCCACTGTCTGGATCCAATTTCCCACCCCTGCTCTAGAGTGACCTGCCATGTGGAAAAGGCTCCTATCATTGCACCAGCCACAAAAGTGGTGTAGCAACAGGAAGTTTTTCTTCATGGTAATTTCACACAAATGGCTTGCCATGTGGTGGCAGCCATCAAAAGGAGTATCCCTGATATTAGTGGAACAAATGAGATCTTAAAGTGCTCCTATCTTCACATTTCCATTCTGCTCTGTAAGTTTGTACCAGGAGGCTATTTGCTTCCTCACATGGAATATTTCCTATTTGAATAATAATCAGTGGGCTGGGCCCCTCGCTGGATCATCACTTTGTAGCGGTGAGTGGGCTTGGGTGTTCCAATGAACCCTGTGAGTGATGCCGTTGGGAGTCATGTACTCCCAGCAGGGTCACCCATGGCGGTAAGGTCAAGGGAGAGGAACCAGAAACGAACTATCCAAGAAAGTCCTCAACGGCAGAACAGGCGGCGATAACAATGTGTATGTTACAACGGCTGTGAAGGCGGATGAAGGTTGCAGCAGATAAAGGACTTCCAATCGTCATGGTACCCATGCCATTGGATCATAGCCTTTTTCTGTCAAGATTGTGTGTTGATCATGGTGCACTGATCTCCCCACATAAAACAAATTCACGCACAGGCGTCCTCCATAACAAAAGTCCCATGGCGATTGGCAAATGGCGACTGGGGCAGGACTGTGAAATTTATTTATTTATTTTTATTTATTTATTTCATTTAATTTATAAACCGCCCGTAGCTAATAGCTCTCTGGGCGGTGTACAAGGTTAAAATACAATATTACAATAAAATCAATAACAAATAGCAGCAAGATTTTAAAACTAGAACATTAAACATGAAACATTAAACGTTACCATTAAACATTAAAATGCCTGGGAGCATAGCCAGGTCTTAACCTGGCGCCTGAAAGAAAGTACCGTAGGTACCAGACGTATCTCCTCTGGTAAGCTGTTCCACAATTCGGAGGCCACTACAGAAAAGGCCCTGGACCTAGTAATAATCCTCCGGGCATCTTGATGATTTGGTACCCGGAGGAGGGCCTTAGATACTGAACGAAGTGGACGGGTAGGTTCATAGCGGGAGAGGCGTTCCACAAGGTATTGCGGTCCCACACTGTGTAAGGCTTTATAGGTCAAAACCAGCACCTTGAATCTGGCTCGGAAACAAATAGGTAATCCAGAAGCCCCTAGTCATGGTCTGGTACATTGGCGGTGGATACAGATTCAGACGGATCCATTGTTAAAGACTATATTTTGGAAGACAATCTTACTTGGTCACGAGTGATCGCCAAGATGTACAGTGGGCTGGGAACTTTCTCTGTTATTCTGATACAACATACAAGATAATATGAAAATGGGGGATGGGAAAAGGAAGCCATGCCATGGGTTTGGCTTTTCCAGAAGCCAACAAGACTTAACATGATAATAAAAAACCTAAAAGGGAGAGGAAAAAATGAACTGATGCTGCATCTTCCAATTTCTGCTATTTAAAAAGCCTAGTCATTAAGGGAAGTGTACTTATTAATTATCTGTGATTTGTTGTGAAATGCTGAGGGCTTTAAAACAACAAGGAAAGTAAAAATAAATTAAGTTGTATTCTCTCCAATTCCTGAGTCCCTTTCCATGCCTCCATTAGCACCCCCAGCTTTGCCCCCTTTTCCAAAGCTGCAGTTTCCCCAGGTTCTCGGCCATCTGCACTTCATAATTAAAAGAATCCCCAGGGGACCCGTAACACAAACGAGCTAATTTCATGTTTAATGATCTTTAATCAGAAGTGAGTGTGACTAACAACAGTCATCCAGAAGGTGCTTTGTTGTTCATTTTATCTTCCATCATTCCCTCCAAAACCCCTAAATTCTACTTTGACATGTGACGGTCCAGCTCCTATAGAGGCACAGAATAAAGCCGGTAGCAATACAGCCACCAAACGAAGTGACAGTTAAAGAGATGAGCAATGCCAAGCAGGCTGAAAATATCCAACAGGCTGTGTAAAAATCCTGCTCTCCCTCCTTCCAATGTGCTTTCAGATTATTATTTTATTTATTTATTATTTGATTTATATCCTGCCCTTGCAGAATTATTCTGCAGACCAGGGTTGCAGACTGAATTTAAATGAACCTGCCCTAAACCATCAGACCACTGGCCCACCCAACCCAATATAATATACTCTGATTGGAAGCTGATCTCCCTGGTCTTAGGCAGAAGTTGTTCACAGCTCTGCCTCCTATAGCCCTTTTAAATGGAGGTGACTCTTAACCTCTGACTTGTATTTAACCTTCAGGGCTCTACACACCCTCCTGTTTCTGTTGCCAGAGATTGCAAAAGCCGGAGGGTTGAGAAGCACAAGGCAATGCACAATACACAGCTGCTTAATTTAGTGCACATGGAAATATTATGTTGACTTTGGTTAGTCATGCAACCTTTCCAGTGATCAGCAGGAGGACACTTAATTTCTGTTGGGTCCCATTGATGGATTTTAAAAAAACAAAAAAACAAAAAACACCCCAAAATCAGTCTGCTCTGATAACAATTTTCATGTGCATGCATATCAGATAATGACAGGAAGCTGCATCATCAGGACAGCTCATAAGGAAAAAGACTGGCTGGCCTAAGCCTTGCTGCTCCATAGTGTTCCCTGACAGTGGCTGGAAGACAAACTGTAGTCAATTAGTCAAGAGGAATCAGTTGTCTGGATCAGAGCTTGGAAAAGTTACTTTGTTGAACTACAACTCCCATCAGCCCAATCCAGTGGCCATGCTGGCTGGGGCTGATGGGAGTTGTAGTTTAAAAAAGTAACTTTTCCAAACTCTGGTCTGGATTAGGTTTCAGTTTATTAGCCTTTATCCAGCCCATTATCAATGAGATATACTGATTTAGTACTTCTACAACTTCCTTGGAATATGATGAAAGAGAAAGAGCGCTGACTGTCAGCTACACATCGTAGGTAACACCAAATCTCCATACAATTATCCCTGTGGTTTCAATGTAGATGTGAAGCGTTGGGGAGGGGGAGGGAAAATATAGACCCCAGTGGAATCTCATATTTGAAATTCAGTGGCACCAATATGCAGATGTCACTCAATGCTTGCTTGCTTGCTTGCTTTCCCTCCCTTCCTTTCTTCCATCACATTCCAAGGACATTGTAGAAGTTCTAAATCAGTATATGGCATTGATAGTGGGCTGGATAAGGGCTAATAAACTGAAACAATCCAGACAAGAAAGACATGCTCCTGGTCAGTAGAACAACCAGTCTAGATATAGGGTTTCAGCCTGTGCTGGATGGGGTAGCAGTCTCTTTGAAAACACAGGTTCATAATTTGGGGTTCTTCTGAATCCATCTTTGACCCTGAATGCCCAGGTGACAGCTGTTGAAAGAGACACCTTTTCCCAGCTTCGGCTAGTGTCCCAGCCATATCCATTTCTGGAGACCTAACCATGGTGATACATATCTATGTTATATAACAACAAGGATGCTTCACATTGAAAAATGTCCAGGGGCTTCAGGTTCTGCAACATGTGGTAATTAGATTGTTAGCTGTAGCCTTTTATTGGAAGCATGCTACTCCATGGCTGAATCAACTGCATTGGATCCCTATTCCGGGTGCAATTCAAAGTGCATGCTATGATTGTTAAAGCCCTATGTGGTTTAGAATCAGGGTATCTAATGGATCACCTTCTCCCAAATGAGCATGCCTGCTTATCAAGATCATCTACAGATACACTCTTGTCTGGTCCATGAGATCACATAGCTAAATCAGATTGACATGGTAAGGGACAGAGCTAAAATAACGTAGAATGAACATAATGTATTCTACTAACTCGTCCCATCAGCACAAGGATTTCTGCTTGTGCAACGGGACTTTCCCCCTCCTCTACCCCCATGCGTGCCCAATGCCCTCCCCAATCTGCCCTGGAGGGTTTGGGGAACCTCTAGAGCAGAAGAGGGGGGGGAAGTTCTGTTGCACAAGCAGAAATCCTTGCGCTGACAGAGCTACTTAATGCTACATTGAATACAACCCATTTTTTTTAAAACAATACTCTGCCCAGTTAAAATAACCATAGAAGTGGTTCTGTGAGATCAGGATGGCTCTGCAGGAGGCTTTTGTGAACAGCAGCCAAGAAGTGTTTCAAAAACAGTATGTCACAGACAACTGTTTTTCAAAGAAAAAAGTCAAAAATTCCACAGGGTGAATGTAAGTCCTTCGTCTAGTCTGTGTTACTCTATACGGTCGTTACGGTATATTACGGGATAGAAGGACATGGTCCTCTGTCAGTTTCCAGTTATGACGCTGGCTTCAAGAAGTGATAGGAAAGCAATGTTTACGGCAAAAAAATGAAAAATTAAATGTCAATGAAACTACTGACCACTTTTCTCTATTATAGTTTCCTGGGAACAACCACTCAAATACACTGAATTGAAGAGGCAAAAAAAAAAAAAAAGTTTAGGGTCAAATGGCACATGATACTAATTATATTCACTAATAGGCAAAAAACCTTGCGGTTTAAGAATGTACCTATAGCCAACAGATATTTCTATCAAACTTTTAAAACAGGGAAATTGCGCAGCTATAGTGAATGCACCAGGGCAGCAGGAGACCTGACCTCCTCTCTGAGATATTGTACTGCCCTACAAATTTGTCAAAATGTAAACACAATTTGGGTTGGTCTTTCTCAGTACAATCCACTTCCTGTGTAGCTTGGAAGAACTGGGTAACATGTGCCTCTGAGCATATGAGGAGTGGTGGCAACACCTGCCATCTCCAAAGATGGAGAATTAAATTTTTGTACGTTGGTATTCTTACTATGTTTCTTTTCTGTGTTACTACTGTTTCTACAGAGAATCTAACCTAGAAAATTATATTTCTCTCATTATTTATCATACAAATCTGTGTCAAATTTATTTTTATTAATTTCAAAGCCTTTTTATTGGTCAATGTCATATGATGGGAAAGACAGCCTTTTGCGTTTCAAACTGGAGGTTATGCTCTATTTCTATTTTGGGTGCATTAACAGTTCAATCTGAAACTGCAGTTTGATGTAAAATCAGATGGATTACAATATGTTGCTACTTAAGCAATGACTGTAGCTGTTGGAAAAAACAAACTTGGCCTGCCAAAGATGCATATTTTCAGCGTGCTATGCTTAAATTACTCCACTTAAGGAAAGGTGGGCATGGTCAATTAAAAACAAAGAGTACACCTAGAATATTGCTAGAATATATTTCACCTCCCACTGTTTTATTTTGTGCAAACTGAAACACTCCTCATGTCCATTGGAAACTATTCTGCAGAACAATCAGTCCCATTAATCTACAATTGTTTTGGGGATGTTTTTAGTGTAAATTCTGCAAAGTGTTGCTGTACTTCACATATTTACAGAAACAGAAGCAAAAGAAAATGATAGGAAACTTCATTAAAATTGCAAAGTAAATCAAACATATTTAAAGTAACTATCTGAACTATATCAACTGCCTTAATATTGTTGCTTTCTCCTTGCTAAAACAAGATCAGTACAGCATATGACTTGTTTCTGTTATTTGGGCTGACTGCAGGTGTTGCCACCACTCAGCATATGTTCAGAGGCACATGTTACCAAATTCTTCCAAGTTACACAGGAAATGGATTGGACTGTGAAAGACCAACCCAAATTGTGTTTGCATTTTTACCCATTTATAGGGCAGTACAATATCTCTGAGAGGAGGCTTCCCCTGGTGCATTCACTATAGCTGCCCAATTTCCCTGCTTTTTAAAGTCTGATAGAAATCTCTGTTGACTATAGGTACATTCTTAAACTGCAAGGTGAATTTCTCTGCTTTTTAATCCGGGAGGTAAGAAATGGGATCCTGTGCAAGTTTGCTGAGAATGGATTGATCATTTGCATGCTTATTGAGTTCCATGGGATTTACTCCCATGCAATCATGCTTAGGCAGAGCTTGGAAAAGTTACTTTTTTGAACTACAACTCCCATCAGCCCAATCCAGTTGCCATGCTGGCTGGGGCTGATGAGAGTTGTAGTTCAAAACAGTAACTTTTCCAAGCTCTGTGCTTAGGATAGGTAAAACTGACCATGGGGAGTGAGGCCTGGAGTGGGGAGGGGAGGAGGAAGAAGGGAGAAGGGAGGAGTGGAAGAAGGAAAGAGGAAGGGAGAGGAGAGGGAAAGGAGGAGAAAGGTAGGTCTGATCATTTGCATGCTTATTGAGTTCAGTGGGATTTACTCCCGTGCAATCATGGCTAGGATAGGTAAAATTCATGGCTACAATAGGATAGGATAGGGAGGAGGAGGGTGAGGGAAGAGTAGAGTGAAGGAGGAAGGGGGAGAGAGGAACAGAAGGAGGGAGAGGGGGAAGGAGAGTATTGGAAGGGGATGGGAGGGGTGAAGGAAGGGGGATGGAAGGGGGAAAAGGGAGGTGATGGGAAGGCGGAGGAGGGGAGGGCAGGTTTGATCATTTGCATGCTTTTTGACTTCAGTGGGGTTTGCTCCTGTGCAATCATGCTTAGGATAAGTGAAACTGACTTGGGGGAAGGCTGGGGGAAGGAGGAGGGCAGGAAGGGGATGAAAGGAAGTGGGGGGAGGAGATTGGGTGGGTGGACACTAGGCAGAGGGGAAGCCCTTTTCCTTTCCAAAAGGAAAACATTGTGAACAGTATCATTCCGTTTCAGGGTTTCCCCCACCTTTTTATTCTACAGCAGGCACATGTGGCCTCCCACCCACATTTAAACCAAAACTGTCCCTGGCCACATCCACACCAGACCTTTATTCCACTTTAGACAGTCATAGCTTCTCCCAAAGATCCTGGGAAATGTAGTTAGTGAAGGGTGCTGAGAGTTGCTAGGAGATGCCCTATTCCCCTCACAGAGCTTCAGTCAGAGCAGCTGGCTGTTAAACCACTCTGGCCACTGGAGCTCTGTCAGGGGAATAGGAGTCTCCTCTCAGCACCCTTCACAAACTACACGTCCCAGGATTCTTTGGGGGAAGCCATGACTGTCTCAAGTGAAATCAAAGTCTGGTGTGCGTGTGGTCCCCTGATTAGGCAAGCCCAGCAGCTGTGAGTCTGGCTTTTAGAACACTGACAGTTGGTTCTTACTGCGCATGCCCGACATTATCACTGAGTTCAATACTAAATTTCTTAAATTAATTAAAAATTAGCCAGGGAGTTTTAAAACTTTTAAACTGCAGAAGATGAAGATCAGAGTATGGGGCAAGGTCAGTCATAGGATTACAGGTACTGTGTGAACATGGCTGATTTTTAATTAATTTCAACAAATTATGAGAACTCTTGACAGAAAAAAATCCGACAGGGGTCTGGTTTATTTCTCTGTCTTTTTACACTTTGAACTCTCAATTCTCTCTGACTGTTTTGTGTATCACCATGAAAGTTTAGAAGGTTGTTAAGCAAGCATTTCTAAGTTCAGGACTATAAATTTTGTAAGGTTTTGTTTGAGGTAATGGGCTTATGGGAAGCATCAGAATGGCATGGGGGGTATTTTCAATTTAACACTGTGGAATGCGAAAAATCCATGCTAGTACACAGCCACTCTTGTGGCTGTATAATCATTTGCCCTTGAGTGTAGGATTTTTCTTGTGAGGATAGCTAGGATGCTCCCCCATCCAGAACAGGAACCTGGTGTAGGGGATGGGTTTTTTTAAAGGATTTTTCTTCCCAGATTGGGCTTTCTGCATCTGCAATTTACATGATACAAAAGCTCCCATTGTTTATTTCCGCAAGAAAAAAAAACTACACCCAAGAACAAATGGTGTTTGCTTGCTTGCTAGCTAATTTATTTATTTTTTTAGTGCTTGTGTTTGCCGCCCTGGTCTACTGGGAGGAAGGGCGGGATATAAACAAACAAATAACAACTTTAAAATATATTAAAAACAAGCACTGTTTATTATATTAAAAACAAGCATAGGCACTGCAACAGCAAGGGATACTTGTGTGACATGTTTCCAGCCAATGTCTGTCTTTTCCACTTGCAACCAGCTATAACATGGGCAGGGAGAATAACCAGATCTCCTGGCAAGACATTGGAATCCAAGATTCATTTCCACTTCCAGGGCTTTATGCAGGGATAGGACAAAATGCAGCTCCATACCCCCTAGAGCAGCCTTTCCCAACCAGTGTTCCTCCAGATGTTGTTGGACCACAACTCCCATCAGCCTCAGTTAGCATTGCCAATGGTCAGGAAGATGGGTGTTGTAGTCCAACAACATCTGGAGGCACACTGGTTGGGAAAGGCTGCCCTAGGGAGTTCAATGACATTGGGTGATCCAATCTTGCCCATCACAAAAGAAATAGCATGAAAGGGAGAATATGTTGATGTATTCTTGCTGCTATTCAGGGACCTGGAGGTCAAGAATAAAACACAAAGGGGAACAAGGATTAGGAAGCAGTCAGGCTCAACAGTCTGACTACAATTGGCTTGTCTTTCAGGGTTCATGTCTATGGGTGCGATGATGCAGACTCAGCAAGGAGGGGACCTCTACTGGTCATATACCTGTATTAATGTATCATGGTTGTACCAATTTCTTGGGTACAGCACAGCTCCAATATGACAAAATCATCAGGATGTGATCAGTACATAAACCACCCTGCTCAAATCAGCTACTGCTTGCCTGGTGTGTTCAGGATAGATGGTGTACAGCTCTCTGTTGGGGGTTGTAATGTATTTTTGCAGTGGGATCATAGTAAATGGGGATGAGGGGTACTAAGCAATGCTTATTTGCCTTCTATTGCCTGAGCAGCTTGAATAAAAGGTGGAAAGAGGGAAGGTGATGAGCACCTTTCTGGAATTCTTTTGAGAATGAAGTGGGCTTCAACAGACTAGCCTCTCAAGCCTTGTGGACTCAGGGGACAATATTTGACTGATGCACTCTAAACAGTTTAATAGTGAGAACTGCCCAACTGATACAACAAAAGCTAATGGACTCTAGAGGTGCTGGCCTCTCTCTCAACTTATGATATGGCTGGGAGAAGCCTAAACCAGAACTTACACATCAGTGGGATCTAAGCCAAGGTGGTCTTACTCTGGAGATAGGTGGTGAAGGATCATCCACTGTCTGATATCAAATGCTTATGTCTGCATTGAGGGTTGGATTTAAGAATTAGTTATGAAGTTATTCTTTGTAATTTATTAATAAAGTTGCAGTTCATATTTGAAACAACACTGGTGTTGCATATCTGTGTGGCTGGTTCAGCAAGCATTTAGAATATCAGCACTGTCTCATTGCAGTGCAGCCTGGAAACATAAGGCAGAGTCTCACAGAAATGCATTTAAACTACAAAGTTATATCAGTTTCATACCTTTTTAACTGTTATGGTTCTCTAAACCTACCCCCTCCCCAATTCTAGGAAGTACAGTCTGGAGGGAGTGCTGAGGAATCTTTGTTAGAGATCGCCAGTCCTACAGTGCCATGGGGAAAGACAATGACTTTCAAAGCACTTAGAAGTCTGTAGTGGTCTGATGTGCACATAATCTCTGCAGAACAATTCCAGTGTTTAAAATTGGGAAGTAGAGAACAGCTCAGCCCCAGGAGATATGACAGAAGGCTTACATGGATCTCTAACATGGCTGCTGTAATATTAGAAGTATATTATTTAAGAGGTTTCTGTAATAAAATCAGAAGTAAGATCCTTTTTTTAGTAAGGGAAACATTTCCAACAGACGAAGAAAGAAGACAGGTTGAATTGGTCCACTCCACAACATGCTACAGCTTTATCTTGTCAGCATTCATAGATACCTGGCTGAAGGTATGCAGAGGGGTGTTTGTGTCTGCATACTTGTTTGAATTTGGCAAGATTTGTGAAAGCTGTCCTGTTAATGAAGGTCTCACAGAGGTGACTTTCACAGAGCATCAGCACAGAGGTGGGAAAACAAGAGTCTTTGTCTTTGCTCCAGTTATGTCATGTTCAGCAAGCGTGGCAGCTTGACACGTAAATCTGGTGAGCACTGTGGCCAAGCCCTGTACATTGGCTCCTGTGCCAGTGACAGCAGGTGACTGCATGCTTGTGCCTAGAGCAGAGTAATGAGGTGGGAGAAGTGCAAGCAGCGGTGCAAAGCCAGGTTCTCCTCTGCTAAATATCACCACCATCCATTTGCAGCTGGTTATCAGAGGACCTGGCAGGCAGTGACACTCCCTGCCTGTTATCTCTCTAGCAGCAGTGGGCTGCCCTTTGACACATTCTTTTTCTCTTTTTTCTGTCTCTAGATATGTACAAACATCGGCAGAGGGGATGGGAGCTTAGATTAATAGACAAGACTGAAGGGAAGGAGGAAAAGCAGCCAAGGGAGTTTACATTCCTTCCTTTCTTCTGGAATCCATTTCAAAGCTTTAATGCTAACCACCAGGGAGCACCCATTACCTCCTACTTTCTGGCTGAATACTTGGTTTCCATAGAAATCCCTCACTTTTTCTTTTAAAAGAGCAGTGAAGGAAATGAAAGCAAGGATGGTTAAGAGGATGCCTCCCTCCCGCTGCACCCTTCCAAGAGTAATTGCCATTTACAGACATAGCACAGCACAGGATGTCCAGGAATGGCTGCAGTTCCCTTGCTGCACAACCCCAGCTATAGTATGCTCAGCTGCCAAGAATCTTTGGAATTTGCTACCTGCCTATACACCATGAAGATGTCTAAACAGAGTGCCTTCAAAACCGATTTTCCATTTCATGTAATAATCAGTCTTTTGCTGTAGACCACAGACATGGCACAACAATGAGAAGCAAAAAAGAAACATCAAAAAATTCATAAGGGGAAAAAAATCTTGAACTCAAAAATGCCAAAGCTTAAAATGTTAATTTTTAAAACAAAAAAACCACAAAAAAACATTTTGACATTGCAAACTGAAATACCTCATTTTGATTTTAGTTTTTGAGTCACAACACTTCACTTTGACTGAGAGTTTGAAAGAAAAAAAGCAATAAAATGTTAACTGAAAGCAAAAAGTAGCCTCTTCTAATTCAGTTTTAAAAGCAGATTTGTTGAAATTTCAAAATGAATAATTCATTGAAGCCTTAATGAATATATGAGATCCTGAAATAAGATTATGCAAAGAATTCAAATGCTGATGAAATTGGAGCTGTCATTTCCCATGTGAACCTAGCCCTGCATTTTCTGTATTTATTAAGTTTACTAGGGGCTTTGTCCCTGTGCACTTTGCATGCCAATCCCCCCCAGGACACCTAAACACACTCACACATGAGAGACAGAGAGAGAGATTTCCAAACAGACCCACGCACCCACCCCCAGGGACTTCCAACACCCCCAGGGATGCCCAAATACACCCCCACAGGGATGTCCAACCCCCCAAACTCCCCCCAGACAAACACACACAAGTCTGCTAACCCCCAGGTCTCCCAAACACACACACACACGCACACACACACACAAGTCTGCTAACCCTCCGGGACTCCCAAACATACACATGCACAAACACACATAGGGATTTCCTCCACAAGGGACTCCCACCTCCCCAGACTCCCAAACACATACATGGATTTCCAACCCCCTGGGACTCCCAAACACCCCCAATACACCCACAGGCTACCAACTCCCGGGACTCCCAAACACACATACACGGACTCTCAAACAGATTGCCCCCATAAATGGGTTGCCAAGCTGCCTCTTCCTTTCCTCCCCAACAGGAGGATGCCCACCAAGCATCCTCTTCTCCTCCCTCCCCTTTAGACCTTCTCCTGTGAGGAGGAGGGAGGCGGCTGGCCAAATGTCATAGAAACAGTGGGGAGTTACCAGGGCGGTGCTTCTGCAAATATCCTGCTCTTTCGCCGTTTCCCTCCTTTTTGCCTTCTACCACTGAGGCTGTCCCTTGGCTGTCCTGATTGTTCCTCCATGGCTCACCGGGGCTGCCCCGCTCTCCCATTTTGCTTGCTTGCTCACCTCCTGCCAGCCTTTGTTTGTTGAGTGCTAAAGTCTGAAGTGACCTTAGCACTCAACCTCTGGTCAGAAACCTCTACAAGATTGGGAACCCCACATTGTTATGAAAATAACCAAATAATGCTGTCAAGAACGCCTGGTTTGTAAGGTTGTCAGCTAAAATGGTTCTGTGGCAAGGAATTGCAGGGGGGGGACATCTTGCCTGAATTAAGGCCTCTCAGAGGCCATGAGATTCAGTTCTTAAAGCTGAACTCAGTTTATTAAGAAGTAAGCAAGAACACCTGCTTACCAGTTTGAGACTGGTACCTCAAGGCCATAGGCGTGGGAAGGTTGGAGAAGCACGTGACCATCAGGCACAAAAGCTCCAGAGGATTACATCATCAGAAAGCTCCCTGATTGGCTAATTAATTAATGGCTGTTACTGGGCTTTATTCCATAAAAATAGAACTGTGATTCTAGGTCTTTGTTCCCCAATGTTCCTTGGTGTTACCTGATGTTGGGGTTCCATCTTATAGAATCACAGAATCATAGAATAGTAGAGTTGGAAGGCGCCTACAAGACCATCAAGTCCAACCCCCTGCTCAATGCAGGAATCCAAATCAAAGCATTCCCGACAGAGGGCTGTCCAGCTGTCTCTTCAATGTCTCCACTGTCAGAGAACCCACTACCTCTTTAGGTAATTGATTCCATTGTCGTATGGCTCTAACAGTTAGGAAGTTTTTCCTGATGTCCAGTTGAAATCTGGCTTCCTGCAACTTGAGCCCATTATTCCATGTCCTGCACTCTGGGATGATCAAGAAGAGATCCTGACCCTCCTCTGTGTGGCAACCTTTCATGTACTTGAAGAGTGCTATCATATCTCCCCTCAGTCTTCTCTTCTCCAGGCTAAACATGCCAAGTTCTTTCAGTCTCTCCTCATAGGGCTCTGTTTCCAGTCCCCTGATCATCCTTGTTGTCCTCCTCTGAACCTGTTCCAGTTTGTCTGCATCCTTCTTGAAGTGGGGAGACCAGAACTGGACTCAGTATTCAAGATGAGGCCTAACCAGTGCTGAATAGAGGGGAACTAATATTTCATGTGATTTGGAAACTATACTTCTGTTAATGCAGCCTAATATAGCATTTGCCTTTTTTGCAGCCACATCACACGGTTGGCTCATATTCAGCTTGTGATCAACAACAATTCCAAGATCCTTCTCACATGTCGTATTGCTGAGCCAAGTATCCCCTATCTTATAACTGTGCTTTTGGTTTCTTTTTCCTAAGTGTAGAACTTTGCATTAATCTCTGTTGAATTTCATTCTGTTGTTTTCAGCTCCAGCCTATCAAGGTCCCTTTGAATTTTGTTTCTGTCTTCCATGGTATTAGCTATGCCTCCCAATTTTGTATCATCTGCAAATTTGATAAGAATGCTCTGTACCTCCTCCTCCAAGTTGTTAAGAAAAATGTTGAAGAGCACTGGGCCCAGGACAGAGCCCTGTGGTACCCCACTCATTACTTCTGCCTAGTTTGAGAAGGGACCATTGATAAGCACTCTTTGAGTACAATTCTGGAGCCAGCTGTGGATCCACCTGATAGTTGTTCCATCCAGCCCACATTTAGCTAGCTTGCTAATCAGAATATCATGGGCACTTTGTCAAAAGCTTTGCTGAAGTCAAGATATATTATGTCCACTGCATTCCCACAGTCTGCAAGGGAGGTTACCCGATCAAAAAATGAGATAAGATTAGTTTGGTAGGATTTGTTCTTCATAAATCCATGTTGGCTCCTAGTAATCACTGCATTGTTTTAAGGTGCTTACAGATTGACTGCTTTATAATCTGCTCCAGAGTTTTTCCAGGGATTGATGTTAAGCTGACTCGTCTGTGGGGAGATGTGGAACCATGAAATTGCTGGTTTACTTACATTGTGTGAATATTGATTAGGCTAGACAGCTTTGTTATTTTTTACCTGTGACTTGATCTCTTTGCCTTTTGTATTTTACCTAACTCTTGGGGTGTTTGGTTTAAGGAATTATTTTGCTGTTACATTTTTGCACTTATATTTTATTTTAATAAAGCTACCTCTTATTTACCAGTGTGTGTTCATTTCAGGGGGAAACTGGCTCTCAATACAGCACCTTGGACAATTAGCCACAGACTACCGTATAGTTGGGTATTTTGCCTTAAAGCTCCAGGATGAGTGCATTCCTGGCTTTTGTCTTTTGGAATCCTTGGCAGGTCTATTTCTGGCACGTTGGGTTTCCCCTTGGCTCAGAGTGGGTGACCAGGTTTAAGGGGTGGTGGCAGTCTACCTACCTTGCAGGTTTGGTGTTGGTTTAACTCAGTCCTGGTAAGGGGGGCATGGGTTGTGCCTGGCTGGGATCAATTGGCCTGGGCTTGGAAGTTGACCCCGGTGGGAACTTGCGAGTTCTTGACAGATGCCCTTACTACTTTCATGCTACTTCTCTCTTCCCCAGACCCTTGATTCTCTTCTTCCAGTCACTTTTCCCTTTTTGTTTCAATTTCAGTTTCAGCTGCTCATAAGCAAGCCCATCCAATTAATGCCCATCTGTTGATGTGTGTGTTGTTCCCTCTGTGAGGACAAAGGTGTGAGGGCTGTAGTTAAATATGCAGTAAAGCAACCATTTGACAACTGGAATAACTCTCAAACACTCTGCCAGAGATGCTTGAATAGTAAAAGCTGCAGCCAGCCCTGCAGGACCCACTGACTACAGCTAGCCAACCAGGCAGTCATCCAAGATTTTCCTGAAAGCAGCTGCTGCTACCACTACCAACAGAACTAAGAGAAGCAGTTAGATCTTGTGACCCTTTTGGGTTCCAGGCTGTGGGTAGTGAGAGATTGTATGTAGAAACTTCCTTGTTACAGAGAGCTAAAGGGCCAGCAAGGTTTTTAAGAATGAGGCATGCAAAGGTGATTGGAGATGGAGATGTGAGAAGAAATGGATTACCCAGTAGTCTAATGGATTTATTGGCTTTCTATGTGAAATGAAAGTCTCAGACAAGCCTCTATCTTTCTCTCTCTCTTATTCACATTTACTATCATGCTAGGCCAAGACAAGAATGAGAGATAGGACTAACTCTTAATAAAAGAAACTAAAGGCTGGTGGCTTTGTATGCATAACACAAAACTGTTTTGTGAAGCTTTTGAGGGTTCACTGAAAGTGTATGAGCTCTTAATTTCTTTGGCACAATAAATTATGCTCCCATGAACATTCCACATCATCACAGCAACTTAACCTATAACTGGGGATGAGGGCTTGTAAGGGAAAGAAAACAATGACCAGCTTCTGGCCAATTATACTATACTAGTATGTTCATACCTCACATATTGTAAGAATTTACTATCAACAAGTGGCTGCTTTGCTTTCATGCATGTTACAGTGGACCAGGACAACTGAGGACTAGGCAGCTGTGTACCTGGGAAACTTTAGAATGTAATTCAAAAATAAGTGAACAGGCCATCTGGCAGTGGTGCCCTCTAGATGTTGTTGGACTGTAATTCTCATCAGACCCAGTCAGCATAGCCAATGCTCAGGGATGATGGACATTGTACTCCAACAACATCTGGAGGGCACAATGTTGGCTATTTCTTGCATCTGGTTGGCACAAATTCATCAAATGATTTCAGAGCCTTTTGATGAAAAATCATTAGCCACAGCCTGGACCAGTGACACTTGCTGTGTGTGGTATGAATAATGAGGCAAACTTCCCTTCCTATTTATTTCCTTCATCTATCTATCTATATATGTCCTCAAAGAACCTCTTAAGACACAGTAATTCTATTTCTACATTTCAATTTCTGCTGTGCTGACCTTCATGACGGATGCTAAACCACTAACAGGTAATTAATTAAAAAATAAATGAGAGAGCTCCCTGGAAACTGCAGTATGGCCCATCCTCCCGCCTTCTACACAGGTGAGCCTCATATTCCAGTCTGAACTGTGTGGAAGAGAGACTGTGACTGAACCTCATGAGTTAGCCACATGGGTCAAGTCAGCTACAGCCACCCTCGCAGGCAGACACATGCAGAGGAGCAGCTTTTCCAGCGGCCTGTATCAATAAACAAATAAAATGCCGCCGCTGCCAACAAAGCGCCAAAGTTTATGCTGGAGACTCTGGAACACACAGTCAACAACAACTCGGAATTGTAGGGTCTGCTGCAGCCTTACCAGCTCCTCATCTGCGGGGGAAAATGCCAGTGCAGGAAGCGCCCAGCAGCTGCCCCTGCCGCCCCGAGAGGAGCCTGCCAAACCGCCCGAGTCCGCTGGCACCATGCTGAAAACAGGGAAGCAACTGTTTGACCAGCAGCAACAACTGGAACACCAGAACTGTTGGAATGTATGAGGTTCAACTCCAACTTGGTCAGTTGAGGCTGCATGGGGTTAATAAGGGGGTAGCTAGAGAGAGCTAAACCTCTTGCTGGTTGAGGCTATACCTATCCCTTTGATCCTGCCATCTCTTCCCTTCCTGCTAGGCTGATAAGCAAAGGAATGTTGATCTCAGGTCCTTCTCGCCTTTCTCTGTGTTCTCTTTCTCTCGAGAGGGGAGCAGACATCTTTTTTTTTTGTCTCTCCACTCAACCAGGATGAGGGCGAGTACTGGGACCAGTGCTCGCTGCTCCAGCATAGCTAGGTAGCTAGTTATAGAACTATTTCCTATCAAGCATGTACTTCCAGAATAAAGTAGTTCTTTCTTATTTTAAAGCTTAAAGTCTCTGTCTGACTACTTTACAGAGAAGGTAGAATCTTAGCAAAGATTCAAACACACACACAGCTGGCTCAATACCCTCCGTTCCGCAGCGCTACGCAACTTTGCTATGCATCTCATTAGGGAGCAATTCCAACAAGAACAACATCAGTAGGTGTGGGGGATGGGGGAGCGTCCCTTGCTGCCGCTTTCCGGTGAGGGGGCCTTCTGCTCGTCAACAGCCACCGCCATCGCATTCTCCTCCTCCTCCTGCTCTAAGCAGGACCCATGTTCTTGCTGCTGCTGCTTCAACAACAGCCCAGTGTGGGGCCTCCAGCACGGGGCCTCCCGGCGTGGGGGTCTCCTGCTTAACAACAGCCTGCAGCCTCCTACCAACAACAGCCTGGCGCGGGGCCTCTTGTGTGGGGCGTCCCGGCACGGGGCCTCCTGCTTGACAACAGCCACAGCCTCCACGCCCTCCTCCCCCTCCTGCTCCAGGCAGGGCCCAGATCCCTGAGCCTGAGCTCTCGCAGCTGCCCTCTGGCATAAAGTGCCAGCAGCAGCAGCAGCAGAAGCCTGGGGAGCAGCAGCTGAGCGAGCCCGAGGACATGGGGAGGAAGACAACACTGAACCAGCAAACAGCTTCACTGTAATAAATGCCTGTCACCCTTCTGCCTCTCGAGAACTGCCGCTCCCGCTAACACCACCTCCTCTTTCCTGGTGGTGTCGATAATGATAATGTTATTTCTATTTAATTTAATTTCTGTATATTGTATTGTTTATATTGTATATTATGGTATTTTTATACCTGTGTTTATTTTTCTTGTAAGCCGCCTTGAGGGCCTTTGGCCGAAAGGCGGGGTATAAATAAAATGTAATAATAATAAAATAATAATAATAATAGTAACCTGGCAGAAGCTGGTGCTGGCAAGGAGATTCTTCAAGCAGCTGGGCTGACCTATGTGGTGAACAGCTTTCAATTGTTGAGCATCTGTCACAGGGAAATGTTCCTGGAAAGAGTTTCTGCCTATATGAAGCAGCTCACAATGAAGGGAGAGGGATAGTACTAAAACAACAGCCCCCTAAGCAATGATAGCCAGAGGAATTAGTTAAGTGTCACTCTGGTGATATAAAAATCTCCCACTTGGTTCTCAGGGAGACAGAACATTCACTCTGTAGACACAGGATCCTGCTATCAGGTTTCCAAAGGGGAAATTTCATTCTGTTCTGCGCCATGAACCTCCATTGAGGAGAAATTATATCTTTTTGATAGGATCACTAGGACACTTCAACAGTGAAACAAGAAGGATTGGCTATACATAGAGAATATGATACTGCCAGTATGATGACCCACCTCCTAGCTAAAAACTGTCTACTCTTACTGGCAGCAGCGCTCCAGGATCTCAGGTGGTCTCTCTCAGATTTGCTTCATGAGCTTCTTTAGCTGGAAATGCTAGAGGTTAAACCTGTGACCTTGTGCATGCAAACCATGTGCTCTGCTTCTGAGCTGTGGGCCCTCTCAACTGGGGCAGGGTCACTAAATGGAAGAGATGGATAAAGGTTCCTTTATTATTTTGAATTGTTTTACTGTGGTAATGGTTTGGATGATTGAGATTTCAGGGACTACAGGAAGTGCTTCACTGATGAGTGGAGACTATGCACATTAGGGATGGAGAACCTGTGGCCCTCCATGTGATGTTAGACTCCAACTCCAATCAGTCTCAGCCACTATGGCCATTGGTTAGGGACGATTGGAGTTGTAGACCAACAACACCTGGAGGGCCAAAGGTTCCTAAGAGTTTTTAGCCAGAAAACAACAAAAAGAATTGCAGCAGCACGGCAAATCCTTTCATGGACTAGACTGCCCTTCATCAGATGCATTTTTGAGTGGATTCTAGTTCATGAAACTTGTTCTATAACAAATCTGTTAGTCTTTAAGTTGCTACAGGACTGATGACCTGTTAATCTTGTTTCACTGCACTGAGTTATAAGTAAAACACTGAAAATATTGTAATCCACCTCAAGACTTTGGTGTATAGGCAGATGATATATAAAATGAATAAACATGAATAGGCAAACTCCTACTGTGAAGGTGGTTTACCACACTGACCTACACAGTCCACCATAACTGAAAAAAGAGTTGATCAGAACATGACTCCCCACCCTCTTCAGGGCTTTGCCCACTGGTGCAACACCATACCCACTTGCATTATATAGTCCTTGGAAAACAATTCCCCAAAATCAGCTGGGCCAAACTTCGTGTGATAATCTGAATAAATCCTTTAATGGCTGGTTCATACATAACTAGTGCTAAATCATGGCTTAATGTAAATGAGCAAACATGGGTTTCCAGAGAGGGGATTGTGGCCACTTTGCTCCTCCCTGGTTATTTTGCTACTTCTTTATGCTAATCTAAGCCATTGATTAGCTTAGCATGTTGTTCATCAAACTTGGGTTTGTGCCTTAGCTCTGTTCAGACAAACCACAACTGTAACCAAGGTTTGTCCTATGGTTCTGGGAAAGCTAAACCATGAGCCTGGATGTGGGTGACACACTAAGCCAAAATATGACTTAGCTCAGCACAGCAGCAAAATAGCCAGGAAAGAGCAAAGTAGCTGTGACTGGGAGCCCAAATGTTTGCTTGTTTATGCTAAGCCATGGTTTAGCTTAGCTTTATGTATGAACAAGAACATTATGTATATGCAGTTACAAAAAAGAATAGTAGAGCAAGGATGTCAGAACCTATGGGAATGACATCCTCATATTGGACTCCAACTTCACTTTGATATAAGGGGGGAGCTAAAAACTTCAGTAGAATCAATTTGAAGCCTTCATGCAGACTTTTGGAGTACATTTGGACCCCATGTGCACTTTTACTTGTGTAATTTACCTATAAATAGACCTACAGGGATGTCCCTTCTAGGATATTGGCACAAATTTAACCTGTACAACGTCCCCAAATTACCATTTTTCTACTGGAAACAAAAAACACCTGGGGTCCAAACATACCCCAGCAAAAAGCCCTGGGGGCAAATTGTGTTGTTTACTCAATATGCATGGGGAAGGAAACAGTTAGAAAAATTCTACCAGCTCTGAATAAGTGTTTTTTGGGTCAAGGTGCTTTGGTATTGTCAAGCACACTTGTGCTGACAACATAGACAAAAATGGTCTCAGGGGAACAAAGTTACCCTATCCTTCCATTGAAAATCTCATCGGGGTACAAAGACAGCCAGTGTGCGGTTTTTTGTTTTGTTTTTTTGCCAGGTCTTATATGTATTCATAGAAAATAAGGAAAGGATAAAATATTATAATAGTGGTTTCAGTATGTATATATATATGTGGTGGGCATGTCAAAAATTCACAGATTTTGGGTATCTGTGATTAAGCAGATTGAACAGACAACCCAACAAAAAATTACATTGACACCACAATTAGCAATACTGAATTTATTTCTGAATGAAGATCTTGATATTGTTAGCAGCAGCAAGGATTACTATTGTACTATCTTGGAAAGACCTTAAAGGAGCAAATATAGATTCTTGGTATAAATAGTTTGGGATATAGCTCTACTCGAAAAACTAACAGATAATTTAAATAGAACAAGAGAACAAAGTAAAGGGACTAATTTCATTTCAGTATGGTATGATTTTATCAATTATATAACCTACAAGATATAAGGATCCCCCTGCCAAAGGCATACACATAGATATGGCACTATTATTAAATGGTCCAATAAATGAAAGGATAGGAATGATATTCAAAAATCCTGCAGGAAAGGAAAAGAAAGAAAACAGTATTAATGTATGAATTAAAATTGCATTAATAATTCACTATGGGTAATCAAAATGTAATCTTTACAAGCAATATGATTATGATCTACATAGTGTAATATTTTGGGTTTATTTTGTTGGTTATGTTTATATATTGTTTATTTTGAAAATAAAATTTATTTTAAAAAAAATAATAGTGATTTCCTGCCGCAAAGCTTTTCTGTTGGGAAAAATCCATTAAGGTATGTAAGATGCTCAGATGCTGAGAACTATTCTGAATACCTTGGATAGATAGCTTAGAATTAGATGCTATTCCAGTCACATATAGTTAAAATTTACTGCAATGCTGGTTTTGGTACGTTTAAGTGCCACTGTCATGTGTTGCTGTTCTCTTTGACAACAGGATCCAGAATGTTATCTGTTCTTCTGAAAGGCCAGACAAACAAGATAATCCTTTGCTTCAGGTCAATATATCTCCAGGGGAGTCCTCCCTAAAACCTGCAAGGGTCATTGGGCTAATCGGTCATTTTAGCAGCTGATCTGGATTGTATTGATTTGGGTCTGTCTCATAATCCCCAGTTATGAGTTCCATTCGTGCAAGCAGCATGGCCCCAGTCTGTATTAAGTCTGTACAACGGTTTAATTGGCTTACAAAAGGAGCCTTAATTTTCTATTTTCTGTCCTGGACAAAAAGAAAAGAGTAAACAAACTGTGGCTACTACTTTAGCCTCAAACTGGTAACTCCAATAATTCCCTATGGGAGGATACTGAAATCACAGTTGCAAAAAGACAGCAGAGAGTTTCACAGTTCTTTGAAAACCTACAGAAAGATTTCCCACCTATGCTCTTGAGGGCATCAGGACCACAAACAGAATCAAGTTTTTGAGTGATGCAGTTTTCCCCTAAAAGTTCCTTTTAGAAGCCTTAATGGATCAGTTTTACTTGCACTCAGGAATTTTGGGGTGGAAATATCAGATGTGAAAAGACCTTAGGGGGCTTCCAGGAGAGTCTTACTCTGACACGTTAACTATGGATTCAAATTTTGTTTAATTCTTTTTGAAATGGATGCAAATAAAATATATTTTGTTTCATACTACTGTCTTGTTATGATTATTTAGTACAGGTCCAACATATATAGATAGATAGATAGATAGATAGATAGATAGATAGATAGATAGATAGATAGATAGATAGATAGATAGATAGATAGATATAGATATATAGATATAGATATAGATATATAGATATAGATATATAGATATAGATATAGATATATATTGTTAATTTAAATTGTATGTTTAGTATTTTTATTTGTAGGCTTAAGTTTCATTCATTGGCGATCACTTGTGGCCGAGTAAGATTGTCTTCCAATATAAGGTCTTTAATAGTGGGTCCGTAAGTGACTGTGGAGGCCAATTCTGGATCCACACAGCCTCCCACAGTGAGGACATAGGTTTCCAGATGGAAGATGGTCGTGATGAGGATTTGCTTGACGTGCCTTCCGCTTAGCTTATTTGTCCCGTTCGCCCTGTATTTGTATTTCTTCAAAGTCCACAGCACCTTTGATAACAGCCAACCTCCATTTGGGACATTCATGGGCCAAGACTTCCCAGTTCTCAATGTTCATGTTACATTTTTTTATATTCACTTTAAGAACATCTTTAAACCTCTTTTGCTGTCCATCGATGTTCCGTTTTCCATCCTTAAGTTGGGAGTAAAGTAGCTGCTTTGGAAGATGGTGATTAGGCATTTGAACAACATGGCCGGTCCAGTGAAGTTGATGTTGAAGGATCATTGTTTCAACACTGGTGGTCTTTGCTTCTTCCAAAACACTATTAGTCCATCTGTCTTCCCAAGTAATTTGCAGAATTTTCCAGAGACAGCATTGGTGGGATCTTTCAAGAAGCTGGGAGTGGCGTTCATAAATGGTCCATGTTTCACAGGCGTACAGTAAGGTTGGTAGTACAATGGCTTTGTAAATAAGCATTTTGGTCTCCCTGCGAATATCCCGATCCTCAAACACTCTATGCTTCATTCGGGAGAATGTGGCACTCGCAGAGTTCAGATAATGTTGAATTTCAGCATCGATGTCTGCTTTTATAGAGAGATGGATGCCAAGATAGGGGAAGTGATCAACGTTCTCCAGCGCCACACCATTAAGCTGGATTGATGGTGCTACAGAAGGACTAGTTCGCACCTGCTGATGAAGCACTTTGGGTTTTTTTTTAATATTAAGTGAGAGGCCAAGCTTTCCATATGCTTCTGCAAAGACATTTAGGATAGTTTGAAGATCTTTCTCTGAATGTGCAGAGACTATGTTATCATCGGCATATTGAAGTTCTACGCCAGAGGTTGACATTACCTTACTTTTTGCTTTCAGCCTACTGAGATTAAAAAGCTTTCCATCTGTTCGATATGTGATTTCCATACCAGTAGGGAGTTTCCCCTCGATAAGGTGTAGAATCATAGCAATGAAGATAGCAAATAAGGTAGGAGCAATGGCCCATCCCTGTTTTACACCTGATCCGACTCTGAATGGTTCGCTCTGAAAGCCATTGTTGTCCAAAATTGTTGCTGTCATGTTGTCATGAAGAAGTCACAAAATATTCAGAAATTTATCAGGGCATCCAGTTTTCAGAAGGATGGTCCAGACAGCAGTTCAATTCACAGTATCAAAGGCCTCCATCAGATCAATAAACACCATATATAAAGGTCGATTCTGTTCCCGGCATTTTTCTTGAAGCTGTCATGCAGTGAAGATCATGTCCACTGTTCCCCTGGAAGGGCAGAAACCATTTTGAGATTCGGGGAGGACATCCTCTGAGATCGGCAGGAGGCGATTTCGAGGATCCTTGCAAGGATTTTACCTGCGGTAGCTAGAAGAGATGCCTCGGTAGTTCCCACAATCTGTTCTATCACCCTTCTTTAAAAGGGTGATAATTATGGCATCCCTAAAGTCTTCTGGGATCTCCTCCCTCATCCAGATGTTTTTGATGAGCTTATGAAGTTGTTGTGTAAGTTCAGGCCCACCTTCTTTAAAGACTTCAGCAGGAATCCCATCAGGTCCACTAGCTTTCTTGTTCTTCATTTGATTGATGGCTTTACTGACTTCATTCAAATTAGGGGATACTGCAAGCTCATCTCGTTTGTTGTTGTGGAATTTACGAGAAGACCTCATCAGCCACAATAGAGTTACGATTAAGGAGGTTGTGGTAATGTTCTTTCCAGCGCAGTGCAATAGACTCTTTATCCTTAAGAAATTTGATACCATCCACTGAATGTAAGGGATTTGTACCGTAATTTGTTGGTCCATAGATGGCCTTTGTGGCATTAAAAAAGCCCCGTGCATCGTGAGCATCTGCAAAGTGCTGGATTTCTTGAGCTTTCTTTATCCACGAGGCGTTCTTAAGTTCTCTAGTTCTTCTGTCCAATTGCAGTTTAATACTGAATGTATTAATAAATGATCTTTTGATAGTCCTATTAAAATGTGGGTTCTGTATTTATATTTTGCTGCTATGTTTTCACTTGTTTTTTCTTTTGGAATGTTGCTGTAAGATATCATATTGTTGTTGTTTATTATTTATTTATTTATTTTTTATTTATTCGATTTCTTAGTCGCTCATCTGGCTGGCTACCCAGCCACTCTGAGCGACGTACAAAGCAAAAAACATATAAAACATCAAAAACACCAAACACTAAGCAAGAAAGCTAAACAATAACATAAAAACTAATTCAGTTACAATAAGGCTTCTCATCTGTATAGTCCAAAATGTGCGCCTTCAGATGGAAACTCGTGATGTGAGTCTTCCCACCCTTGCACAAAGACCGGTGTGGGTGATAGTCCATATGCAAGACTGAAAAACAACACCCCCTCTTGATCTCAGCATCCAACATCTAGTACATTCAGCGGGGGGTGGGGCGCAGCAAACAAACCCCTTAAAGTCACGACTAACAGGGAAGTTCTCTTCAGGAGCCAAAAACAAAGGCATTAAGATGTAAACACTGCCGATATTAAGGGCAAGCAGAGGTCAGATGGTAAGATAGTGGCGGCTGCAGGGGCGCTCCCCCACCCTCAGCATTCACCGAAAGATCATCGCAACAGCATGGTGCTCCCAGGGACAGGCCGCGGCATCAGACCCGCCGAAAGGCCCCAGCCCCAGCCCTGCTCCAGCTCCAGCCCGGCTCGGCGCGACGGCGGTGGCGGCAGTAGCCCGGCGCAGACGAAAGCACCAAGCTGCATCCCGGTAAGGTATGAGGGAGACGGCATAAAGAGGGGGGAGGCTGCCCCGTATTTCCAATATGTTGTAGCCTCCGGCAAGGGGAATTTATATAGAAATTTACCCCATAAATGCCGTCAGTGGTGGAGCTCCCTCGTCCATAGCTGTTGCACCTCCACCATTAATAGGTTTCTGTTATGTCATTATTGTGAGGTGCTTTGGGTTTACCATGAAAAAATAGCATACACATAAACACAATGATGATGATGGTGGTATGTAGCTTGGTTTGCTTGCTTATGGGTGCAATGCAACTGCTATGTACACTGGGCTGAGGGAAGCTGGATATGGCAGATCTCTGGTTGACCCAGCTTGGTCCCGGCTCCGCCAGGCTTCACTGGCATAAGACCCAGAGTTGGAATGAGCCTATAAGCCCAACTTGGCATAATGGCAGCCGGCGGAAGGCCCCAAAAAGAGACATTCCAGGGGAGGGGCCAAGGGGGGAAGGGAAAAGGGGTGGCAGAAGGAAACATGTATTTTGTTTCCTTCTTCTACACCCTGCCAGTGCAGCCAGTATCCTCCCCTCCCAGAGGCCCCTGAAAGGTAGCTGGATGTGGCAGCCCCTTCCACCAGGTCCACTTTCACTGGCTCCACCCCCCACCACCTTCAACAAGATGGATTGCTCTGAAAGTAACCTAAACCTACTGTTTTGCAGTCAGTTTCTGTGATGCATCTATTTGTTTTTTTTATGTATTTATTAAATGTATATCCCATCTTTCCTCCCTGCCTAGGGCAGCAAACAGATAATAAAGCACTTAAAACATCTTAAAAATTAAACATCTTAAACATCTACACTTATTTGTGATCTGGATTATGGACAGACTAATTTATTTGGAATATTCTTTTCATTTTTTTCAACTTTTTTTAAAAAAACACTGCTACATTTGATTAAGAGGAGACACTAATTATGATAAAGATAATATATGCGCGAAAATGCAAGTTTTCAGATTATTGGGAAAGCATTTCTAATTTCTAAACAGACACTTCCAAATGTTGTGGTTTTCTTTTATGATTTGAATTGTACATTGACCTTATTTTTATTGTGATTGTTCGTAATCCACTCAGGGGCCATCTGGCAAAGGGCGTGTAGAAGTGCAAATAATAAATAGGTAAAATAAAATTCAGAATTTCACTTTAGGTCAACTTCCACCAAAACATTTCCAGTGCTTCCAAGTATGTAATATTTAACTTTGCATGCTCTCTATGTCTGGGCTTTAGCCAGAGCAAATTTTATTTATTTAGAGTACCCAACTGAGCTAAAGTTAGTTGTGACTAAGTCCCACTGAAATGGAAAAGTCATGACCAGTGTCCACTCTTTTCAATGGGATTTCCTCATCTTGACTAATTGTAAAAGGACTGGGACCACATCATTTTATTGTTTTAAAGTTATTAATTTTATGTGAAGCTGTAAACTTCCTGAGGTCTGTTTTATGGAGAAAGATGAGATATAATGAAATTAAATAAAATTAGTTAAACATTGTACTTTCAAATCCAAATCTGTGATTCATGATCAACAGAGATAGGCTCATAAACAGAAACCCACTGATTTGATATTGTATCTGTTCAATGCAACATTATAACCAGCGTGTGAAGCTAACTCTCACGTCCAAATGCAATGAAGATGGACATGCAGCACACTGAATATTTTGCTTGTCTTATCCGTCAGTCAGCAGAGACATGTGATGGGTTCTGGCATGCCTGCAAGGTGTAACCTGGTTTGTTCCCAATCAGATCTTTTTTTACTTTTACTAGAATTGATCATGAAAAGGTAAATACGGAGGTGTTTGCCTCTTAAATAATTGTTATGTCCCCTAGGATTAAACATGGAGCAGGGCAGAATTGAGCATGTAGTAGCACATTTGCTATGCAAGATGCTTTGCAAAATTATGTGTTTGATAGTGATATACTGCGTGGGCAAACAGTGCAGTTATTATTTGCACAGCTGTAACTCTCATGTTGCTTCAGGCATTAAAAGCTTTAAAAATAAAAAAGGGGAGAAGAAAAGAGTGTCAGCTGCCCCACAAATGCAGATAAATGTAACACATAGCATTTCAATGACAGAGTCACTGACTCATGTCAGGAGTGACTGAAAGCAGTTATCAGATGGCCACTGGGAAATCAGTAGTGGTTACAAAATCTTTGCTAAAGTGCCAAGAAATGATCCTCTTACACACATACTATCTTAATTGTTTGAAAGCCTTAAATTATATGCAAAAGGATAAACTCCAGTACTGGTTCACAATACTGAGGTCTGGAGATATAAGGAATGTGGAGGTACAAATGTTTTTTGCGGGGTGGGCAGTGTGATGTTCCTGCTTGTAGGGTAAATATGGTAAGTGCTGTTTATATAGAAGACATATGGTAAGTGGAGTGAAAGAGGAGGGGGGAGTACATGAGCAGTAGAATGCTGGATGATTGGCTGAGCGTTTGAGTGGCTGGGAGTATAAATGGAAGAATGACAGTTGAATCTGGGTGGATGTTAGTAGGGTGGAGAAGGTGTTTCGTGGTGTGGATGTTAGTAGGGTGGAGAAGAAGGTGTTTGGTGGATGGATGTTAGTAGGGTGGAGAAGAAAGTGTTTGGTGGTGGATGTTGGGAGTGTGGAGAAAGAGGTGTTTGAGGGTGGATGTTGGGAGTGTGGAGAAAGAGGTATTTGAGGGTGGAGGTCAGGAGTGTGGAGAAAGAGGGAGTTGGAGTTCTGATTAATAATAAGTCAAGTACAAAACAGGAATAGATGAAACCATACGCTTGTGAAACATTCTAAAACTAATCTTGTTATTTCTGATATTTAATAAATACTTATTTGGTTTACCAAAGGCCTGATCCTTCGCTGGGGGATATACATACCAGAAGAGAGGGCACGGTAATTACCAAGGCTGAACAGAAACAGTATCTAATGGTGGCAGCGGTGAAGGGAGGAATAATAACAATTCAAGTATCCAGAGCAACCCAGAGTTGTATGCGTTATCTATAAAGATACAAGGGGGTTGGGAACAGCATAAGCACGCAGTCACAAAAGTAACCAGCTAGAAAGAGACTCAGGCAAAGTCTCTGGGAGTATTGGTTATAGGACGTGACTGGTGGTGCTGCCTAGCAGGGGGATCTAGTGAGATCTGTGCTAGAGCGGAGTGAGAAACCATATAAAGGACGGTCTGGACTGGTGGTATCCCTGGTGGTGCCTAGTGAAAGGCAGTAGCCACAGGCAGGTGGGAACCTGACAGGGAGAACCAGGGAAGGACGTCACAGGCAGCATTACAGTAATCTCTCAAAATGCTCTGTCTTTGGTTTGATAAGTTGATCAGAGAAATTGTTTTCTGCTATACTCAATTTCCAGAGGGAGAGCTGTACAGAGAGAAGTACTAGTATATTCTAGGTGTTATAGGTATAAAAATGGTGGTGACACCAAGGGATCTATAATCCCAGTATTAACTGTCCTATGATCTTAATGGCTTCAGGCAGTCAAGTAAAGACTGGTTTCTAGGTAGTAGGAGAATGTATCATTCGAAGCAAAGAACCTTAATAAAACCCCTTCACAAATCTGTCCCTAAGGAACTTAACAAAGCCCGCAAAGGATTTTGTGGCGACACAAGAAGCAGCAACAGGCTGTCTTAAGGGATACTTTTCTCTTTTTTTAATTGCCTGAATACAGTATACATTTACTTTATGTTGGTTGAGAAAGGTCAGACTCTGTTCATTTCACTGAGGAAAATGGTAATTTAAAATTACATTAACTATTCCAACAAAATGAGGCACATATAAAATATAAAGTGAGCTGGCCTCAACCTTAGTCCCTGGGCCACTGGGCCTTCTTCGTATTTTGATGTTTCTAGCTCTGTGTAGCTCTTCATTATGATTGCTAACATTTCAGTACATCAGAGTCAAATGAAACATTACAAGTTCTGATATCTTTTCCCTTTGGAAAAAAAAGTGGCTGGGGGTGATTTTCAGAGAGGGAAAAGAGCTGACAAAGAAAGAGTTCACAATCCTTTTCCCACTTGCCCTTCTTCTGCTCCTGTTTGCAGCTTCCAGCAGCTGCTTATTTTTAAAAAAGAATGCAGAGAAAGTTACACAGAACTCCATGTAATGGTTGCTTACTGGTTCAGAACATTTCATGCACATGAAATGCTCAAAGTAACTGTCTGCCATGACCCTCCAAAGTCCAGCAGTGACTAGGACACAGAGTAAGAAGATACAATGCTACCAGCTAAGGAGCCACACTGGGTTCCTGCCTCTGAGCCTGATGCTGATGACCAGGGGACTACTGAGCCTGAGGCTGGCATGTAGGAACCCAGATGCCACAGCACCAAGACCAAAAGAACTAGAGCCAGAACCCTCATGGGCATCTATCTCTGGTCCTGAAGAATTGACTGCCTCCCATAGTACTTATCAGTCCAATGGTGCAGGCTAGATTGGAGGCCATGGAATGGAGAAGTCCCAGTCTTCAGGCCAGATGGTTGGCTCTTTAAGAGACTCTAGTTCTTCACAAGGGGGTACAGCATAGATGGACTAGAGACAGTACCTCAAAATGACCTCGCTTCCAACCTTTGACAAGCAAGTTGCTCACTGGGAGCTCTCCATGGTGCTAGTTTTATTTTGGAAAGGCAGTTAATGGTTCTTTGTGGCTTCTCATAGTATGGGTCTATTGATCAGTAAGCATGAAAAGTGTATCTGAGCTGAACAGCATTTCGTCCCTGAGGAATGCAAATATTAGGACATGCACAATTTCTCCAATCAGTTAAATATTCCCTCTCTGCTGGTTAGTGTTTCTAGTTTCAAAGTTCACTTTTAAATATTAGTTGCCCTGTTTTATCCCATTTGTGTTAAATTTTGTATATCCTCATAGAGAACTAAGTAAAAGACTTTAGGCCATTGTCTCTGTCAATTTTACCTGAGACTTCAGAAGTGTTGTTGAGCTCCATTGACTACTCTTCATAATGTTCTCTTCAAATATATATCTTGAGAGAGTCAATTTATTCTCAATTGTTTTTGCTTGCTGCAAAAGTTCCAATTCCATTTAATAATCTGCTTCATGTCTTGCAGTTCACAAGATGCATTTCAGATTTGCTCATAGTCTCTGAAAATTTATAGAGACTACCCAAGGAATTATGTGTGTTTTCCTCTAATGCTTTAAACTGTTTTCTCAGGATGTGCAATGCCAAGTTTGAATAGTAATGGCTATCTTTCTTAGACGTTATACTAGCCACCACTGAAACAAATCCAATTTGCCATCAGCTACTGTGCAGTAAAATTCAACGTTTCATTACCCATTTTGGCCGAGATCCAAAGCCTTGCCTCAGAAAATCGGAAGCTCTGTATGGTCCTATTGACTATAATGGGGCTATCCAAAAATGACTATGCTTCTACTTTGTGACAGAAATAGATGACATTTTTAGGCACACTTGTTCATTCTGAATGAATGAAGCATGTCAAATTTCAGACTAGCAGGTGCAGGGTTTTTGTTTTAGGTGCATTTAAAACTGTATTTTTAAAAAAGTAGTTGTTGGTATTCAACTAGCATGCTCCATCAGAGCAAGGATTTCCACCTGCACAATGAGATTTTCCCCCCTTCCTCCCCATATGAGTGCCCTGCACCATATCCAAAGCTGCTCCAGAGGGTGAGGAAAACCCCTAGAACAGCTTTAGGGGACTCATATGAGGAGGAGATGTGGAGAACATTCTATTGTTTAAGCAGAAATCCTTGCACTAACAGAATGTTTATGTAGCACTATGATAGATGCAACATAGGGTGCTGCTTTCTTTCTTTGCAGAATTGGATGGAATTTGCAGGCATAATTGCCTCTTATGAGAGGATGAAATTTCAGCAGGATTTTGTGCAAGGGAGTCTTTAATGTTGGGAATGTAACCCAAACACACTGGGTTTTGGGACAAGTTGTCATGCATTGTGGAGGTGGCCCTAGACAATCATCAAACTTTCAGATGCATAGACACAGGTTTGGGGAGTTACAATGCATGAAAAATGGTCTGATGTTTTCTTTTCTTTTCTGCTCAGTTGAAACCAACTGAATAAGCTGAATCCCTTCTACATCCCTCCCATATGCACTGCGTTTAAAAGAAAAAACCCTCTGAAAAAGTTATTCCCTGGTTGCCAACTACAGCTGTCAGTCTTCTTCCCTCACTCCTCCCTGTCCTTATATGGAGTTTGGGGAAATGTAATGATTTAAAAGTGATAGACAGTCTGAGTCTGAGTTCTCTGCATCTCTGAGGTAGCCCTGAGGCTTTGGAAGCAGCCTGATTTTGTTTGAGACACCTTGGACAATACCTGCTTTGCCTCGGAAGAGCCCCAAATCTTTCTATATTGACTCAGTTCAACTCAGGATTCATCCAAACTAGTTGAGATATACTGAATGAAGGACTATTCTTCAATGTTGATAAACCAGAGAGCAGAGCAAGAAGAAAATGAAGTCTGAATATCAACGCACTAAGAATGGAGGAAGCTGGACTTGCAAGAAAAGAAGCACTACCAAGAGTGGAGCAGGAGAAGTGTGAGAAGGATAAGCCTGCTAAAGGTGGATGTTGGAGAACTTGCCCAGAAGCATACACAACAACAGCAACAGCAAAGTCAAAATGAATTGTACTTGGGTCTAAAAGTGAAGCAAAGCTGTAAGCAAAGCTACAAGAAACATGTCAGGGAATGTCATGGTTGGAGTTTGAACCCATTAGCTACTAGACTAAGTTCAAGGTGCTGGTTTTGGTGTATATAGCCCTATACAGCTGGGACCTGGATACCTGAAAGACCATCTTATCCCTTATATACCCAGTTGATAACTGTGCTCTGCAGGTGAGGGCCTCCTGCAGATACCATCTCATCACAAGGTCCATTCTGAACAACATAGGAAGCAGACTTTTAGTGTTGTGTGCTGACCCTTTGGAATTGTCTCCCCTTAACTAATTGATAGGTGCTATCTCTGTTATCTTTCCGGCGGCTACTGAAGACCTTCCTCTTTCAACTGGCCTTTTAAGTAGAGACCTTATTCCAGTCTACATCTGTGTTGGAATTGTTTTTAAGATGTTTAAAAGCTATTTTTAGTGTTTTCTCATTTGTTTGCCTCCCTGGGCTTCTTTTGAGAGGAAGGTCAGCATTAAATTAAACAAACAAACCCTAATTTGATGAGCTACCAAGGACCAACGTAGAGGTGATGGGGCAGACATGTGTAGTTTATGCACATGCCTGCCCCATTCACATATGGGATGGGGGAAATTTACTCATTACCTGAAAGAAGCACAAAGGGGGAGATGCGTATACCTAGTCCTGTACCCTTTAAACCCTTTTCACTCTATTTCTTTATGAAATTTCCCCCTTGCTAAGTTCATGTGGAACTGGAACCAGCTTTAGGACAAATGGTTTAAAGCAATATACATACATGCAGCACACACAGAGTACGATGCAATATACACCTGTTCCTAGCAGAAGATGATAAAATTCAAAGCTAGCCTGGTCTGTTGCCTGACATGTCACAAGGCTTTGACTAATGAAAATTTGAGCACTGCATGAGAGAGGTCTAAAATCATGTCTGCCTCTCCCACAAACTCATGCCTAATATTTCCTTTCTGCTATATTCAACAACATGAAATGCAAAATGAATTACCACACACAGGTGGAAACAACAGGCATAATCCACTTTGGCATCTCTCTCTCTCTCTTTAAAAAAGCAATTTTCTCTTTCTGCCTCTCCTTAAATATTTCTGCTAGAGAAATATTTAAGTGACCCATCAACAGGCTTTTTCTTCCCTTAGAGAGGACATTTTATCTGATCTTGCATTCCTGATTACTTTTTCTTTTGATGGGAGTCTTTCTCTACTTGTATCAGCTTAAGACTGGCTAAGATGAACACTGGATAATTTCCTTTAATGCAGTTCTCTTCTCCTTATTGTGCAACACATCTTGTCTTAGCTGTCTGCCAATAAAGTGTGGGGTTTCATTAAAAGCCAGTCCAATTCCTCTGGGTTCACAATACTACATAACAAAGCCTACAATCTTCCTTGCACAAGACTGAGGCCCAATGTTCTACAGGCAGCAGAGATTGTTAGTGGTAACGCCCATTCTGAAAATTCAACAATGCATGCAAATAATTTCTGAGAAGTGAGATAGGAAATTGAGGAAGGCAGAAAATAGAAAAGCGACACTGTAGTTCCAAGTGACAAAAATGTCCTATGTAGCATGAAGACAGCAGAGAAAGCTGCGGTGGGGGGATGAGGGGGCTCCTCTCACACCATTTGCTATAGAGCTGGTTCACAGATGCAGATTCATCCCAAGATGACTGTAGCATTGCCAAGTGACAAAATCCACATGTGAACAAAGAATCACAGTTAAAATGCTACAGACAGAACTTTCAGATTCCACTAAAAGACTAATGCTTTTAAAAGGAGTAAGTTTACACATTCAGTAGTGAGTCATCAAAGCAATAAGAAATAAAATGATGCATATGTAGATATGGACCAACTTTTGAAAAATCACAGTCATTTTAAAAAGAACCGGATCTTCTATAGACAGCAGATAGACAGACAGACAAATCTCATTCTGCCCTTCACATACAACTGTTCTCTTATGGTCAGAAATATGAAGCCTCTCAGACCATATTATCATGTCAATGTCATACTAAAGTAAATTCTTCTGTGTTTCAAAAAGAGAAAGAAAAAAACCCCTTCCCTGATGTATTTCATTTTCTTTTGAAAGTGGATGCCAAAGATATGTGTGTGTGTGTGTTTCCTTCTCCTGAATGGTTTTTCTTGTTCTACTTTCAGTCAGAATGGTTCTACAGCAAGGTTGGTGCTTCAACACAGAAATTCGCAGCGCGCCCTCACAGGATAATGAAAGCTGACATTATATCAAACACAATAAAGAGTCTCAGTTGATGAAGATCATTCCTGAACACACAAACCTATTAAACTGAAGGGAAAAAATATCAATTCTACACACTCACCAGCCAAAAGAAAATGTGATTTGTTATCTAAAAGGGAGTTATAAACACAGCTTCAATGCATTTTTGTGCTGTAATGAAAACTGGGTTTGAAATGGCAAGATGATTGCAAATTAGAGCATTTGGTTTTATTTTCTAGCTTTTTAGGTAAACCTTCCACAAGGGCAAGTAGAAGGTTAAAGAGACGATCTTTCTGTTCTATGCTGATAAGTGGGCTCTGTAATTAAGGGAGAATAAAAAATGAAATGGGGTGCTGAGCTGCATTTGCCCTTCTTAACATGCTTTGAAGAAAAAGGACAGACTTCAGTAATACAACTCTGAAAATAACGAGATGATAGCCATCATGTATATATATACATTAGTGTATATGCCAGGTATGCCTAATATATATGCTGGGCATATTTTCCAGACATTTTAAACTTTTTATGGAAATGACAACCTATTGCACCTGCTGTATATACTGAGACAAGAACACTCTGAAAATTCAATCAAAATTTTATTCCTCCCCCCACCCTGAGCTGGAATAGACCCTGAACCATTATATGAAGATCTCTGCTGAACCTAAACTGTACCCACATCTCTAAAAAAAATTCAGGTTATCTGTCAACATTAGCACATGACTAAGATTGTGATGGGAAGGAAAGACCACAGCCTGAATTAATCACAAAGGGTTTTTTTTGGAGTTTATCTAGGTTTCTTCTGTCCTTTGACATCTGGAAGGTCTGGGGCATAAGGGATAAGACAGAGGGCTGCTAACATCAGGCTGGAAACCACTGCAGAGCAGACTGTGAAAAGAGACATTATTTATTGACCTTGTGCAAAATGGTGACGCCCTGAAATAATCATGAACGGCTGTTTTAGGGCACTTGTGCCATATGGACTGAGGACATATGAGCCCATCACCTTGCAGATGTTAAGTAGGTCTGGGTTTGGCCAGTGTCTCGATGGATAATCACCTTGGGTATGCTGCCTTGGATTTCATGAAGGAAGAAATGCAGGATATAAATGTAAGAAAATAAATTTTAAAAAATATGTGGCTGCAGGTGTGTAGCAAGGAGGTGGTTAGATCAAATAAACACCACAGAAAGTGATGGGAGTGGAAAACTTGCCACCCCTAAAAAGTGCTTGGGCTGCCTATGGTGGTTTCCAATTTTTTTTTTGTAATGTCGTAATGATCCTAAGATTCCTGTGTACCTTATGCTGGAGTTTTCTGTGACAGCTGCAAAATGACAGTCGTGTGAGCTGGGTTGTCTTGGCTGGCAGGAGTGGAGAGGATTGAGATCCCATGTGTGGAATACTTAGAATTGAAGAAACAAGTCAGCGAGCAGCAGTGTCATTTCATATTTCATAGGAAGAGGAAGCTGAAGAAATTTAAGCAGAGTGTGGGTTAGGTCAGGATTCAGAGGAGGCTCAAAGGAGGCTCTTGGCTATATTAAGGATTTAGTTTGCAAAAAGGCAGGGAAAGTTAACAGTAAGGTTATCCATAGAGATCTAGGAGTCACATAAAAAAAAAGAACAAAGGGGTTTGTGTCTTGGATATGCATATTAGCCTTCAACAATGGAGTGCCCTCCAGGTTGTAAGACTACAACTCCCATCATCTCTCATCATTGTCTATGCTGGTTGGAGCTAATGGGAGTCACAGCCCAACATCTTCTGAAGGGCACCACATTGGGGTAGGCTGACAGAGGCGTATTTAATTGTTTAAAACTTCAGCTACTCAGTGTGTAGAACAAGTGATTTGATTTGACATATAGAGACTGCTGAGGATGGAGAAGATATAGTTCAAATATTCACTTCTAGTAATTTAAACACTAGTTGACCAATGAAAGATTATTATCTTACTTGATTTATCAAGTTGGACTTCAGTGGTTCATATGCAAAGTGTTATATAATTCAATTCCAAATATACTCTACTCTCCAGGACCAACAATAAGGATTCCAAAGGCCTCCCTTCCCTCTGCAGCTCCTTCAAAAGATGTTCAAGAATGGTGGAGAATCTATCTCTTAAGGATCCACACCAGGTTGCCACTAATTACTTTGCTTCACTGAAGTCTGGAGGTAGAGGAAATACAGCCACACAGTAGTAGATGCAGCAGCAAACAACTCTTGGGACAGGCAGTTGTTGATTCACAACTGAAATGGATGGAAGGCCCCCAGCTAGTCACTCAAGGAAAACTGCAACTGTTCAGACAATGATGACCAAACTTGCAATTTGTCATGCCCCCAATCTCTGGTATCCATGGTGGAATGGGGGGGGGGCTTCCCCATGGGGGTATGAGAAACACTAAGACAAAAAGAAATAAGAGCCACATTAGCACTACAAAACTCTCTGGAATAATAACATATACCACCAAGAAGTGAGGAAGACAAGCTTTACTTGAATGAATCAAAGGATATGACAAAAATAAGAGTACACAGTGAAGTTGCAATGTCCAGCAAAGATAAAGAGATGCTAACCAGATTATTGTGATCCATAGCCACCTCAAGGGATACTTGTTCTTTCTATCCTTTTTTCTGTACATTTTGGCACCCCCTGCTAATCCTTAACTTAACTCTTGTACTTTCCCTTAAAGAAATATTCACTGGGAGCATCAAGGAAAGAAGAACTCAGTTGTAATCATTACACACTGTTGTAGGATGATGTGGAATAGGGTGTCTTGGCAGGGTGCCATGTGCATTAAATGGTACTGAGACTTAGTTTCATGGCACGGAACTCAGGGGTCTAGTAATGAAGACAAAGCTGGCATGTCACACAATTAGGGACTAGGATGCAGTCAGCAATTACTTACAGTTAGAATGAAGGTCAGTTGTTAGCTCACATCAGCTCTGTCTTCTGGTATCATGCAAATGAAGCACTATTTGTTAATGCCCAAAAGAGATGGGTGGCTGCAGAGGAGGGTACTAAAGGTGCACAGCTGGTATAGCCTGGCTGGGATTCCAGAGTCTGTGGCTTCAAATTCCCGCTCATGTCTCCTGGGAGTCAAGGGACAGCTCAAGATCACCCCCACAGTGAGTGGCTCAGGGGTTACGTGCCCTGCCACCTGTGTAGCCGTGGTCAGGCTGCATCATCCCAAGAAGCCCAGTTGCCCCCCTGCTGGCAGTTGTGGACAAGGAAGGGGCTGGCTTGTGCAGCTGTGGCAAGCTGAGCAGGCCCTATCCAGCTGGGGAGGACTAGCCTCAGAGGGAAGCAATGGTAAGCCCCCTCTGAACCTCTTAACATGAAATCCCTATTGATAGGGTCACCATAAGTTGGAATCGACTTGAAGGCAGTCCCGCTAAAGGTGCCAACTCCACAATGTTCTGAAATGCCTTTTATTTGGCCAGCAATGTTTCCAAATGAACACTTTTCAACCTCTCCCCCCCCCCAGGTATTAATATGAGAAATGGTTCAGTCATTAGAAAAAAAGCCTGGAGTTAGATGATGGGAAACAATGAACAAGAACAACAACAATTATGATATCAACTTCCACATATATGTCTCAAGGTGATATACACAATATAATAATGACAGTTACAGATTACAAAATGTGTGTGAGTGTGAATGAATGAGCAAATGACAGTAATTTGCCTTCTGCATTTTAAAGGTAGAGCTTGTATGAGACTGATTATCTAGATCCATTACAATCTGTATTCATAAGAACATAAGAAGAGCCTGCTGGATCAGGCCAGTGGCCCATCTAGTCCAGCATCCTGTTCTCACAGTGGCCAAGCAGGACCCGAGTGCAAGAACACTCTCCCCTCCTGAGGCTTCCGGCAACTGGTTTTCAGAAGCATGCTGCCTCTGACTAGGGTGGCAGAGCACAGCCATCATGGCTAGTAGCCATTGATAGCCCTGTCCTCCATGAATTTGTCTAATCTTCTTTTAAAGCCATCCAAGCTGGTGGCCATTACTGCGTCTTGTGGGAGCAAATTCCACAGTTTAATTATGCGCTGAGTAAAGAAGTACTTCCTTTTGTCTGTCCTGAATCTTCCAGCATTCGGCTTCTCTGAAAGTTCACGAGTTCTAGTATTATGAAAGAGGAAGAAAAACTTTTCTCTATCCACTTTCTCAATGCCATGCATAATTTTATACACTTCTATCATGTCTCCTCTGACCTGCCTTTTCTCTAAACTAAATGCTGCAACCTTTCCTCATAAGGGAGTCGCTCCATCCCCTTGATCATTCTGGTTGCCCTCTTCTGAACCTTTTCCAACTCTAGAATATCCTTTTTGAGATGAGGCGACCAGAACTGTACACAGTATTCCAAATGCGGCCGCACCATAGATTTATACAACGGCATTATGATATCGGCTGTTTTATTTTCAATACCTTTCCTAATTATCGCTAGCATGGAATTTGCCTTTTTCACAGCTGCCGCACACTGGGTTGACATTTTCATCATGCTGTCCACTACAACCAGAGGTCTCTCTCCTGGTCGGTCACCGCCAGTTCAGACCCCATGATTGTATATGTGAAATTAAGATTTTTTGCTCCAATATGCATAATTTTACACTTGTTTATATTGAATTGCATTTGCCATTTTTCCACCCATTCACTCAGTTTGGAGAGGTCTTTTTGGAGCTCTTCGCAATCCCTTTTTGTTTTAACAACCCTGAACAATTTCGTGTCGTCAGCAAACTTGGCCACTTCACTGCTCACTCCTAATTCTAGGTCATTAATGAACAAGTTGAAAAGTACAGGTCCCAATACCGATCCTTGAGGGGCTCCACTTTCTACAGCCCTCCACTGGGAGAACTGTCCGTTTATTCCTATTCTCTGCTTTCTACTTCTTAACCAATTCCTTATCCACAAGAGGACCTCTCCTCTTATTCCATGACTGCTAAGCTTCCTCAGAAGTCTTTGGTGAGGTACCTTGTCAAAAGCTTTTTGAAAGTCTAAGTACACTATGTCCACTGGATCACCTCTATCTATATGCTTGTTGACACTCTCAAAGAATTCTAATAGGTTACTAAGACAGGACTTTCCCTTGCGGAAGCCATGCTGGCTCTGCTTCAGCAAGGCTTGTTCTTCTATGTGCTTAGTTAATCTAGCTTTAATAATACTTTCTACCAGTTTTCCAGGGACAGAAGTTAAGCTAACTGGCCTGTAATTTCCGGGAACCCGCCCTAGATCCCTTTTTGAAGATTGGCATTACATTTGCCACTTTCCAGTCCTCAGACACGGAGGAGGACCTGAGGGAGAAGTTACATATTTTAGTTAGCAGATCAGCAATTCAGACTCGGTTTCGGAATAGAATCAGCCTTGGTCGCCTTGATAGATAACCTTTATCATGAGAGAGACGGGGAATGTGACCCTGTTACTTCTGCTTGATCTCTGAGTGGCATTTAATACCATTGACCATGGTACCTCCTGGACTGAGTCAGTGGGATGGATATCAGAGGCACTGGATGATGGTGGTTCTGGTCCAGATGATGGTGGTACGTCCAGAGAGTAGCACTGGGTCAGTGTTCCTCAGCCTCCTGGCGCTTGTGCTATGGGGTTCCACTATTGTCCTCCCAGTGCTATTTAACATCTATGTGAAGCTATTGGTAGCAGGCATTAGGGGTTTTGGAGCAAGGTGTCACCAGTATGCTGATGACACACAGCCCTATTTCTAAATAACATCTGAATCAGGAGATGCTGTGAATGCTCTGGATCAGTGTCTGAATGCTGTAGTGGACTAGATGAGGGTCAATAAATTGTGCTCGAATCCCAGGAAGATGAAGGCTCTTTGGGTGGCTGGTTCCCATGCCTGAGAAATAGGAAAGTTACTTGAGGTCGTGTTCCCTCTGAAGGAGCAAGTCTGCACCTTGGGGGTACTCCTGGATTCATCTTTGTCACTAGAGGCCCAAGGATCCTCTGTGGTTAGGAGTGCCTTTTACCAGCTTTGTCTAGTTCATCAGCTACAGCTGTTCCTGGAGAGGGATAGCCTGACTTCTGTAGTTGACGCGTTGGTAACCTCAAGGCTGGATTTCTGTAATGCGCTCTATGAAGGGCTGCCCTTGGCCTGGTTAGGAAACATTTTTGCAGATGCAAAATATTGCTGATGGGGGCACATTGCCAACAAAACATCTGCACTGGCTGCTCATCTACTACTGAGCCAGGTTCAAGGTCCTTATATTGATTTAAAAACCCTGAACAACTTAGGTCTAGGGTAACTCAGGACTGCCTGAACATTTATAGCTCAGCTTGATCACTGACATAATCTGCAGGAGCAGCACAGGGATCTCTAAGGCCATCAAGTCCAACCTCCTGCTCAATGCAAGAATTCAACTTGAAGCACACCCAACAAGTATCTGTCCAGCTGCCTCTTGAATGCCTCCAGTGTTGGAGAGCCCACCACCTCCTTAGGTAATTGGTTCCACTGTCGTACTACTCTGACAGTTAATATGTTTTTTCCTGATGTTCAGCTGAAATCTGGCTTCCTGTAACTTGAGCCCATCATTCCATGTCCTCCACTCTGGGATAATTGAGAAGAGATCCTGGCCCTCCTCTGTGTGACAACAACCTTTCATGTATTTGAAGAGTACTATCATATCTTCCCTCAGTCTTCTCTTCTCAGGGCTAAACATGCCCACTTCTTTTAGTCTATCCTCAAAGAGCTTTGTTTGCAGTCTCCTGATCAACCTTATTGTCCTCCTCTGAAACTGTTCCAGTTTGTCTGCATCCTTCTTAAAGTGTGGTGTCCAGAACTGGATGCTGCTCTCAAGATGAGGCCTAACCAGTGCTGAATAGAAGGGAACTAGTACTTCATGTGATTTGGAAACTATACTTCTGTTAATGCAGCCTAAAATAGCATTTGCCTTTTTTGAAGCCACATCACACTGTTGGCTCATATTCTGCTTATGATCAACAATACTTCCAAGATCCTTCTCGCATGTAGTATTGCTGAGATAGAAACACGGTCAGAAACCTAAATGCAATAATACAGCAACTAGTACGTAGGGACAAAGAGAACTATTACAATAGGTATTGGATAGAAATAGAAGAGGACAACAAAAAGGGAAGAACAAGAGCCCTATTCCAAAAGATCAGAGAAATGAAAGGGAAATTTAAACCATGAGTAGGGATGTTGAATAATCAACAGGGGAACACACTGACTGACCGAGATGAAATAAAAGGAAGATGGATGCAATACACTGAAGAACTCTATAAAAGAGATGCCAGGATGACAGATTCATTCATGGAAGAACTGTATGGTGAAGAACCAGAAATTTTAGAATGCGAGGTGAAAGCTGCTCTTAAAATACTTGGAAGAAACAAATCACCAGGAACAGATGGCATACCAATAGAGTTGCTACAAGCTACTGAGACTGAATCTGTCCAAATTTTGACAAAAAATTGTCAAGAAATATGGAAAACAAAACAATGGCCCACAGACTGGAAGAGTCCAACATACACCCCAATTCCAGAGAATGGAGATCCCAGGGAATGCAGTAATTATCGAACTATTGCCTTAATATCTCATGCAAGTAAAGTAATGCTCAAGATTCTACAACAAAGGCTCTTACCATATATGGAACTAGAAATGCCAGACATTCAAGCTGGATTTAGAAAGGGAAGAGGCACCAGAGATCATATTGCAAACATACATTAGATAATGGAACGGAGCAAGAAATTTCAGAAGAAAATCACCCTGTGCTTTATAGATTACTGCAAAGCCTTTGACTGTGTAGATCATGAAAAACTATGGAATGCTTTAAAAGAAATGGGGGTGCCACAGCATCTGATTGTCCTGATGTGCAACCTATACTCTGGACAAGAGGCTACTGTAGGGACAGAATATGGAGAAACCGATTTGTTCCCAGTCGGAAAGGGTGTGAGAGAGGGGTGTATTTTATCACCCTGTTTGTTTAATCTATACGCAGAACATATCATACGGAAAGCAAGAATGGACCAAGATGAAGGAGGTGTGAAAACTGGAGGGATAAATATCAATAATTTAAGATATGCAGACGATACCATACTACTAGCAGAAACCAATAATGATTTAAAACGAATGCTGATGAAACTTAAAAAAGGAAAGCACAAAAGCAGGACTACAGCTGAATGTCAAAAAAACTAAAGTAATGACAACAGAAGATTTATGCAACTTTAAAGCTGATAATGAAGACATTGAACTTGTCAAGGATTATCAATACCGTGGCACAGTCATTAACCAAAATGGAGACAATAGTCAAGAAATTAGAAGAAGGCTAGGACTGGGGAGGGCAGCTATGAGAGAACATGAAAAGATCCTCAAATGCAAAGATGTATCACTGAACACTAAAGTCAGGATCATTCAGACCATGCTATTCCCGATCTCTATGTATGGATGTGAAGGTTGGATAGTGAAAAAAGCGCATAAGAGAAAAATCAACTCATTTGAAATGTGGGGTTGGAGGAGAGCTTTGTGGGTACCATGGACCACAAAAAAGACAAATAATTGGGTGTTAGAACAAATTAAACCGGAACGGTCACTAGAAGCTAAAATGATGAAAGTGAGGTTATCATACTTTGGACACATAATGAGAAGACATGATTCACTAGAAAAGGCAATAATGCTGGGAAAAACAGAAGAGAGTAGAAAAAGAGGAAGGCCAAACAAGAGATGGACTGATTCCATAAAGGAAGCCACAGACCTGAACTTACAAGAGCTGAACACGGTGGTTCATGACAGATGCTCTTGGAGGTCACTGACTCATAGGGTCGCCATAAGTCGTAATCAACTTGAAGGCACATATCAACAACAACATTGCTGAGCCAAGTATCCCCCATCTTATAACTGTGCATTTGGTTTCTTTTTCCTAGGTGTACAACTTTGCACTTATCTCTGTTAAATTTAATTCTGTTGTTTTCAACACAATGCTCCAGCCTATCAAGATCCCTCTGAATTTTCTGTCCTGCAGGTATTAGATATTCCTCCCAGTTTTGTATTTTTTGCAAATTTGATAAGCATTCTCTGCACCTCCCCATCCAAGTCTTTAATAAAAGTGTTGATGAGTACTGGACCCAGGATCCAGCCCTGTGGTACCCTGTTTGTTACCTCCCCCCAGTTTGAGAAGGAACCATTGTCAAGCACTCTTTGAGTACGATTCTGTAGCCAGCTGTGGATCCACCTGATAGTTGTTCCATCCAGCCCACTTTTAGTTAGCTTGCTAATCAGAATATCATAGGGCCCTTTGTCAAAAGCTTTGCTGAAGTCAAGATATGTTATGTCTACAGCATTCCCACAGTCTATCAGGGAGGTTATCCAATCAAAAAATGAGATAAGATTAATCTGGCAGGAGTTGTTCTTGACAAATCCATGTTGGCTTCTAGTAATTACTGCATTGTTTTTAAGGTGCATACCCACACAGCTGTATAGCACAGTGGGGAGGAGAGCCTGGCTGGGTGTCCAGAGTCTGTGAGTTCAAATCTCCGCTCGTGTCTCCTGGGAGTCAAGGGCCAGCTAAAGATCATCCCCACAGTGAATGGCTCAGGGGTGTGCAAGCTGCATTGTCCCAAGGAACCCAGTTGCCCTCCTGCTGGCAGTTGCGGACAAGGAAGGGGCTGGCTTGTGCAGCTGTGGCAAGCTGAGCAGGCCCTAGCCAGCTGGGGAGAACTAGCTTCAGAGGGAGGCAATACTAAACTCTCTCTGAATACTGCTTACCATGAAAACCCTATCCATAGGATAGCCATAAGTCGGGATCGACTTGAGGGCAGTCCATTTATATTTTCCATTACAGATTGATCAATTTATAATCTGCTCCAGAATTTTCTCAGGGGTTGCTGTTAGACTGACTGGTCTGTAGTTCCCAGCTTACTCCTTTCTGCCCTTTTTGATGACAGGGGCAACACTAGCCCTCCTCCAGTCATCTGGCACCTCACCCATCCTCCACAATTTTGCAAGGATAATAGACAGTAGTTCCTTGAGTTCTTCAGCCATTTCCTTCAATAATCTAGGATGCAGTTCATCAGGCCTGGAGATTTGAACTTGTACAAACTAGTTAGGCATTCCTTAACCAATGGTCTATCAATCTCAGGCTGCAATCTTGCCCTTCAACTTGTACTTCAGGTTTGCCAGGAGAGTCATAGACCCTCTTTTGGGAAAAGAGCCCAAGTAGGAATTGAGCATTTCTGCCTTCCCCCCCCCAACTGTTATCATTTTGCTGTCCCCCTGAGTAGCTGAACCACCATTTCTTTCCTCTATCTTTTACTGTGAATGTACCTGGAGAAAGCTTTTTCGTTGCTTTTAAGCATCCCTTGCTAACCTCAGATTATTCTCATCTTTAGCCTTCCTGACACCATCCCTGCAATTCCATACTACCTGTCTATACTCTTCCTTTGTGGCCTGGCCTTCCTTCTACTTCCTGTATGTGTCCTTTTTTTGTTTTCAGGTTACCTGCAAATGTTTTGTGAATTCACATTGGCTTCTTCTGTTGTCTTCCACCTTTTTTCCTTGTTGGAACTGTTTGTAGTTGTGCCTGCAGAATTTCCTTTTTCAGAAACTGGTAAAACAGAGGTACTGCGGTAGGTGGCTCCCAAGTCCAAGAATTATGGAGTTGGTCTGTTCTGGATGGGGGAAAAGCTATGCAGCTTTGGATTTCTTTTTTATTCTAAATTGACGATAGAGGCCCAGGTAGCCTCGGTGGTGGGGAGCCGCTATGCCCAGCTCTGGCAGTTCCCGGATTGGGACTGATTGGTTATGAATGCACTGAAAACCTCACAATTGGAGCATTACAATTCACTCTAAGTGAGGTTATCATTTAATGTGGCCCAGAAGCTGCAGGTAAAGCACTGTACTGGCTGCCTGTATGCTACTGGGCCCAAGTCAAGGAGCTTATTATTCATTCATTCATTCATTCATTCATTCATTTGTTATTTGATTTATATCCCGCCCTTCCTCCCAGCAGCAGCCCAGGGCGGCAAACAGAAATGCTAAAAACACTTTAAAACATCATAAAAACAGGCATTAAAATACATTAAAACAAAACATTAAAAACATTTTAAAAAGCTTTAAAACATCTTTTTAAAAGGGTTAAAACATATTAAAATGCATATTAAAAAGCAATTCAAACACAGACGCAGACTGGGATAGGTCTCAACTTAAAAGGCTTCATAGAATCATAGAATATCATAGAACAGTAGAGTTGGAAGGGGCCTATAAGGCCATCAAGTCCAACCCCCTGCTCAATGCAGGAATCCAAATCAAAGCATTCCCGACACATGGCTGTCCAGCTGCCTCTTGAATGCCTCCAGTGTCGGAGAGCCCACTACCTCTCTTGTTGAAAGAGGAAAGTATTCAAAACGTGCTGAAAAGATAGCAGAGATGGCGCCTGCCTAATATTCAAGGGGAGGGAATTCCACAGGGTAGGTGCCACCACACTAAATTGTGCAGAACCAGCCTCCTGATAAGATGGTATCTGCAGGAGGCCCTCACCTGCAGAGCGCAGTGATTGACTGGGTATATAAGGAGTAAGACAGTCTGTCAGGTATCCTGGTCCCAAGCTATATAGGGCTTTGTACACCAAAATTAGAACCTTGAACTTGGCCCGGTAGCAAATGGGCAGCCACTGCAATTCTTTCAGCAGTGGGGTGACATGTTGCCGATACCCTGCCCCAGTGAGCAGTCTCGTCACTGCATTTTGCACCAGCTGCAGCTTCCAGACCAACCTCAAGGGCAGCCCCACATAGAGCGCATAATAGTAACCCAGCCTAGAAGTTACCAGTGTGTGGACAACAGTGGTCAGGCTATCCCGGTCCATAAACGGCCGCAGCTGTCTTAGCAGCCAAAGCTGGTAAAAGGCACTCCTAGCCACTGAGGTCACCTGGGCCTCTAGCGACAAAGATGGATCCAGGAGCACCCCCGGACTACAGACCTGCTCTTTCAGAGGGAGTACGACCCCATCCAAAGCAGGGAACTGACCAGTTATCTGAACTTGGGAAACACCAACCCACAGTGCCTCCATCTTGCTAGGATTCAGACTCAGTTTATTGGCCCTCATCCAGCCCACCACCGAGTCCAGGCAGCGGTCCAGGGCTTGCACGCCCTCTGCTGATTTAGATGTTATGAAGAAATAGAGCTGGCTATCATCAGCATCAAGTAAGAATAACAGGGTCGCACTCCCCCTGTCCTTCTCCCAATAAAGGTCATCCATCAGGGCGACCAAGGCCGATTCAGTCCCATAACCAGGCCTGAACCCAGACTGGGATGGGTCAAGATAATCTGTTTCATCCAAGAGTACTTGCAAACAAACAAACAAACAAACAAACAAACAAATAAATAGCTACGCCACAACCCTCTCAATCACCTTCCCTAAAAAGGGGGTATTTGCAACTGGTCGGTAGTTGTCACAAAAGAATGGGTCCAGGGTGGGCTTTTTCAGGAGTGGTATACCAAGGAGTTTGTATTGGTGTGCAAAGCCCTAAATAGCCTGGGGTCCAAGTTCTTAAAATACTGCCTCTCCCAGACCCATCCTTTAAGTTATGCAGGGGAGCCCTTCCTTGTGGTCATGGTAATAGTATAACATCTGAGGCAGGGCCTTCTCTGTGGTGGTGCCCTGTACGTAGAACTCCCTCCATTAGGAAGTTTAGTTATCTCCCTCTTTGACAGCTTTCATGTTAATTAAAGATAGAGCTATTCATTTAAGTGAGAGCCAGTGTGGTGTAGTGGTTAAGGTGTTGGACTACGACCCGGGAGACCAGGGTTTGAATCCCCACACAGCCATGAAGCTCACTGGCCAGTCACTGCCTCTCAGGCTCAGAGGAAGGCAATGGTAAACCTCCTCTGAATACAGCTTACCATGAAAACCCTATTCATAGGGTCGCCATAAGTCGAAATCAACTTGAAGGCAGTCCATTTCCATTTCCATTCATTTAAGCCTTTGCCATATAATTTGATGAAGCCAAAATAAATAGAGAAATGTATCTGTTTGTGTATAGATCAGAGAAATGTATCTGCTCAGATATTATAGTTTTCTATTGCATCTGCAGCATTATGTTTTTATGCTCTTGTACTCTAATATCCTTGTACTCTAATATATTTGTTTAGTTTTAATTATGGTTTTAACAAGATTATTTTAATTATGCCCTTAAACATTACGGTATGTATTAAAAATTGTTCTTAGCTGTTCTGGACTCCTTCAGGAGGAAGGGTGGGACAGAAATTCAACAAATAATATATAATAATAGTAATAATGAGTGGTATAATTTTAATTGTTCTAATGAGAGATATTGGATGAAAGCTCCTGACAAGGCATACTCCCGTAACTGATAGATACTTGTATTGTGATTTACAACTCTCTCTGCATTTGTCAATGAAGTCAGTATTTAATCTTTCATACTTTTGCTCCTATGCCTAATTTTGCTTAGCATGGGAAGATCAAACTAGACTATTGGGCACAGAATCATCTGATACTGGAAAAGAAGGAAATCCATGCCAGCTGATGCCAAGTCAAGAGAATGCAGACTGTGCTTCCAGGAGCTCTTGACAAAATCCAAAGCACTAAAGGTACAGCTGCTGAAATCTGTACACAAACCCAAATTCTTAAATATTGCAATAGAAATACATAGTGAAAATTCCATGAAGCAGGAGAGGGATACTCCAAGGAACAATGCCATAATTTTTAAGGCACTACAACATGGCAGCATAGACTTCAGGCTAATGGATAACACTTTGAAAGGCCTGAATTAAGACAGTGAGAAATATATCAAGCTTTTCAGGTCAGAGACGGAACAATTCACCACTTCCAAGTGGAAAATACTCATGGAAAACAGCAATTGCTTTGAGTTTCCACCAGGCCTTGCGGGTTAGCAGGTAGCTAGGACATCTTCTATATTCAACATTCACAAGGAAATGAGGCTGCTCAAGGGGATTGCCAATTTTCTTGTCAAACTCAAGAAAAAAAACTTCTCTCTTTTTGTTTTGGGAATGTTCAAATAGCTTTTTCTAAATCACCACTGTTATTGAAAGAAAGTAGTCTGGCATTTCTGAGACAGTTCAAACATTTCTGTGCATGAAAGCTTCAACTTTTTTATTGTTTTTGACAAAATCACATTCAGAATGGAGTTCAAGTTTGGATATAGCTTTAGTCAAAACTGTACACAATCATTTATGTAAGATTTTCCAGGTACTTCTGTTGATAACTGTCCTGGTTAAATTCTGTTTGGCTACTGATAGTGCCAGCCTAATTTCTCCCAGCAGTATTAGATGGATGAGATGCAATTTGTCACTATATCACCTAGACTGTTGGGTAAAGTATTGTTTAATAGTTTCCGTGTTCTATTACGGGGGAAAGGGATTCCTCTTTTCAGACAGTATGTTGATGAGAAAGGGTGTGAAGTCAATGAAAGGCCTGTGAGGCTTTGAGAACACTAGTCACCTACAGCAGAGCATTTCCATTGGCCACACCTGGGGGGCAACAGGTTGATTTGCCGATCGGTTGCAAATTCTGTCTGAAGCGAATTTTAAAAACGCACTCAAGCTGCTCCTATCAGGTTTTACAGTAAAAAGGGGCAGGGTTTGACTAGCACTGTGTGCCCTCATATTCAGAAAAGAGGTGTAGACGCACTGGAACCAGCAGAACAGTAAGTGTGTCTCTACCCTTAAACTGACTTGTTATGTCATTTAAAGCATAGTTCAAGTGTATACACAAAGCTGTGCTCTGTTCCTGTGGAGAGTGCTCTTATGCTGAAGTCCTGCTTGTGGGCTTCCCATGGACACCTGGTTGGCCACTGTGAGAACAGGATGCTGGACTAGATGAGCTATTAGCCTGATCCAGCAGGCTCTTTTATGCTCCCATGGTTTTAAATTCTATATTAATCTGGGAAAACGTCCTTGCTTTAATCAGAAATATTCTTTGGATTTTCCTATAATGAGAAGAAGTTCTTGCTGACCTTATTTGGTGCAAAGGTATGTTTAGTGATTACACATTGGCAAGACAAAAAAAGTGGCATTTGATGAGCATGTTTAATATTTTAACTGGCTATTCACTTCATCTTTTCAATCCCTACATCAGTATACATGCTGATGTTTTATAGTTCCAAGGGCCAAGCAAACAGTCTGTTTTGTTCTAGAGCTTCACCCTACAGACCCTCCAAATCTGGGTAACGTAATTTGTAAAATATGCAAATGTACATGATTTAAGCATGCACTCTCCTGTGCCACAGAGAAAGGAAAAATCTCAAGACTACTGGTTTAATATCTACCACCACCTCCTCCTTTAAACTACATAGAAGTTGCCCATGAAATTGAGATCCTATGCACCCTTACCTGGGAGTAACTCCCACTGAATTAAATGGGATTTTCTTTTAAATAAACAGATGAAATGAGTGCACTCTGAAGCTCTGAAAGCCCTTCCCACATGTATTTCTAACCACTATCTACTGGGACTTTTAAGTGGTGGTTATGTTAAGTGTCTGGATCATCTTCCACAAGATATCTAAAGGAACCAGCCTGTGTATTGAAGGATGATACATCTATTTCTAAAGTGGAGACTGATCTGTTTCTGGTTGTAATTATGACACAATTCAGCATATGGAGTATTCCCGTTCTGGAGGTAATGCAAGTATCACAAAATACTGGTGTGTGTGTGTTACCATGGAGCTCTTACTATGCATAAACTTCCTCCATATGAGCACCTTGCTTAATGAGGAGAACAAACATGTTAGTGAAAGCTGCTCATCAGGACATCAGGTAAGTGAGTTATGTTCAAAAATGTATTGTTTTGCTCTATATAAGACAGTCACATAATACATTTCTTCATGGGTATGATCTGGACAAAAGAGACTGGCTGCTTTCACACATGGGGCTAATAGCGCTAGTTTAACGGATTTAAAAGGTAGCGCTTCTGTCCCGATTTCTAAAATCCCTTTCACACTGCAGTACTTCTTGCGATAAGGAACTGTACTTTTTCAGCCAATATAGCGGCATTTCGCGCAACTGTCTTTCACACAGCTTGTTTTCGTCCCTCACCCATGCACACCGTTCCCCACTGTGTAGGAGGTCTAAGATCTTGTCCCGTTGCCATGCAAGCCCTCTCCCTTTAGGATCTGACTTTTTAAATTGTTTTAGTTGCATCAAGACGGGTGTGTGTGGGAAATGCTGCTGCTATCTGTGCCGATGCCGGAACACCGGTACAACGTTCGTCAGGCAAAAAAACACAAAAAACCCTACGCAACTAAAAGGTGGGAACGCACTGCATGCTGGGATGCACTGCATGCCTGTTACATGAGCGGCAGCAGCTAGCGAAACATGATATTCTGGGTTCCCAGCCTTGCTAACAGATTATTTCTGGTATCATTTATTGCAGAAATTAGTGCTACACTTGCACTACATTCCACCAGAATTCCAGAGCTACCCGGTATGTCATGTGAAAGCTCAAATGCACAAATTACCAGGTAAGAAATGTCAGAATAACAGAATAAAGTGCAGAGTGAAAGCACCCACTGAAAGGGCGGCAGGATTGGGAAGACGGGATACTGAAAATGAAGAAGGCAGTAGAAAAAAGGCAGGAGAGAAACAACAGTAATAAATATTTTATGAAGCAGAAAATGGGTTATGAAGAAGTCAACTTTTAAAGGCAATTTATATAATCCTGCCAAGTGCACATAAACTGGGAAATAGCTCTCTCTGCAACCACTAAGTGTTTCTTTATATGGGACAAACAGCTTCAGCAAAGGGTTTTGGATGCCCAAACCAAACTACTAAAAATAACACTGATAACGATAGGCAACCCATTTGAAGCAGATAAGTCTGGCATCTGGAGAAAGAGAGAATGTATCTGATGAAGGCATATTAAGATTTCTAGAGTTCACTGAGTGCCCCCTCCTTATTTTCTATGCTCCTTGTTGGGTCATGGGTTGAAAGAGACAGAGAGTGGGTAGTGAGGACAGAAGACAAAGTGTGTTACAGCTTTTTGTTAAGCTGATAACTGCAATTGTTATGTTAATACCTCCCTCTTGACTTTCTAGGCATCACTTCTCCTTCTGTCATGGGCAACCTGGAGGATGGGTTGTGATATCCTTGCTGTCAAGATTTGCAAATGCTAGCAGTATCATCACCAGCTAATAAAAAGACTGGGTTTTCTCCCAATTACTCATATAGTACTAGTGGCAGTGGTGAACCATGCAATGAGGTCTTTGGAGGAAAGGTGGGATATAAATGTAATAAATAAATCTTTAAAAATAGGTATAAAATCAGGGCACTTTTAATGCGCTTTTTTGCATTTGATGTGTTATGAGTTTAATTTGGAGTTTTAAGTGATTTATTTAGAACTTCAAAATATACAGAAAGCTTTATAGCTTTTATCGGTTTTTTTGTTTTTAAATAATATAATAATATAATATAATAATATAATAATGAAGCCCTGACTTTTTTTTTTTGAAAATTTACTTTGGCCCCCACTCATAGGGGTGTGTTTTAAAAGTTTAATCAATCTTCCACACAATGGACAGAAATATTGCTTCCAGAAAAAAGAAATAGACTAATATTCAGAACTGGAGTGTTTGAATTAAAAAAGTCAATATAGCATTAGACTGGTCTCATTACATTAGACATTAGACTATGTCTCAAAGTATAACACTCTCTGTGTTAAATGACAGACTTTAACAAGAATTAAGGCATGGGTAGGATTATCCTAAAGTTCTGAAGTTCACCAATGGGGATTTGGGGGAGGACATTTGGAGGTGGAATTCATCAGAATGGCATGAGATCTGTAACAGGTTCTTCAACCCCTATTGCCATGGTGGGCTTTCTTATGCTTGGGCAAAGGCCATGTGAACCAATGCAAGCCACGGACATCAATGATCTGCGTTGTGTGTAAGGCCTCAACATAGGCAAGGGGAAGGTGGCCCTGGTCTGCAATGCATCTGGATATTCTGATTATTGTTAAGCAGAATAGGTGGGGTTTGTTCATCTGTTGTCCTGTCAGAACCTGCTGAAGTCAGACATGAACTCAGAGGTGTGTTTTTTCTATAGTACATTTAATGGAAAGTTTTAATTCAGGGGACTTCATGAATCACTTTACAGATTACATATGATTCAGTTTCATTCTAGGAATAACTGGGCATGACTACACTGCACTAAGACGTTGTCGCAGCAACTAGACACGCCTCCTCACCAAACTTAAGTAAAGATGGGTGGGCACCCTTCTTGAGTGGACTGAGTATCACTGCGGAGAGTGCACATGCAGACAAGTGCTCCTTCTCAGAGGGATAGTGAGAACCTGTTGAGATTGCCGGCGTCACCTCCTACGAGTCTGGGAAGAGGGCAGCTGAACCACCTCAGTGAGGTCCTACCCAACAGGATGAGGGGGGCTACATGGTGGCAATGGTGCAGTGGGCCAAGAAAGGGGGTGAAAGGCAGGGAATCACCTCTGGTAACTAGATCGAAAGGGATGGGACTATCACTGGCTTCAGCGCTGGCGTTTGCAGACTCCCGTGTGCCTGAAGACACGTCACTGACGTCTCCTTCCCACTCAAAGTCCTCCTCCTTCTCTTTGTTCTCACCAGCCCATGCCTGTTCTGGAAGGCTCATGACATCTGTGTAAGGTATAAACTATTCCCTTCCTTGGTTCACATTCCAGGTGACTGTGGTGATGGTGAACATATGTCATGTCACAACCACACCATACATTTAAAACTCATGGCTTTCCCAAAAGAATCCTGGAAATTGTAGTTTACCTTTCACAGAGCTACAATTCCCAGCACCTTTAACAAACTACAGTTCCCAGGATTCTTTGACAGAAGCCATGTGCTTTAAATGTATGCTGTGGATGTTCAGATATTCCTTCATGGTGTCTATACAGCTTCACACCAAGTCTTGATGAACTTCCCTAGTTCAGGAGGCATGGGGGTGGCATTTTCTAAGAATGCTAGCTCACTCTAAGGTAATGATATACATCTTTGATCTACATTCATTTTGTAGTTTCAAATTTGCCTTCTGCCTATCAAGACTGTAAACAGGAAAAATGTGTTTTTAAGATAAGGAAATACCTTCTAACAATATGAGAGAATTTAGCAAAAAAAATTGCAGAATCTATTTCTTTGAGTTTTCCAAGGTATAGCGGGACAGGAATGTATCTCAGGAATGTATGGGCCTTAGGCATACAGTCTTAGAGGAGGGGAATGGCCCAGGTGATAATGTGGATCCTTTGATTTTATGGTATTCCCATTTGTAGCATTTCCGTGTTGTCCAAACTCCTATCAGGAACCACAGCAGATTGAAGGGTTTGATTGAGCCCTGGCAATTGCTCCTGGCCCAGGCATCCCCTCCACCTCAATTCTTATGTTTAATGGCCTCTGGTGCTAGTGCATATCAGCTTCAAACACCCCTCTCCCACCATGGACCAGGCTCAACTCAGTCTACTGTAGGCTCAAGCCCTAGGGAATCTCATTCACTAGCATGGAATAGGACAGTGCACAGGCTTTTCCTACACACATGTAGGAAGCATACAGATCTGAAGCTACCCATGTGCAAGCCTGACATTGGAAGACTGGAAACTTCAGAAGTAGTTTTCATGTTGACACAAACATAAAATCTACATGCAGTTGCACTCATGTGGAGGAAAACTGTATCCTGCCCTCAAAGTACTGAACACATCAGAGGGGATAGCTATGTACAGCACAGGCATTTGCCAGGCACAACAAATTTAGCAGGTTTAGTTGCAACAAGTAGTCAACAGAATAGCCTTATGGACAGATATCTTTGATCTGCAGCTGTTGGCTGGAAACTAGCAAAAAGAGACTGGATGGCTCTTTTGTTCTGCTGTGTTCCCTCATTTGCAAGGGCACATAAAGGAAAATTGCAAACAAAAAAGCCACCTTCTGTAATTTTTATAGGTACATTTTGCACCTGTTTCTCATCTAAAAGAAGTGGTAAATGGATGGCTGAAATCTGGAGAACACCACTGTAGCACTCACTCCAGAACAAAAACACCTAATATGCCATCTGTCCAGGAATATCAAAGAGAAACAGGGAAAGTTACTGATGGTCTGGCCATTCTTAAGCCCCCACTCCCCATCATTTCATATTGCCTTCCTGCTACAGAACTAGAAACAGTAGAATCAGAGTGCATCTATGTGCAGCAGCAACAACACTCATTATGGATATCAGGAAAACTAACCTAGCTAATAGTGCCAGAACTATGTAGGAATATACCTTTTAAAGTAAATAACAAAAAAAAGAATAACTGCTTAAAATTGTTGAAAGTTACCATTCTCTTCCATAAGGGGGATTTTCTTTAGCCACTGAAATGTTCAAAGAAATGCACTGGGTTGGCTGGGGAAGAGATTTTTTAATAAGAAGAATTATGATATAAAGAATACCACATCCAGTCTCTTAACATCTCTGACCTTGATTCTGCTATGGTCCATTTGTCCTCCCTCTCTCAATGTGACATGGAGCTGGAGTCTCTCATGCTAGCTGGCAGGAAGACTGACTGATATGGCTGCACTGGCAGCACCCCACCCACACAGACACAGCAGACAAGCAGATTGGAGTGGCACAATTGTATATGGCTTCCAGTGGCTTTTCCCCTCAACTCACCTGTATCCATCACTGGATACATCCCATATGTATAACTATCTGCATCTTCCATTTAGCACTCATTTCTCCAATGAGAACACAGGATGAAATTATTTTAGTAGTAGAAAGAATTCCATCCAGTTTGCTGGCCTCTGAAGCTGGAACTAAATGTTACAGAAAATATGTGCTGTTGCTGCTGAAAGCAGCAGCTCCAGGTCATATTATACTCATCTCCGTGTTAACATCTAACATGGAGTGCATGCATCATGTGACATAATCCTGTTGCAAGTTTACTCACTCCTGCAAGCCGCAGACAAAGAAATGGAGCAGGGATGGAGACAATGTGCAACACAATAACATCACAAACTAATGTTTTGTATTACTACATGTCATATTGGAAAGGCAGATGCAGGGTTGCTGCTGTTATCTTTTTTTAATTCTAGCTCAGTGTGCATACATATTCAAGGTAAGGGCAAAGTTAATTGCTCTTGCTTACCTTTTCCACAATAATGTATGGTCTCAAAGAACTGACTGGCCTTCAGAGTCCTTTTGCTGTAGAAGAAGGCCTTTCAAGTGCCCCAATGTCCTGGCTTTTTTTAAAAAACAAAAAATTACTTGCCTTTTACCTGCACACTTTGTGTGTCTGTGTATGTAAAGAACACAGACATCCCCATTTAGGGCCCATATTTTTACATAGCCAGAGTGCAGGGAATGCCGCTCTCCTCTTTGTAAGCAGCCAACTGAAGGTCACTTCAAAGGATGTTGCTGTAAACAGAGCCTTTGAAATCAGAAAATGCTGGTGTGTGGTTAATATAAGGGAGAAGTAAAAAAGAAAAGAAAAAGGAAGAAACTTTCCATGTAGGGATCACAGTTCTGACTGATTGCCCAGCCGATGATTGCTGGAAACAGCCTACCAGTCGCTTTCACTCCAGCTCTTGTTTCATTTTCCCCTGAACTTCCATAGCAACCCATCTGCAGTGAGTGACTCTAATGTTTAATGGTCCTGCCATTAGCACTAATGCATTCCAAACACTCAGCATCTGCTGTCGCGCATTCAGATGGAAACACAAAAATAACCACGTTCAGCGCAATCTGTCATAAATTCCAGCTTGAGGTTATGAAATGACATACTGGGAGATGGAAAGAGAGAAATGGCCAAAGTTAACAAGTCACTTGGTTAAAAAAACAGAAGGAAGAAAAAAAGAGAGAGGAAAGTAAATACACAATAAATAAATAAGGAAGATGAATGCTGTAAAGAGACATCTGGAAAAGAATATGTTTGGAAATATCCATCCCCAATTGTCCAGAGAAAAAGTAGAGAGATGTCTCTCTCTAAGGTGCTGAGTTAATATTTGGTGGCATTCTGATTAAATGTGAACAGAAAATGGAATACAAATAGAGGACATAATTATTTGGAAATAAACTCTTGAGGCACAAATAGGTTCAGATGTGAAGGACTCTAACGTGGTCATCTCTTCTAAAATTGCTGAAGATCAACATGCCATCTAGGACGTGCACACAGAATTAAATAACAGTCACTACTGGGCCTGCAAATTATAGTTAGAATTAAGTTGACTAGTGAGGTTGGTAACCATAGGATTTAATATACCTTAGCAATAGAAAAACATTATATGCAGCAAACATGTTAAAGAAGACGCATATGAGGAAATTTGATCTCCATAAGTGGGAGTGCTTTGCTGTGGGCAAAATAAAATATGGAATGGCCCAGCGGTTAACATCTAAGAGCTACAATATTTATTTATTTATTTACTAAATTTATTAGAAGCTCAATCACTATTGCTCTTTGGATGTTGTGCAAAGAGAGAAAATGATTAAAACAAAAACAAAACCACCACACCTCCAAACATGAAACATCATGAAATTACAGAAAAAGGCTAAAAAGTACAATATCAGACAGCAAAGCAAACATAGAATAAAACCATATTAAAAGCCACAGATACAGATAATTTAAAAACAGGAAATTTAAAAACAGCAGATTTTAAAAGCCCACAGCTAAACCTACCCCATCCTTCTCCATATTCTCCTCCTCACTATTGTTATTTTGATGTTTGCATTTTCTTTTTCCCAGTAAAGAGACAAAAAGATCCTCTGGTAACAAGAGGATATTTTATTATGTGAAGCCTCTTCCCCTTGCATAACGGGTTTGGAGTGAAGGGGATTATGTATATACTAGGTTTGCAGATGAGCCTAATGTTTTGTGCATGTTAGAAAGCTTCAGTATAACAGAAACAGTGTTGGGGGGGAGATGTTAAAATGGTTCTTTCAGTATAGCTGTAGAATGTTCTTCCTAGTGAGGCTCGCTGGGCATTGAGCCTCTTGTTTTTCTGGTGCTTTGTCTTATTTGCCCAGGTCTTTAAAGATCAGTCTTTCACATTTGAAATGTGTTTCTGTTTTATGTGTGGCAGTTCTGTTTTAATTTCAGCTGTTTCACCCCCAGTTTTCTTATGATTTTTTTTAACTTATAGGTTGTTTTGAGAGTCCTTGGGACTAATAAAAAGGTAAAGGTAAAGGTATCCCCACACTTGTAGTGCGAGTCGTTTCCGACTCTTAGGGTGAAGTCTTGCAACGTTTACTAGGCAGACCGTATATATGGGGTGGGATTGCCAGTTCCTTCCCCAGCCTTTCTTTACCCCCCAGCATATGCCGGGTACTCATTTTACCGACCATGGATGGATGGCAGGCTGAATGGACCTCGGCCCCTTTTACTGGAGATTCGACTTTCTCCTTCCATTGGAATCGAACTCCGGCTGTGAGCAGAGCTTCGGCTGCGTTACTGCCGCTTACCACTCTGCGCCACAGAGTGGGCATTAAAAGTGGGGCATTAAAAGCTTCATTTAAAAAAATGAAATGAAAGCACTGTGTGGATCTGAGTAACAAACCAAATGTGTTTGTGCATTGTAAGGCTTCTTTGCTGAGGTCCTAAACCATGGGTTTGGAAATCGTAATCCTTCATAACTCCAGCCAGCACGGCCAATGGGTCAGGGATGTTGGGAGTTGTAGTCCACTAATATCTGGTTCCCCACACCTGCGCTACCGGGTCTCTAATATTCAGACGTTGGATCCTCAACAGAAACTCATTGCGTGTATATGTAGCACACCCTTCTGTCCACGTCTGGTATTCCTGGCACCCTCTGAACTCCAGATTCCTCTGCTTCGCAAGTTGATGGACCACAAAAAACTTTTTTTAAAAAAACAAAACTATATTCCCTATGGATAATGAGTAGCAATATCTACTGCAATGGGTATAGAAACACTGCCAAACACATCTCTTTTTCTTTTGCTCTGTATTTAATTTTAGTGCTGGGTCGTAAATATATATATAAAAAACAGTAGAAATGATGTGAAGTCCTTTGGAATATGGTTTTTGGTTCCTGGAGGTAAAGGTTTTGCTGCTCATGAGAACTCCTTAAACCACCCATGCCAGATTAAAATGCAGTGGGGAGGAGGCAGGAATGACAAGAGTAAGAAATAAGCTATGCCATTCCTGTTCATTATTTTGCTGTCCCTTAAATGCTAGGTGAGCCTGTGAACCTTTTAACTAATGCTTAGTTTCAATTAGTCATATGAACAGTTCCCCAGAAAATGGAAGGAGAATTCCTGCTTCCCAGTTTAGAAGAAACAGATTGCAACAAATCAGGTTGTTAGAAGTCTTTTCTAACAAGGTTTCTTGTTATTGTCTTTAATGCCTTGAACTAGTAATAGGCTGAACTATTCAGGCCAGTTGAAATTTTCAAGTTTTGGGGAGTGGGCAGGGTGAAGGTGGTGTCTTAGCTGCTAGTATCAGCTAGTGATGCTACATCATGATACAGCATTGTTCTGGAGGCAATCCTGGGTGGGGGTAGGGGAGTGAAGGCTGTCCCATTTCTCTTCCAAGAATGCCCCTTGGAATGGTTTTAAATCATCATGATGCAGCATCATACCTGGGTAAATTACATCCTACAAACATGGCTGAGCTGCCACAGCTTGATATGGCAGCCAGCTTTGTGTGTGCATATGTGTGTGTGTAAAAAAGTAAAATGTCCTCAGCTACCTCATAAAGGTAAGACAAAAATTGTTTACATGTGCACATCCCTGAAAGTCACTGAATATTGCCCTCCCATTTTCACAGGGACAAATGGTCTCACAAATATTCAGCACACAGCGTGTGCACACATCAGAGTGTCTTGCTTTTCTACATGGGGCCAAGAATGGACTTAGGCTGCAATCCTAAAGAGACTTACCAGGGAATAAGCTCCATTACCACAGTAGGGCTTACTTCTGACTAACCATGCATATGCTTCAGCTCTACAATTACGAGGTTGATAATGATTGCATGAGTTGGCAATTGAGATTCTGTGAAACTTAAAATACCTCAGATAATGTCTTCATCCAAAAATGATAGATTTTCTTTTCCCTCCACATAGGCTGTGATATAGCAAGGTGTGATCACAAAGGTTGTGATGAATGCTTGGATAGTCTACACAGTTACACATTTTCCTCTCTCTTATGTATTTTGCAGGATCATAATACAGAGATACCAGCCTTTGCTTTGCCGAGCTGGAAATTATTCCACTGCACCAATATGGGGGCTGGGTTCAGTGGATGGGGTGTGCTATGAAGAGTGTCCTAGGTATGTAAGTGAACTGCTCTGGGCTATCCTGATAAAGCAGCTCTGCATTTTGCAGAGAGGTGCCAGAGCATATCCGATTTGGGTGGCTTGTTCCTAATTACCTGCATCCTGATTAACTGGTACGATTGGTACCATTAAAAATATTTTCTAGAGGATTTCTGAGCAGTTTGCAGCTAGTGGCCCACAGGCATGAAAAATCATTTTAAAGAAGATAATTAACCTCTTTATGCCCCTCATAGACACTGAATCAGATATGGTTGATGCTGGCAGTGACCAAATACCCCTTTCCATCTGTGTGATGCTTAGTGGTCTGTGTGGAATGAGACTATGGCCATCAATGGAGCAAGGAATGGTTTCTAGCCTGCTGGTCAGCATATTACACATTCCTCTTCCTTTGTGCTTGATCCGTAGAAAATATGAAATCTGATAGAAATCAGGTACGAAACTTGCATCTCTTCAACTAAAACTATAGTAATGCCGGGTGAGCCACATGGATTTTACAATCACTCTATAAAGCAGGAACCTAAGCGAATTTACTCAGAAATTCTAGTGAGTTCAGTGGGGGCTTCTCTCAAGTCAATATGAGCAGAATTGCAGTCCTATTGAAATAAATGCGAAGCACTGGTTGATCTACTTGGAATGGGGTCTGGGCAGAAAAGCCAGGCCTGGCATCTAAGATGTCTCTTTAAGAAAGGATGTACAAAGACAGTATGTTCCTTCCCACACTGGGGACTGACAATCTTACGTTGTCAAGTAAACCCCTTTACCTAGGAACATACTGATTCAGACTATTGGCCTACCTGTCTCAGAATTGTCTACTCTAATTGGCAATGGCTTTCTAGGGGTTCAGACAGGAGCTTTTCCCAGCCCTACCTGGGGACACCAGAGTTTGGGACCTTCTGCATGCAATGCTCATCCTCTACTGTTGAGCTATCTTTTCTTCTGAGTGGCAGGCAAGCATACTGTATAGCTCTAGTGCTTTATTCTAAATGTGGCTCACAATTTGTAACCAATTACCAGCAAGTTTCTCAGAAACCATTGCCATTATATTTAGACATTTGTGTGTGTGTGTGTGTGTGTGTGTGTGTGTGTGTTGTAAGCATATCAAGGCTGGTACCCTCCAGTGCAGAAGACTAGATATGCAGAGTTGAAGGCTGTACCTGCCTATTTTGGAGGTGGCTGCCCAGTATCATAATAAGACTCCCGCAAGTGATGCTTTACTAGCCTCTACATAAAGATGCTGTTGCTTCAAAGAAAGAAAGAAAACTCAAACGGGCTTCACCTGTAAAAATACAGGATTTGTCCTGGTTGGCTATGCCACTCCATTGGAACAATGAGTAGCCAGATTCAGGTCGGCAGTGTTGTTTTTCCAGTCCAGGGTTCTGTGGGCTAGGGTCTGGGGACAGGAGTACTTTAGGCAGAACATACTGCTCTTCTGAGCAGGTAGGCCCAGAAGGCCAGGATTGCAGCAGTAGCTTCACCATAAGGGCAGGTTTCTAGGGCAGATTACAACAACACAATACTAAAAGAATTATAGTCAGAAGAAAAGGGTGGGTCCCAAAAATATTTATCTCAGATGTCAAAGTCTAGGGCGAAGAGGCGCATCTTTAAGCATATGACAAAAGCTATAAAATGAAAGTGCCAGATGCAACTTTGTGGAGAGGGACTTCCACAACTTAGCGACTTCCACAGAGAATTCCCACTCCCAGGCCATTACTTCCTAAATTTCTTAGAGTGGTGGAAGTTCCAAGAGAGCTCCTTTTGCCAATCTTAACATCTCAGAGGATTTGTAGATAAGAAGGCAGTCTTTCTAGGCCTGCCCAGTCTAGAGGCTTCATCCTGTTCGCCAGTTTTGCAGTTTTGCACAACAAGGTTCCTAAGATTTTGTCTGTCTTCGATAAAATCATAGAGTTGGAAGGGGCCTATAAGGCCATCAAGTCCAACCCAATGCAGCAATCCAAATTAAAGTATACCCGACAAGTGGCTGTCTAGCTGCCTCTTGAATGCCTCCAGGTAATTGGTTCCATTGTTGTACTGCTCTAACAGTTAGGAAGGTTTTCCTGATGTTCAGCCGAAATCTGGCTTCCTGTAGCTTCACCTGTTATTCCGTGTCCTGCACTCTGGGACGATCAAGAAAAGATCCTGGCCCTTCTCTGTGTGACAACCTTTCAAGTACTTGAACGATGTTATCATATCTCCCCCTCAATCTTCTGTTCTCAAGCTAAACATGCCCAGTTCTTTCAGTCTTTTGTTATAAGGCTTTGTTTCCAGTCCCCTGATCATTGCCCTCCTCTGAGCCCATTCCAGTTTATCTGCATCCTTCTTAAAGTGTGGTGTCCACAACTGGATGCAGTACTCAAGAAGAGGCCTAACCAGTGCCAAATAGAGGGGAACCAATACTTCATGCTATTGGAAATGATACTTCGGTTAATGCAGCCTAAAATAGCATTTGCCTTTTTTGCAGCCACATCACATTGTTGGCTCATATTCAGCTTGTGATCAACAACAAGTCCAAGATCCTTCTTGCATGTAATATTGCTGAGCCAAGTATCCCCCATCTTATAAATGTGCATTTGGTTTCTTTTTCCTAGGTGTACAACTTTGCACTTTCCTCTGTTAAATTTAATTCCATTGTTTTCAGCCCAGTGCTCCAGCCTATCAATATCCCTTTGAATTTTGTTTCAGTCTTCCAAGGTATTAGCTATCCCTCTCAATTTTGTATCATCTGCAAATTTGATAAGCATTCTCTGCACCTCTTCATCCAAGTCATTAATAACAATGTTGAAGAGCACTGGGCCCAGAACCAAGCCCTGCAGTACCTCACTCGTTACCTCCCCCCAGTTTGAGAAGGAACCATTGGTAAGCACTCTTTAAGTATGATTCTGTAGCCAACTGTGGATCCTCCTGATAGTTGTTCCATCCAGCCCACATTTAGCTAGTTTGCTAATCAGAATGTCATGGGGTACTTTGTCAAAAACTTTGCTGAAGTTGAAATATATTATGTCCACAGTATTCACACAGTCTACAAGGGAGGTTACCCAATCAAAAAATGAGGTAAGATTAGTCTGGCAGGATTTGTTCTTGATAAATCCATGTTGGCTTCTAGTAATCACTGCATTGTTTTAAGGTGCTTACAGATTTGACAGTTTTATAATCTGCTGCAGAATTTTCCTAGGGATTGATGTGAGGCTGACAGGTCTATAGTTCCCAGATTCCTTCCTCTTGCCCATTTTGAAGATAGGGGCAACATTAGCCCTCCTCCAGTCATCCAGCACTTCACCCATCCTCCACAATTTTGCACAGATAACAGACAGCGGTTCGGAGAGTTCTTCAGCCAGTTCCTTCAATACTCTAGGACACAGTTCATCGGGCCCTGGAGATTTGAACTTGTTCAAAGTGATTAGGTATTCCTTGACCTATCAATCTCAAGCTGCAATCCTGCCCCTTCAACTTCCCATTTCCCAGGAGGGTCATAGACCCACTTTTGAGAGAAGACTCAGCCAAAGTGGGAATTGAGCACTTCTGCCTTTTCTTTGTCATCTGTTGCCATTTTGCCATTCTCATTGAGGAGCTGTACCACTGTTTCTTTTCTCTGTCTTTTACTATGGTTGTACCTGAAGAAAGCTTTTTTGTTGCTTTTGGCATCTCTCCTAACTTCAGCGCATTCTCAGCTTTAGCCTTCCTAACGTCATCCTTGCAATTCCGTGATACCGCCTGTACTCTTCCTTTGTGCCCTGGCCTTCCTTCCACTTCCTTTTTTCCCCTGTATGTGTCCTTTATTTTGTTTTCAGGTCCTCTCTAACCTTTCTGTGAAGCCACATTGGCTTCCTCTGCTGTCTTCCCCCTTTTTTCCTTGACTGAAATGTTTGCCATTGTGCCTTTAGAATTTCCTCTTTTAGACACTCCCACATATCTTGGACTCCTTTTTTCATTAGGGTTGCTTGCTACGGAACCTTGCTTATCACTGTTCTGAGTTTATTAAAATTGGCTTTCCTGAAATTCAGGGTACGCGGATGGCTACTCTCAGCTTTTGCTTCCTTTAAAATCAAGAACTCTAGTATAGTGTGGTCACTTTCCCCAAAGAATTCCTGTAACTGCCACTTCATCCACCAAGTCATTTTTATCAAGTCAAGAATAGCCGATCCTCTAGTTGATTCCTCCACTTTCTGTAGGAGAACGTTATCTCCAACACAAGTCAGGAATTTCTTGGAGGGGCAGTGTTTGGCAGAATTTGTCTCCCAACAGATATTGGGGTAACTGAAGTCCTCCATTACTATGTCATCATGCCTCCTCAAGAATTGGCAATTTGCTTTACAAAAGTTTCATCCTCATTTTCTCTTTGATTGGGTGGTCGGTAGTACACTCCAACTACCATGTTCCTTTTATTCTTTGCCCCATTAATTTTAATCCAGATACTCTTGGTGGAGCTACCAAGCTCATCCTCCTGTATTTGTGTGCAGGTATATTTTTAACATATAGCGCAACTCCACCTCCCTTTCTATTTCTTCTGTTCTTTTTGAACAAGTTATATCCTTCAATCTCTGTGTTCCAGTCATGAGAGTCATCCCACCAAGTTTCAGTTATAGCTACCAAGCCATATTTACTCTCCTGTATTAAAAGTTCAAGTTCATCCTGTTTGTTTCCCATACTCTGGGCCTTAGTATACAGACATCAAAGACCATGTGAATTACAGCCTGGCTTCCTTCCTACATTTTTATGAAGACTATTACTGGGTCCCATTACAGTCATTCCCTCAGTTCCTCTTACTGTGCACAAGCCTTTGTTAGTTGTTACTGCCAAGTTGATGTCTCCCTCCCGCTTAGGATTCAGTTTACAGCTTTCCTGATGAATTTCTCCATGCTGTGGCCAAACGTATTCTTCCCAGTCCTTGTGAGGTGCAACCCATCACTTGCCAGCAGTCCATCTTCCAGGAAGCGTAGCCCGTGGTCCCAGAATCCAATCCTCTCACATCAGCACAACCTTCGTAGCAAGTCATGCACCTGGAATATTTTTCTTTTCCTTTCCACTCCTCTTCTAAGTACTGGAAGGATGGATGAGAAAACTATCTGGGCCCCAAGGTCATTGAGTTTCCTTCCCAGAGCTTTAAAGTCTGACACGATTTCTTCGTAGCTCCGCTTGGCGGTATCATTAGTTCCCACATAGATGAGAAGAAAGGGATATCTGTCAGTGGGCTTTATGAGTGATGACAACCCTTCAGTCACATCTCTAATCCATCCACCAGACAGGCAGCATACTTGGTGAGTCCATGGATCTTCTCTGCATACCTGGGTTTCAATCCCATACAGTAGGGAGTCTTCCACCACTACTACTTTTTTCTTCTTGTTGTGGGGCGTGATTTCATTGCCTCTGCTTGACTGAACTCAGCCTCTCACTCACTATTGTGTGGAGTCTCCTGTAATTCTTCCCCTGCAGACTGTATTCTAGTCTCATCCTCAAGTGCCTGGAAGCGGTTCAGTAGTTCAACTAGTGATGAGTGTATTCTCGGTCTTCTACTACTAACTGTCACCCTTTTCCATGGAGTTTCCTCCACTTCGCTGTTGCTCTCCACAACAGTCTCCTCTTCTGCTTCAACATGCTGTTGTTCTTCCACCTCTTGTACTTCTCTTTGCTGCTGTTGTTCCAGTTTTCTATCTAAGAAAGCTTCATATTCTTTTATACTCTTCAGTGTGGCCACCCGTCATTCCAGGCCCTTCACTTTTTTTCCAACAGCGCCACTAGCTTGCACTTGTTGCACATGTATGCCTTGTTGTTCTCAGGCAAGAAAACAAACATTGCACACACCTTGCAGGTCACCACCATTGGAGTGTCCCTCCTGTCCATACTCTCTACGGCCTTTTGTTTGTTTGTTTGTTTCTACTTGTATTGGAATGGCCTGTGTTTTGTCCTGTCCTTCAGGGTAGGAAAGTCTCACTGGTATGTAGTGCACTCTACAAGGGGAATAAAATTAGCCAGCTAAAATTCATGGTTGTGGGGACTCTTGCCCGATAGGCTGGGGCATATAGACTTGTTGCTGTCTTGAGGCTCAGCATAGTGTTATGTCGGGGCAATTTCCCACCCTCCTTCATAGCATCAAACTTGCAAGGAGGGCTATAGCCCATCCATGACAAAATGCACTACTGAGGCACTTGGAACAGCTCTAAAACATAGACTTAACCTAGCAGTGAAAGACACTCCAATTGCCACAGAAACACAACATGACCTAGATAAGCTCTAGCCCTCCTCTCAAGCTTGGTACTGGAGTCTGAGGGTTGTCCCCAAATTCTGCTGTGTTTCTGAGGCTTTTGAAGTGCCTCAAATGTGTATTTCTCCCACCTATCACATCACCAGAGAGAGGGGGACACCAATACTGAGAGTGCATGTGTGGGCTCCTGTACACCCCTTTTCCCATCTATGTGCTCCTCAAGCCCAAACCCAGACTCAGACACCTGGAGAGATATAGGCCTGGGTGGGAGCACACAGACCCTCTATCCACTAGAGCCAAACACCCTCAACTCAAGCACCCATGCATTTCGATACCAGCATCACTTAGTGCAGCTTGTCTTTGTGAGACTATGCTATAGGACAACAAATCTAAAAGATTACCTGAGCCTCCTTAGGTACCAAGCCCAGAAGTAGGGGAATAAAATACTGATGGAAACACTAGCATCGGTGGAGCATTGGTAAGGAAAAGGAGAAGAATAATGACCCAATAAGAGAAACAGCAGGATACATGTGTTTTTCAGGATGATGTTATCAATTACATTGATTTTGAGCTGAGGCCATCCTTGTTCTTCCTTGTTGGGAAACAACTTTAAGAACAGAGGCATAAAACCAAATCTTTCTTCATACCAGCAAGTAAACAGCTGTTCTCAGTCCAAGGGAGAATGCACGTGTCCAAATGAGAAAAGAAGGCCCATTGTGGATATATCTTAGAAAGTATCTCATCACTAGCTTGCTATTGATACTACATACCCTGCTATGATAACTTTCTCAGCATATGTAATTAGCTATGACTAATACAGAAAGATGCCCAGCCTTGTGTTGTGAGCTCCAGTTTAAAAAAACTATGAATAGTTCTCTCTGCATCAAACTCTTTATGTGATTCTGGGAAAATTCTGTTGTTGAGGTGTCAATCCTATGAACATTAATATATGGAAATGTTTGAAATTAAGATATACAGAGGATCGTATTGTGGATGTGTCACATACAGTGAGTACACTTTCCTTCTTAAATACAGAGCCCTTCTTTTAACCCTTTCTCTTTATCTTACCATATATGGAGCGAGAAATGCCAGATGTCCAAGCTGGATTTAGAAAGGGAAGAGGTACCAGAGATCACATCGCAAACATACATTGGATAATGGAACGGACCAAGGAATTTCAGAAGAAAATCACCCTGTGCTTTATAGACTACAGCAAAGCCTTTGACTGTGTAGATCATGAAAAACTATGGATTGCTTTAAAAGAAATGGGGGTGCCATAGCATCTGATTGTCCTAATGCGCAACCTATACTCTGGACAAGAGGCTACTGTAAAGACAGAATATGGAGAAACCGATTGGTTCCCCATCGGAAAGGGTGTGAGACAGAGGTGTATTTTATCACCCTATTTATTTAATCTATATGCAGAACATATCATACGGAAAGCAGGATTGGACCAAGATGAAAAAGATGAGAAAATTGGAGGAAAAAATATCAATAATTTAATTTTTTTCAATTAATTTTTATTCAAATTTTCAAAACCAAAACAATACAAAAAGAAAAAACACAAATCCATAGCTAATACAATAAAAAAAGAAAAAAAATATATAAAAAAATTGACTTCTGATTTGTCGTAGTTCAGCTATAAGTCTATAATATATAACAAGCCTGTATCTTAATAGATTATAAAATCACCTTCCTCCAGCGGTTATCTTAATTCGTTTCAAATCTCGTTAACATCATATCATTTTATTCTTCCACAAAAAGTCAAAGAGAAGTTTCCAATCCTTGAGATATATGTCCATCAATTTTTTTTCTAGATAAACATGTCAATTAATCCAACTCATCAAGTCTACTAAGTCCAGTAATTTCAAATCGCTCTTCTTCCATTATCCGTATTGGTTCCATCTTCCATCTTTACGCGCCCAATAATCTTGCTGTCATAGTCATATAATAAGAGTCTGATAGGAATTTCCTTTTTCACAGATATTTTCTTGCCATCAATTCCGAACGTATCACTGAAGTATTGTTGCAAAGCCGCATCTCTGTTCCTCTTTTTTACATGATACACTAGCACATCTCTTGAAGATTTTTCCATTGACACAAAACAGGGATTAATTCTGTTAGCTTTCTCCATTTCAAGTTCCATCAAATCCTTCCAGTCCAGGAATTTTTTTGAACCGATAATATCTTTATCTCCAATCTCTTCAATTCCTTCAGGGACAGTGCTGAGTTCCAAACCGTAATATTTGTCTCCAGGATCCATCACAGCCAGGAAATCCAAATCTTTTTCCATGTCCATATTTAATCCAATCTCCATAGTTTGAACCTTGCCTTTAATTTCTCTTTCATCCTTTTTTGGTTTTCCAGATCTATCTTTATTCTCCTTTCTCATAGAATCCTGAATTTCTTTCAGCTCCTGTCTCATTTCGTCAAATTCAATTCTCAACGCTTGACTATTATTTCTCAGTTCTTGTTTTATTGACTTAATCCCATTCATTATTTTCTGAAACATGTCTAAAGATAAAGTCCCTTCTTGTACATCCATGATCTTCTTAATTGTCATTCTTAAAGCCAAAGGAACAAAACTCCTTCAATTTTCAATGTCCCAAGCAAAGAGCAGTTTATTTCTTTATCCAGTTACAAAGGAGTTAATCTTTCAAACCAACTGGAGTCACACTCTAGACAGCCCTTATCTCTTATATGCCCAGAAGTGCAAAAACAGCTTTACTTCACAGCGTCCAAATAACTAGTAGCAGAAAGAATGAGCAGATTCATCCAAAAAAAAGTAGATCGGAAAAAATAGTCCCAGACATATATTACACAAAAGTCTTATAAATCAAAAAGAAAACCCTCATCCGTTGTAATCTTTATAATGCTATTTTCCATGTCAGCTTTTTGCAATAAAAAAAGATAGGCTATTTTTATTTTCTTCCCCCTTAGTTCCATGAGTAAAAGAGAAGGAAAGTTTTGACTCACCCAGGTTTTCTTAATTGCTGGTTCTTTGACAAATCTCTTTAGCTGTATAGATAAGAAAGTAATAAGCGTAGACAGGAGAATGCTTGCCTGTTAGACCGTTTTTCTTTAAAGAAAAAAAAACGGGTCACTTATTCAGCTGAGCTAGCTAGAAATCCTTGCTCCGTCCGAGCTGCTGGAAGACGTTCTTTCACAGACAATTCTGATGAATTCCAGTCTCCAACAATCACAACAAAGCTGTGTGGGAAATCTCACGTTTCTTCCTTATCCGGAAGAAATTATCCCCAGTCAAAAAAGACCCTTCTGACTGGATTTAAAACTGAAAAAGTTTCATCCAAGATGGGAGCCCGTCTCAGAGGCTGCACAGGCGGAGGGATCCTCCTGGGAAGTCGAAATATCAATAATTTAAGATATGCAGACGATACCATACTACTAGCAGAAACCAGTAATGATTTGAAATGAATGCTGATGAAAGTTAAAGAGGAAAGCACAAAAGCAGGACTACAGCTGAATGTCAAAAAGACTAAAGTAATGACAACAGAAGATTTATATAACTTTACAGTTGACAATGAGGACACTGAACTTGTCAAGGATTATACCTCGGCACAGTCATTAACCAAAATAGAGACAACAGTCAAGAAATCAGAAGGCTAGGACTGGGGAGAGCAGCTGTGAGAAAACTAGAAAAGGTCCTCAAATGCAAAGATGTATCACTGAACACTAAAGTCAGGATCATTCAGACCATGGTATTCCCGATCTCTATGTATGGATGTGAAAATTGGACAGTGAAAAAAGCGGACAAGAGAAAAACCAACTCATTTAAAATGTGGTGTTGGAGGAGAGCTTTGCGGATACCATGGACTGCAAAATAGACAAATAACTGGGTGTTAGAACAAATTAAACCAGAACTATCACTAGAAGCTAGAATGATGAAACTGAGGTTATCATACTTTGGACACATAATGAGAAGACATGATTCACCAGAAAAGACAATAATGCTGGGAAAAACAGAAGGGAGTAGAAAAAGAGGAAGGCCAAAGAAGAGATGGATTGATTCCATAAAGGAAGCCACAGACCTGAACTTACAAGATCTGAACAGGGTGGTTCGTGACAGATGCTCTTAGAGGTTGCTGATTCATAGGGTTGCCATAAGTCGTAATCGGCTTGAAGGCACGTAACAAACTTTATACCCCTATATACAAAAACTGGTGTGCTGTTCAGATACTGCAGCAAAGCCAAGTGTGTTTTTTTAGTCTATATATTGTATCACAGAGCATAACTGTTAATTTTAGCTACATATAGTCTCGTGTATTTCTTTTTTGTAACATTACTACCATCCCCAATCCTACCCTCCTTTTCTCAGTACTTTGAACAAAAACAATTGCAAGCAACCTCCAAAGATAAGATTGATTATCTAATATTCTCTCCATGTTCAGTAAAGAACCACTATAGATAAGCTCAAAATAACCTGCATCCCAGTTCCTCAACTAGAGAATGAAGATTAGCAGCACTCTTAGCCAATAGGCAAATGTATATAATAAAAGGATCTTCACTGAAAGCACTTAGTAACATGCATGGCACTTAGGGCACTCAAGGTCCTTTGGACTAGAAGCCGCAGATAGTGAACTACCAAGAGCCATATCGGATAATTAAAAAGCATTCCCACCATGCCCTCCAACATTTCACAGATGAAAACAGGGACACATGTGCATCTCACATCAAGGGCCACTGCTTGAGCACCCCCACTCTTCCATCACCCATTTCCACTATTGCTGAAGGCTCTTTTCTCCTGCTACATGTTGTATTCATTTACTCTGTAACATCCTGTCCTGCAGTACCTTCTGAAGCAGCTGTGATAGTCAACAGAGTGAAATAGTTCACTTTTTAAAAAGCAATAACTTAATAGAATATTTAATCTTTCATTGGATCTCTGGCTGTACGTATTATAGAAATCTGCTGGAACTCAAATGCATTTAGCAATATTTACTGTTTAGAAGGGCAGCTAGGTTTGTGGGTATGGTGGTGAAGGAAAGAAACTGAGTCTACTGCACATATATAATTTTTTAATTAAAAAAACCACCTCTAAATTCTCTACAAAAGGCAAAATAGGGACAGTGATTTATCAGGGAGCGGTAACAAAAAACAGGGGCTACTCTTGAAAAGTATGACAAAGGATCCATGTCTTAGCAAGTAACAGCCTAGAAATGGTGAAGATTTCTACCAGTTGTAGTTGGCATTCCTCTGTGTGCACTACACAGAAGAAAGAAGCTGGTATGGTCCACAGCATACAGGGAATGGAAGGAAGACCAAAGATATCTAAAAGGGGGAAGAGCTCAGGTTCTAAAGAGAATGCAGAGAAAAGACTTCTAGGAGGGAGTACCTGCCTCCCTTCTCTTCCTCTCCCCAACCTTTGGAGACTGACTACAATGATCTTGCTTAAGATTCCATCTGTCGTGAGCCCTGCCGGGTGAGGGTGGACAGGCAAGGGCAAGACAGAGGATAAGGACGTGGACTGGGATGAATCACTTGGGAAGGGGTCCAGCAGCGGAACAGACTTAGAGGATGCCCCGGCCCCTGTCATTGACACCACAGCCCCCACAACTTCAGGCTTCCCTGTGGCAGCTCAACCTGACCCGTCAGGTGCTTCCCGGCTGGGCACACCTCCATTTCCCATGCCTGAACTGACAGTTAATAGCCCCCGTCCAACAGAGGGGGAAGATGAGAGATTGGCTGAGGCTTCACCTTTGCACTGCACTTGAAGATGCCTGAGGTGGGAAATTCAACAGACCCAGCTTAGAGGAGCCTCCGTTTGTGGGCATGCTCCCAACCTAAAGCAGACTCGGGGGAGGGGGAATAACAGTTGCTGAGTGAATGCCTTGGAGTTACGAAGTCCTGGTTAGCTAGAGGTAGAGAGAGAAGCTGAATTCTTAGAAAGAGTAGCTAGTTACATGAGGTTGTCTGCACTGCAGATGTCTATTACTTTAATAAAAAGAGAAAACACCACTGTCGAGTCTGAGTCTCTCATCTTCGGGCAGGATACCATCATTGTGCTGTGTACAATCTAGGAATGTGTGTAGCAGTACCTTCTCAGTAGTGGCCCCTACAACATGAGGCTCCCTACCAAATCATTCCCCGTTGCCCAATCTGAACCCAAGCTTTTTATATAATGTTGTAAAATATTTCTTACAATGGCTTTTAGTGATCATCTTTCAGTGATTATTATTATTTGCAGTTTTATACTGTCTCCCCACTAGTGCTGACAACTGATTGATAGTGATTATTTGCAGTTTTATACTACCCCCCCACCCCCACCCCCAGTGCTGACAAATGTTTTGGTGTCACTAAATGTTTCCATTTTATTGTTAAATTCCCATGACTTTTGTTGCAAGCCACTCTGAAATTTAAAGAACTGAGCTGAATATACATTTTAATAGCAACTACAAAAACAGCTGTGTGCCTGGGTGTGATTAGTGATGATCAGAATGAAATGCTTGCTTATTGATCTGCATGGCCTGAAGAGATCAGTGACCCTTTTCCTTGGACTGGTATGAAATGAATCTGCCCTACAATGACTCTCGGATTTCGTAGCCATCATCCAAACGTTGCCTTCCAATACCAGGGGAAATTTTCTTTCATTGCTGCTTATCTATAATTTTGCAGAATCAGCACCATCTCCTGCTAGTCAGAACAGGCAGCTTCTAGGACACACTTGGAGGTGCAAGGGGACCACAGTACTAACAGCGGAGAGCAGCTGCAGCAGCATCAACTGCAGTAAGAGGATTTTAAAATCATTTAGCCTTTTTTTTTGTTGGAATGAGGAGTGTTTAGAGTGTGTGGGGAAAGAAGGAAGATTAAGGTAATCTATTGTGGGGTTACAGAAGAGAAAGAAATCCTACAGAATCGCTTTCCTGTTCCTCTTTCCCTGCCCTTTTATTTTCTGTTTTGCCCTTACTTTTGCTACAATGGAGAGAAATCACATGCGTCTCAGTTGGTCCCATATTTACTTTGCTGGTGATAGGCTTGGGCTCAATTGGTGCATTTATGCCAAAAGAGACTGACAAATTACTTCATCAGGGTTTTCTGCAAAACGAGGATGAAAGGAGCACAAAGCACCTGAAATGTGAGAAAGGGGGAGAGAAGACTCCATGGTACAAACTGAGTGATCTCTTTTTACCTGCACCTGCTTACCCACAGCTTTCCCCACTTTCAGACCTACAAAATGTGGAGGAAATGTAGGTTAAGTCTGGGGGAGATGCTCTCTGCTTGTTCACTTTGCAGAGTTTATGAGGAGTTGGTGCACAAGCTTTCAGGGGAAGGGTGGGAAGTAAGGGTTGAAAAGATAACTGAATTACCCTCAGCCCTTGAAACAAATTTTGGTCGGTTGTTAGGCTTTCTGTTTGGTTCCAGTCTTCAAAGACAAGCTTATTGCCTTAGTTTCTTTCTGCTGTCTCTCAGAAGGATCAAAGTCAGATAATATTCCCTTGGAGCCACAGTACCATCCATGGCAATTTGCTAAGCTCCCAATAATTTTGAGGAAGAGTAAGTTGAAAAACAATAATTTTTGAAAAGAAGACAAACAGATTGGAAGTGGTGCAAGAGGTGCGTTAACCATGCATAGCGGAGATGATGAAGGAGAGCAGGAGTGGAATCTTTAAGCTCTTCTTTATATTGGGGATTCTGAATGTCTGAGATAACAGAGATGAAATATGATTTGCTAATTTTTGCATGATGGCACAATGCCCCATGGGTCACAAACAGGCAAGGAAACATCTGTGGCTTAGGGGGAAAAGTAAGTCACACACAGAGGCCTTTGCATTGGTCATGGAGGTCAGTGCTTCTTGCTGTCACCAGCCCAGGAGGAGGGTTACATACCTGCTAATGGCAGATAACAACAGCCAGCATGGTGTCACCCCACTGAGTTTTTGTTCACTTCACTCCCACAGCAAATCTGCCCCCAACCCTGCAGCAGTAGGGTGAGACACTTTGATTAGACTCTACTGCACACAGGCAAAGAGGGAAATTGAGTGGAGCCTCAAAATCATTCATGTGCTAGGTACCTAAACTAGCTTCATAACAGTCAGACTGCTATGGGCAGAAAAATTGCAGATGCGTGAGGAAACCTTATGGTCATCTAGCTTGCCCTGCATAAGATATTCATTAAGACTATTGAATCAATTATATTTCTAATGATTAATTATAATTTAATAGAAATGTTCAGTCCTAATTTATTAATCTGCCTTTCTGGGTAGGCTGCTGCAACTGTTAATCATTTTTACTGTTTACTATTTTATATCATATTTTGAGTACATATCTGTTAAGACACCTTGAATTTACCCTTCCTAGTTTAAATACCCATGCAAAATGCATAATGCCTCTTAGAGAAACTAAGGAGGAGGAATGTGCTAAAATGTATATGTAACTCAAGTTGGAATATGATGACAATTTATCCCAAGGTGTTTCCTTAAAAAACAGTCTCCATGGCACTTTTGACTATGCAGGGAGTTGTCTATTTGTAGCTTCAGGTAAGGCAGTGAATTAAGCATCACCATGACTCAGATTCCAGAGTAGTTGCCATAGTTCATAAATTGCCACTATTCTAAGAAGAAATCAGACAGTATATAGTTGTGTTTCCCACGCTATAGAAGTAGCACTTTAGCTTCAAACAATCATAATCAGCGGTAAATTCTATATCAAGGGCACCAGTGGTCCACAAGTTCCATTCTGGTGGTCCACGGTGTGTCTGTGGATTTATGGTTGAAGACGGGATGGCACGTCCATTGCACTAAACAGTCATATTGATTTTTAATTGTATTGTATTGCTTTTATTTCTTATACTGGGGATTGAATGCTAATCCTACTCAGAGCAGACCCACTGAAGTTAATAAACATGACTAACATAAGTTCATTCAATTCAATGTGCTATTCTGTGTTAGTTGAATACAACCCATTGTGTTGTATTGTATTACAATTAGAATTCTATGGAATTCCAATTGTACTACAATAAAATACAATATATAAGAAATAAAAGAAGCAATAAAATTTAATTTAAAATCATACTGCAGCCAGCACAGCACACTATAACTGCTGCAACAAGCACAAAAAGCATTAAGTAGTCCACCAAGACCCTCAGCAATTTCCGTGGGGGGAAAAGATATGGGAACCACTGTTCCTCATATCTAGAAATGTTCCTCATATCTAGAACCATAGAGACTTCTGTTTCTTGTAAGGTTTTATGATCATTACTTTGATTGACAACTTTCTCCTCCTGGTCCAATGCTATCCTTCCATTGCTGAATTTACATTGTGCAAAATCTAAAACAGTGATGATAGTCCACAGAAATGGAAGATTGTAGCTTACTAACATGGAACATACTTTTGGACTACTACGCTGAAGAACACATCAGACTGGAGCAGGGTGGCATCTAAGCAATCTAGAGTGATGGCAGGTAGATACAGAGAGAATACAGATACATTTAAAATCTATTTGTTGTGCTGTTCCAAAATATTTTATTTGACTGGTGTCTGTTATAAGTACCAAATTGTAAAGCTGAAAATCCTTCTTTGATACTGATGCAGTCAAGCTGGGCAAGGCTCTGGGGCAGCCATATCTAGAGACAGGTCAAGGTGGAACATGTTAACCTAACTGCTATGGGGTTCATCTGTCTCTCTTGGTATTTTGCTGCTCACTTCATGTCTGCTGACTTGAGTGGGCCACTGCCTGCCAGCCCTGCTGTTTTGAAATATAGAAAAGCATAGAGGCTGTCCTCTGGCCCCCTGTGTTTGTGCTCCAGTAATGTTAATAATATCTTGATGGGAGTTGAGTTGCTCCTATGGGAATCAGGCTCAGAGCTACCAATTTGGAGATGTCAGTGAGGCGACCTTGAAGCCCAGGGATATTGCCTGTCTTTCAAGGAAAAAAATGGGCACCTGTGGGCATCTCTCTTATAAACTAAAACAATAAAATCCACTTGTTTGTGGGTTTTGTTTTAAGGAAATAGAAGCTGGATTTATGAAAGCATAACCCAAGTGGAAGGGATTGTCCTCTATTCTTGCTATAGATAGCAGAGGCTCAAGGCCATCTTTACTCCTAATATATCCTAGTAATTCAGCTACATTTTCCAAGGTACACACACTACTATATATAGCAGAGAGAGAGAAAATGTGATGGTAACCTGTAGTGTAGTGGGAAGATCAGAGGGTCCCTTCATGTTAGTCACAGCCATGTCCTCCCCCTTTTTTGCTGCTGGGTTGAGAATGAGATCATTGTTAATGTCTTCTCCCACAACAATAGACCTCCCTAGGAGCAGTAAGCATGAAAAGAGAAGAGTCTTCTCAGTGGCTGACTTCCTTTCACTCTGATTGGCTCGGATCAGCAGAAAAGGACAAAGAAGCTTGTTAGAAGACTCTTCTCATTGGCTAGCAGGCTCCCCTTTCATGCTGATCGGCTTGTAGGATTCTGGAGACACAGGGACCCTGCTTCCCCAAAAGTAAGGGGTCTAAGACTCCCCAAGACCCCGGACAACTGCACCCCTGATTATAACAACAATCTTTAAAAACAGATCCAGGGAGGATCCTGGAAATTACAGGCTAGTTAGCTTAACATCTGTTCCAGGAAAACTGGTGGAAAGTATAGAGCATACCTAGAAATTTGCTAAAATATATTTCACCCCTCACTATTTTATTTTGTGCAAACTGAGACACGCCTTATGTCCACTGGAGGCTATTCTGCAGAATAGTCAGTGCTATAATTCTACAATTGTTTTTTGAGGTTTTTTAGTGTAAATTATGCAAAGTGTTGCTGTACTTGACATACTTATAGAAACAGAAGTAAAAGAAAATTATTTACTATAGGAAACGTTACTAAAATGCAAAGTAAATCAAACAAATTTACAATGACTATCTAAGATATGTCAACTGTCTTAATATTGTTGCTTCCTCCCTGCTAAAACAAGATCAGCACAGCACATGTCTTGTTTCTGTTATTTGGGCTGATAGCAGGTGTTGCCACCACTCACCATATGCTCAGAGGCACATGTTACCCAGTTCTTCCAAGCTACATAGGAAGTGGATTGGAGTGAAAGACCAACCCAAACTGTGTTTGCATTTGTACAAATTTGTAGGGCAGTACAATATCTCAGAGAGGAAGTCAGGTTTCCTGCCCCCCTGGTGCATTCACTATCGCTGTTATGTGCTTTCAAGTTGATTATGACTTATGGCAACACTATGAATCAGCAACCTCCAGTAGCATCTGTTATAAACCAACCTGTTCAGATCTTTTCAGGTCTGTGGCTTCCTTTATCGGATCAATCCATCTCTTGTTTGGTCTTCCTCTTTTTCTACTCCCTTCTGTTTTTCCCAGCATTATTGTCTTTTCTAGTGAAATCATGTCTTCTCATTATGTGTCCAAGTATAACCTCAGTTTCATCATTTTAGCTTCAAGTGATAGTTCTGGTTTAATTTGTTCTAACACCTAATTATCTGTCTTTGTCGCGGTCCATGGTATGTACAACGCTCTCCTCCAATACCACATTTCAAATGAGTAGTCCTGCTTTTGTGCTTTCCTCTTTAACTTTCATCAGTATTCGTTTCAAATCATTACTGGTTTCTTCTAGTAGTATGGTATTGTCTGCGTATCTTAAATTATTGATATTTCTCCCTCCAATTTTCACACCTTCATCTTGGTCCAATCCCGCTTTCTGTATGATACGTTCTGTGTAAAGATTAAACAAACAGGGTGATAAAATATACCCGTCTTGCACCCTTTGTGATGGGGAACCAATCAGTTTCTCCAAGCATTCCATAGTTTGCCCAATTTCCCTGCTTTTTAAAGTTTGATAGAAATATATGTTGGCTATAGATACATTATATCCTTACTGAAACGATTTTTTGCGCCTATTGGTGAATTTCTCAGCTTTTTAATCTGGCAGGGAAATAGGATCCTGTGCAAGTTTGCTGAGAATGGACTGATCATTTGCATGCTTATTAAGTTCAATGAGATTTACTTCCCTCATGTTGAGGATAGGTGAAACTGACCATGGGGGGATGGGGAGGGGAGGAGGAGGAGGAGAAGGAGGAAGGGCAAAGAGGAAGAGAGGGATGGGAGCAGGTTGGAAGCGGATGGGATGAGCAGAGCAGGTTTGATCATTTGCATGCTTATTGAGTTCAGAGGGATTTATTCCCATGCACCAATGCTTAGGATAGGTGAAACTGACCATGGGGAGGCAGAGAAGAGGGAGGGAGGATTGAATTGGGCAGGGGAGGGGGAAGAAGGAAGGGAGGGGAGAAAGAGAGAATGGGGAAGGGGGAGGAGACACGAAGGAGAGGGGGAGGGGAAAAGCAGGTCCGAGGAATTGCACGCTTATTGAGTTCAATGGGATTTACCCCATGCAGTCATGCTTAGAATAAGTAAAACTACCATGGAGGAGGAGGAGGGGACGGAGAGGGAAGAAGGAAGGGAGGAGAAGAAGGGGGAGCTTGAAGGAGGAGGGAGGGGATGGGGAGGGAGGGGTGAAGGAAGGGGTTGGAAAAGGGCAAAAGGGAAGGGGTAGGAGGGAGGAGGAGGGGAGGGCAGGTTCAATAATTTGCATGCTTATTGAGTTCAATGGGATTTACTCGTGTACAATCATACTTAGGAAAGAAGAAACTGACCTGGAGGAAGGGAAGCAAGGGGGGAGTAGGGAAAAGGGGGAGAGAAGGGGAGGAAGAGGAGGGGTAGGGAGGAAGGTGGAGGGGAGGAGATTGGGTGGGTGGGCATTGGGCAGAGGGAAAGGCCCTTTCCTTTCCAAAAGGAAAACATTGTGAATAGTATCATTGTTTTTCAGGCTTTCCTCCACCTTTTTATTTACACACATGTAGCCTCCCACCCAAATTTAAACCAAAGTTGTCCCTGGGCACATCCACACCAGACCTTTATTTCACTTTAGACAGTCATGGCTTCCCCCAAAGAATCCTGGGGGAAGGGTGCTGAGAATTGCTAGGAGAGGCCCTATTCCCCTCACAGAGCTACTATTCCCAGAACAGAGGCTGGCTGTTAAACCACTCTGGCCACTGGAGCTTTGTCAGGGGAACAGGAGTCCCCTAACAAGTCTCAGCACCCATCACAAACTACACTTCCCAGGATTCTTTAGGGGAAGCCATGACTGTCTAAAGTGAAATAAAGGTCCGGTGTGGGTGTAGCCACCTGATTAGGCAAGCCAAACCAAACAGCTGTGAGACTGGCTTTTAGAACACTGACTTACTGAGTATGCCTGACGTTATAATATTCAATGTTAAATTTCTTAAATTAATTAAAAATCAGCCAGGCATTTTTTAACCTTTAAACTGCAGAAGATGAAGGTCAGGGTATGAGGCAAGGTCAGTAACAGGATTACAGGTACTCTGTGAACATGACTGATTTTTAATTAATTTCAACAAATTAGGAGACTACTGACATAAAAGTCCAACAGCAGTCTGGATTTTTTTTCCTCTTGTTTTACACTTTGAAGTCTCAATTCTCTCTGACTATTTTGTGTATCACCATGAAAACTTAGAGAGTTGTTAAGCAAGCATTTCGGAGTTCAGGAGTATACGTTTTCTAAAGTTTTGTTTTGATATGAGCTTATGGGAAGCAACAAAATGGCACAGGGGTATTTTTAATTTACCATGTGGAATGTGAAAAATCCATGCTGGGTATAGTATACACCCACTGTCGTGGCTGTATAATATTCTTTCCGATGTATGGTGACCAGAACATTAACCAGTATTTCAAATGTGGTCATACTATGGATTTGCGTAGCTGCATTATGATAGTGGCAGATTTATTTTCAATTTCTTTTGTAATGATCCTACTCACAGCTGTATACGTGAAGTTGGATTTTTTTTTTTGCCCCAATGTGCATCACTTTAAATTTACTTACATTGAATAGTGATTGTAATTGCATTGCCTGTTTCCCCAGTTTGGATAACAGATGCATTCATATAAGCCTAATGTGTACATCAGAATTCCCTCTTGTTTTTGTTTAATTTTGTATAATTCATTTGATACAAGTATCAAAACATACAACAGTTAAAAATATACCCCATATAAATAGCCACCTTTCTGTAAGATAAAATACATCTACATTGAGCAGAATATTACCCTCTATATGGGGTTTAAACATTCAAATTGGCTGTTTTATATACAGAAAGGCTTGGAACCCTAATCACAGATCTTTCTCTGTGCAGAAAGAGCACAGAGCAATTTAAAAAAAGAATGGAATGTTTTTAAAAGCACAGCTATAAATACAAGGTAGATCTTGGGATCTGTACATACTCCTACTAAATGCCATTGTGTTGTTTTATACAGTTCTCTCCAAACAATGGGCTCACAGCAAAATGACTTCCAGGTCCAAAAAGGAAAGCCCAAAATTCTGGAGAAATTTCCATTTGTAGATCCTTTCTCAATTTTGCAGATATTAATGCAGTATTGATGTGTTTGTATGTATGTATTTAATTTGTATACCACTTTATATTTCAAAAAATCTCAAAGTGGTTTACATTTCAACAAAAATCAATATAAATTCTACATTCAATGCAGTTGCTAATAATAACAACAATAATCCACATTTTAAGTAACATAATTGAGCAATAAATCTCTAAACAATGTACATAAAATAAAAACAAAGCGAATCATATACAAAACGAAAGTATGGCCGTTATAAAATACATCTAAAATTCACATGAATATTACTAAAAATGTATTCTCACATCTAATAATGCAGATCAGGAATTTTAAAAAATCCTGTATATCCTGTTAGTTGTCTTGCATTGTATTTTTAACATGGCTGTAAACGACTTGCAGGGAAGGATCCATTCTGGTGGGGGGGTGTCTGGTGAAGATGCAGAGATAGCAAGGAGGAAGAACAACATCAGGAGCCATAAAGAGTTGGCAATGGGACCTCTGCTGGGATGTGGATCTTAGCATGTGCCCAACTATGCCGATCCCTAATGCTAGCCCTCAGGTCTTCCAGAGCTTTTCTTTAGAAACTTGAAGCTGACCATAGAGTGATTGGTTGCTTCATAAAAGACATTGCTTCCTGTGCAGCAGAAAAATGCTTACTCATTTTGCACAAAGTATCTGAAAACTGCCTGAAGTGGGGAGGGTTTATCAGTTTTTCACTAGTATAGCTGACATGATTGCCTCTTTATTTGCTGATACTACTTTGCTCCACTTTCTGTATTGCTTGATTGTAGAATTGCCAACTCTTAGAATAAAAAAATGAACAAGGGTGGGTGGGGCCCAGCTTCTTTCTGGGGGGAGGGGTGCAGGTTCTGGGGGCAGAGCTAAGTATGGAAGCTGTCCATCCGCCTAAAGTGTATAACTGTATTGTTGGGTCCATATGCACCACAGATGGGAGGAAGTTCTAGATGGGCAACCATCACTGAAAAGGCCCTGTCTCTTATGCTGCTAACCAAATTGATCTCACTGGCAGGCCTATGACCAGAGTTTCCAAAGTATTGTTGCGCACCTCCCCAATCCCCGAGTGGTGAGATTTCAGGGGTCCCTGCACTTGTCCAGGGTTTGGTTTCCTTTGCGAAGGTCAGTGAAGACTGTGGTGTCTTTATGAAATATGGTTTACTTATTTACACACATTCCAACCTGAGCTTAGGATGGAGGGGTTCAAGGCATCAGCAGTCCAATATTCAGCTTTTTCATCAGTGTTACAGGAGGCATCCTAAAGCCATCGTACAGACAGACAGCCTCTCTGTCTGCTTCCAGTTCCCAGCCGTTCTCTCGACACACTCTAAAACACACTCAAAGTACAAATTTCTGCTAACCGCCAGGAGGGGGCAGGAGGGGGAGAGGCTCTCCTGCAGAGTTTAAATGACAAAAGGATCTTCCTGGCCCATTCACCAGTTGCTGGGCACTTGAAAGACTCATTAGCAAACTGGCCACTCTATTAGCTTAACAAAAGAAACTCATCTAGCCAGTAGAGCCAGCCCCTCCTCCAAGGCACAGGATTCCAAATCAGAGGCTGGAAGGAGACTCACAGGAATCATCCACTCCAACCCCCAAATTCACAACACTACCCCCTTCCCTGAGAAAGGTCTGTCCCAGACCTGCAAACAAACAACAGAATAACAGCTTATCCTACAAGGAAATAACAGATACAGGTTAGTAAGACATTGAAATATACATCATTAAAAACATAGTCATATTACAGTCTCATTTCCACACAAGTACAAAAACAATCCATCCCTTTACAGCAAGTTTTCAAATAACTGCTCTCTCTTTAGGCTTCCTCTTCTTTCTTGGAGCCCCCAGTCACAGTTCTGCATCCAAACCGCTTACCCAGTCCTCATAACTTGGCAGTGCCCAAGATAGTGAGTTTCTGGCATGTTTAAGCAATATTACAGCCTCAGTGCTGGAGCTCCTTTGTCTTGCATTGTGCCACTGCAGCACAGCAGCCCTCAAGCAGTTATACACACACCCACAATCCAACAGTCACAGAATAGTAAATCTTAACATTAAAACCTTATTGCAAAAACCTATCAACATAATTCCAAAAAAATAATTAAACAGCTCATATCCCCATAAGCATGCAAGAAGCACAAATCAACAGCATTAATACTAAAACCATCAGAAGAATTCCTACAGCAAATCAGTACACAGTCCCATATGCACAACCCCCACCCCCAAACCATGCGGTTGCCCACATGGCCCTTTGTCTTGAGGCTTCATGGAGTTCCCAGTCCAAGTTGATCCCTGCTGCTGCTGCCTGCAGGGTCTTGGGACTCCTCTCCAGGAACAGATTTGTTTCCTCATCAGCACACGGCAGGCTGTAGCCATTTTCCTCCCTCTCTCTACTCTGGGAAAAGTCTTTAAGCCAGTCCACTTCATCTCCTGCCCCAAACTCCAAATCAAAGTCCTGCCACAAGTCTTTATCTGGGGGCATCTTCTTCAGGACTAGCTGGCCTAGCTCACCCAGGTTGGCAGAAAGAAATCTTCTCTGTTCTCCCTCACAATCTCCAGTGTGAAACATGGGCCCAAACAGAGGCAGGTAACCCTCCCAGTGTCTCTTGCCCTCCAAACTCACAGGGTGCTGGGTGCCTCTCACTGCTGGAATTTGCTCAGGGACTGCACCCATCATAGGAGCTGCATCCCACCCTATAAGGCCATTATGGGGCACCCAAGGGGCAAAGTCACGTGGGGTTTTTATCTCACCCATCTCTGCAGGTGCTGGGAGCTCCTCTTGGACTTGCACCCCCACCTCAGGCTTCTTCTCCTGCACTTTTTCTTGCACAGCCATTTCTCCAGGCGCTGGCAGCTCCTTTTGCACACACGGCTCCAACTTTTCCTCCTGCACTTTCTCTTCCACAGCTGGCACACACGGGGCGAAGAAATCTATCGACAGCTGCCCTTCTCCAGCCTCTAGTTCACCTTTCTCCAAGGCCTTTTCTTCCTCCTTCACTACTTCTTTAACAGCAGGCACACAGGGAGCAGAGAAATCTATCAGCAGCATCTCTTCTCCAGCCTCTACTCCACTTTCTTCCAAGGCCTCTTCCTCTTTATTTTCCAGCCTGTCCTCCTTCAACTCTTGGGGCTTCACTTCCAGCTTTCTGCTGTCTCCCCCCCCCCTCCGGGCAGGCTTCTGGACAATCAAAGCTGCTGCTTCTTCCTCTGCTACTGACTGCAACTCCTCACAGTCCAAACCCTCCAGCCGCCCATCCACTTTCTGGATCTCTTCAGCCACTCCAGTCTTGGTGTTCTGAATGCAGTTGGACTCCGGGGTCACTCTCGACCCCTTGTAGCAGCTGATCAGGCAGGGCTCTTACCTCCTCACATGGGGTCTCACTTTCCTCTCCCAAGAAGCTTCCAATCATCTCCCCCATTCATTGTCAGTGCTCCCATTCCTCTTGGCACTCTCTTTGCCTTTGCTGCTGGTCCTCCCTTTGCTGCTGGAACATCAGTCTTAGCTGTTCCAGGATTGCTGTTTCTTCCTCCATTTTGACTCAGGCACACCTTGCTCCCAATGCTTCTTCCAAGAAACTCAATCTCACTTCTCACACCAGTGTTGCGCGCCTCCCCAATCTCCGAGTGGTGCGGTTTCAGGGGTCCCTGCACTCATCCAGGGTTTGGTTTCCTTTGCGAAGAAGGTCAGCGGAGACTGTGGTGTCTTTATGAAATATGGTTTCTTTATTTACACACGTTCCAACCTGAGCTTAGGATGGAGGGGTTCAAGGCATCAGCAGTCCAATATTCAGCCTTTCCATCAGTGTTACAGGAGGCATCCTAAAGCCATCGTGCAGACAGACAGCCTCTCTGCCTGCCTCCAGTTCCCAGTCGTTCTCTCAACACACACTAAAACACACTCAAAGCACAAACTTCTGCTAGTCGCCAGGAGGGGGGGATGTTCTCCTGCAGAGTTTAAATGACAAAAGGATCTTCCTGGCCCATTCACCAGTTGCTGGGCACTTGAACGACCCATTAGCAAATTGGCCACTCTATTAGCTTAACAAAAGAAACCCATCTAGCCAGCAGAGCCAACCCATCCCCCAAGCCACAGGATTCCAAATCAGAGGCTGGAAGGGGCCTCACAGGGATCATCCATTCCAACCCCCAAATTCACAACAGTATTAAGATATAATATACTTTAGAAGAAAATTCTCTGTGTCTGGACTCCCTGTACTGCAAACTCTGGCTAACAAAGAAGAAAGGACAATCCTTTTCTCCTTATTTTATCTGGTTGATATTTTCGTTGATGTGGTTTTAAAGCTGATACATATGTTAGAATAGTTGTTGTAGCATGCTACAAACTGTATATGTGTGCTGAGCTACAAGCATGGAGAATTATGAAGACAGACTGAAAAGACTGGGTTTGCTGAGCTTTAAAAGAAAGAGAACTAAGTGGCAACATCACATGATAAGATATATGAAGTTATTAATGACAGTGAGAAGGAAAATAATGGTTCACCCTACCTCATAAGAATATAAGTATATTCGAACTGTGTCCAGATATCATGGAAATGCTAAATGATGTTTTAGTGACACGTGAATGTCTAGGCTCCTTATCCTGGGTTTGCATGCTCCTCAGACTCCCACATGGCCTGGAGGAGGAATTCAAAAGCTTCTGCTTTTGGTTAACCACACTTTGCTATGTTGTCTGGACCCAGAACTGTTGCTGATGTTAACATGGTTAGGTTAAACAAGCCAGTTTCAAAAATCATGGTTTGAAGCTGGCTGGTTTGAAACCAATTATAGTTAATGTTAACCACAGTTTGTTGGTCTGAATGACATAACAAACTGTGGTTAAACAAAAGTAGAAACAAGGGGGAGGGCATAAGCAAACTCTCTAATCTGGATGCAACCTCTAATTAGCATGACTCATTAAAATGAATATAGTTACTGATTTGATTCAAAGCAACAAATTCCAAACTGATGCAAGGAGATGACTTCCCGGTCTGCATGTGCAATGAAAGAATGGAATGTCCTAGCAATGTGACTGAAGTAAAGAACTGAGCATGGTTCACTGCGTGGATGAGACGATGGTGTCGGGTGGAAGGGTTTGGATTTGTTAGGCACTGGGGAACATTTTGGGACAAGCCGGGCCTGTACAAAAGGGACGGGCTCCACTTGAACCAGAATGGAACCAGACTGCTGGCACTTAAAATTAAAAAGGTGGCAGAGCAGCTTTTAAACTGACTGAGGGGGGAAACCCGACAGGAGCTGAGAAAGGTCCGGTTCAGAATAAACCTCCCCCCTGGGATAAAAACCAAAGAAATGATGAAATTTTAAAAGGGGTAGGCCTAGAAGTAGGCATTGTGAGAGCAGGGGCACAGGATACAAATTCAGAAGAGCAAAATTACCACAGGCCTAACCACAAGTGCCAAAGACACTTGAAGAGAGACACTGCTTACAAGTGCCTGTACGCTAATGCTAGGAGCCTCTGAACCAAGATGGGAGAACTGGAGTACTTGGTCTTACAGGAGAGCATTGATATAGTGAGCATAATGGAGACCTGGTGGAATGGAGAAAACCAGTGGGATATGGTTATCCCTGGATATAAACTATATCGGAAGGACAGGGAAGGACGTATTGGTGGCGGAGTCGCTCTATACGTGAAAGAAGGCATTGAATCCAGCAAGCTTGAAACCCCAAAAGAGGCAGACTCCTCCACAGAATCGTTGTGGGTGGTGATACCATGCCCCAGGAGGGACTTAATACTGGGAACGATCTATCGTCCCCCTGATCAAAATGCTCAGGGAGACCTTGAGATGAGATATGAAATTGAGGAAGCATCCAAACTAGGAAATGTGGTAGTAATGGGTGGATAAGGAATTGGTTAAGAAGCAGAAAGCAGAGAGGAGGAATAAACGGACAGTTCTCCCAATGGAGGGCTGTAGAAAGTGGAGTCCCTCAGGGATCGGTATTGGGACCTGTACTTTTCAACTTGTTCATTAATGACCTAGAATTAGGAGTGAGCAGTGAAGTGGCCAAGTTTGCTGATGACACTAAATTGTTCAGGGTTGTTAAAACAAAAAGGGATTGCGAAGAGCTCCAAAAAGACCTCTCCAAACTGAGTGAATGGGCAGAAAAATGGCAAATGCTATTCAATATAAACAAGTGTAAAATTATGCATATTGGAGCAAAAAATCTGAATTTCACATATACGCTCATGGGGTCTGAACTGGCGGTGACCAACCAGGAGAGAGACCTCGGGGTTGTAGTGGACAGCACGATGAAAATGTCGACCCAGTGTGCGGCAGCTGTGAAAAAGGCAAATTCCATGCTAGCGATAATTAGGAAAGGTATTGAAAATAAAACAGCCGATATCATAATGCCGTTGTATAAATCTATGGTGTGGCCACATTTGGAATACTGTGTACAGTTCTGGTCGCCTCATCTCAAAAAGGATATTCTAGAGTTGGAAAAGGTTCAGAAGAGGGCAACCAGAATGATCAAGGGGATGGAGCGACTCCCTTACGAGGAAAGGTCGCAGCATTTGGGGCTTTTTAGTTTAGAGAAAAGGCGGGTCAGAGGAGACATGATAGAAGTGTATAAAATTATGCATGGCATTGAGAAAGTGGATAGAGAAAAGTTCTTCTCCCTCTCTCATAATACTAGAACTCGTGGACATTCAAAGAAGCTGAATGTTGGAAGATTCAGGACAGACAAAAGGAAGTACTTCTTTACTCAGCGCATAGTTAAACTATGGAATTTGCTCCCACAAGATGCAGTAATGGCCACCAGCTTGGATGGCTTTAAAAGAAGATTAGACAAATTCATGGAGGACAGGGCTATCAATGGCTACTGGCTGTGATGGCTGTGCTCTGCCACCCTAGTCAGAGGCAGCATGCTTCTGAAAACCAGTTGCTGGAAGCCTCAGGAGGGGAGAGTGTTCTTGCACTCGGGTCCTGCTTGCGGGCTTCCCCCGGGCACCTGGTTGGCCACTGTGAGAACAGGATGCTGGACTAGATGGGGCACTGGCCTGATCCAGCAGGCTCTTCTTATGTTCTTATGTTCTTATGAGCAAGTTTCATATAGAGCAGGGGTGAGGAACCTTTTCTGACCCAAGGGCTGCACTGCCTCTTGGACAGCCCTCCAGGGGCTGTATGGAAGGGGTGGGTGTGATGCTTCCTTCCCTGGCTCTCCCTGTCAGGTTCCTACCTGCTCGTGGTTACTGCCTGTCTCTAGGCACCACCAGGGACTCCACCAGTCCAGACCGCACTCTCTTATGGTTTCTCTCCCCGCTCTAGCACAGATCTCAACAGATCCCCCTGCTAGGCAACTACCAGTAACGTCCCAATACTAGTATTACCAGAGACTCTGAATACTGGTATTGTTATTCTCTTCACCACTGCCACCATTTGTTACAGTTCCCCTTCAGCCTTGGTCATTACCTTACCCTCCCTTCTGGTCTGTGAAACCCCAGCCAAGGATCAGGCCTTTGGTAAACCAAATTAAGTATTTATTACAGATAACAAAGCTAACAAGATTAACAAGATTTCTTCTTAAGGCACATAAGCATATGGTTTTACTCAATACTAATCCGAACTCCACCTCCCTCCTTCTTCACGCTCTCCTGGCAAACAACTCTCTCAAACCCCACCAAGCAATCCACTCTTTCTCTTCTCCCCCCAGATTCCACAATTCACCACCTCACATTCACCCAGATTTACCTGTCATCCTTTCATTTATACTGTCAGCCATTTTAAACATTCAGCCAATCATCAAGCATTCTATTGCCCATTCACTCCCCCTCCTCTTTCACTACTTACCATGTATACTCTAAAGAACCAGCACTTACCATATAGTTTACTTTAGATGTTACTGAGTGGGACCTTCTTGCCATTTTTAGAGTTTTGCTGGCAGCTGGAACTGCCTGTGCGCTTCTGAAATGTGTTGAAAATAGCTGAGGACTATAGAGTGTTTGCAGAACGGCAGGAGCAGGTTCAAGCACTGAGGAGGATCCCAGAAGTGCTGTGAGATATTGTGGCTCCCCAAAAAGTGCTAAAATGCTGGTAGGATGGTCCTGCTCAGTCACATCTAAAGTAACAAAATAAAATAATCTGGCACGTGGGGACGTATTGGGGCAGGAAGAAGCTCCACATAGTCATGTCTAAACCAATGGTTCAAACAGGGTGGCAGAGATGAGGGGATGTGGGTGGATGTGCCCAGGCCAAAGGGGCAGGGACTGGGGACAGTGATGTGGTGTGAATCCAAAGGATTAGTGGGCTAGCTTAGGCCGAAGGGCCAGAAGTTCCTCAAGATCGGCACTGTGTTTTGAAACAGGAATAACAAGGTTATCCAGAGTTAATAAATTAAACATACTCAGTTTTGAACAGTGGTACAGCATCTCTTACTTCAGGGCTATAACAAACCTTTCATCACAAGGAATAGAATGGTACCTCAACAGAAAAAGTAAATTTCACACCTGCTCTTCTCAGACACCTTATCCCATCTCTGAATGAAAGAGAAGAAGCATGTATTTCAAGTATTCCTCATTGTGAAGCATAGATCTATTTTTAAAAGCTGTCCCCAGAGATCCCATTCAAAACTGCAGAGGAATAGGTGATGGGTGGGATGTGATTCCAGTAAAGAGCCAACTAATTTATTAAGCTTAAAATTTGAAAGCCAGGTTGCTTTAGCACCACTTGTTATGAACATCTTGTATATTTTAACAATTCATACTAAAAGTAGAATTACCCAACACAGGAAAATAATTTCCTGAAGCAGAGCAATTTGTGACTTTGGCATGCCAACAAAACACTGCAAAAATTCAGATTTATAAACAAAATGCAGAGAAGTCAAACACATGGATAGCAAATCTTGCCTATCGCAAACTGCTGATATTGCTGGCTATGTTAAGGTATCACGTTTGTGGTGATAAAATGTGCAGTGGTAGATGAGTCACCGTGCCCATGAAACTGGTGCAACCACCTTCCCCTCAGTTCCTGTAATAGCAATGGAAGAACTAATCGGAGGGAAATATTTTAATTTGAGTCTTGGAAAATGCAGTCATTCTGTAATAGGAGCACATTTTTAGGAAAGGCCTCTGGATCCTGTGCACTAATGACCAACCACTCTGTATTTATCAAATAAAATGAACCCCTTTTCTTCCCTAAACAGATCTTAGCTTCTGATTTATTAATCAAGATTGGGATGGAAAGATCTGTTCATTTTGGTTCTCTTAGTTTCTCATTTTTCCAGTCTTAAATGTAGTTCTCCGCATTTCTGCAGCAATTTGTGAATTTTTTAAAAAAAATCCTCATGAAAATTCTCCAGCATTTTAGTGAGAATTAGTCCTAATAAACACATTTTGCAAGGCATTTTTTCTGATATAATGCATTTTTCATGTTATTTTCACTCAAATATTAATTTTTATGCACACTTTCCCCTAAAATATACCGTTTTCTACCATTGCTTGGTTGGTGAAAATTTGAATAAGTGCCAATTTTGAAAGATGGCTCTGTTTTGGTTCTCATATTGTTTCGGAAAGTGCGGATTTGATAAATTTGGTTTGAAATGTGAACTGAATCAAATTTCTCGCCCATCCCTAATCTAAACTTTCTTGTCAAGGCAGCCTCTTCAGCTGAGGTGGGGAACCTCTGGCTCATGGACCTCTCCATTGTGCCTGTCAGGCCATTTTAGTCAAGCCACACCCACCTGCCCTTCACCTGATGTCCTATATGACATCGTGTGTGGAGCAGGTAAAGTTGTGGTTGGGCTGCAAAGGGGTTTTCAAGGCTCTTTGAAGCCCTATCAGCTGATTGTCAAGGCTTCAAAGCGCAGTGCAGGGCTCTCTGGAAGCACTGACGATCAACAGCATGGTCACATATCCTTGGGGCTCTTCTGGGTTCCATTCCTGTCTTACTCCCCGCTACACACACACTCTTTACATTTTCCCATCTGCCACAGGCCCTGTCCCTGCCTTCTTTTTCCCCTCCTTCCTTAATAGAAATTTCCATTGTGCCACAAGAGGTCTCAGTGGATTACATATTGCCATTCAGCATGTGTTTCAACCCTTTGTCTTTTCACAAATGATACTCTGGTTGACTCTCAGGTCTCGAAGTCACTCAGGTGTAAAGTTATAACAACAGACTTTAGCAGTGCTCAGAGTGCTTCCCCTTTGATCCTTTAAAGAAGTAAGAGGAATGTCAAGTTACCTCTATAAAAAACAGTGCACTTACTGGAGAAAGCAGAATGACAGGCTGTGGAATGTGTGCTGTGCTGTGGGAGAACAACTGGGGGGATGGGATTCAGTATTTCAAGGTTTTTGCAGTAATCTTTAGCTTTCCACAATCATCCCTTTGTTCTAAATAAGCTTATCAAAAGAGTGTTGTTCTTTTTAAAGAGACAACTAAGTGAAAAACATACTTTCAGCAATACATGCTTTTACTACCACCAAGTCAGGATGTTGATTCTATTGATGAGGGTGTCCCTTAATGTTGAGAGAAAGCTGGATCCAAACTTTATCAAGTCTAACCTCCTTCAGACTCTCCATCCCACACCAGATTAATCCACACATACCAGATAATGGTATTAGCAGGGAGGAAGAATGAATATGACATCTAGTTGGGGTGCTCTGATGCACCCAAAGAGGGGAATGGCTCTTCTGTAGCATTTGCTGGTCAGGATATAAAACCAGACAGAAGGGACAGAAGGACTATTGGTAGATTCCAGAGATGCTCTTAGGTTTTTCAACATATTTGGAAAAACCCATGAATAAAGTAGCATGGTTCTAAGGAAAACAGCTAGCATCAGACGGTTTCCTCTCACACCCTCCTGCAGTCTGTTAGGGTGAGTGGCTCAGCTGGTCTGTTTCTTTGAGAAACTTATTTGCATTAATACCATCCCTGAAAGGAAGAGAGTTTTCCCTTTCTTTTGTCTTCCTGTTAAAATCTGAATGAATTTTCAAGCAGAACACCACAATTTCTTGCTGAGCGTTAGCTCTGCCATAATTACAAAGTCAAATGCAATCATTAAAACAGCAACATTTGCTTGTCACCATCATAGATTGCTCTTCACCTCCTCCTGAACCAACACCAACTGGAATGAGTTGCATCAAATAATACAAAAATGTGAACGCAAAGGGAAATGTCCAACTTCCATTATTCTCTCATATGCAGGAACCACCTTGTCCTCCTCACCCCAACTGAACTGAGTGTACCCTTTCACATAGGGTACCTCTAACCACATAATGCCTCTTGGGCATATTGTTAAAAGGGCAAGGCTGTAAGTCCTCCAGGGAGCTCTCCACAGCAACTCAGACCCATTTTTTTAACTGTTAGCTTGACCTTCACTTTCTGTCTTCTGACTAGCCTTGTTACCTACACGAGTAAATAGAGGCAATCATTGGAAAGGAGAGGGAGCAGGAGCACAGAGGAAGAAGAGAAAGGCTGAAAACCAGTAAAGCAGAGAAGGAAACAGATTGATTTTAAGTACAACATTGTATCCAAACATCTTTTAAAAATTTGGTATCTTAAAAATATTTATCTGTCCTACTTTAGACCATGAATGGTGCATTTATCGTATTTTTAAAGGACATAGACCCATTGGTAAAGTCACCCATCTCTGAAGTGTCTGAAATGTAATATGAGCATTACATTAAACATATATATCCCTAAGAGAAAACCTGTGAACTGCAGTGCAGCCACTGGAATATGAAGACCATTCATAAATCTTCTATCAGACAGAGGTATGTATAGTAGCTCTGACATTAATCACGTTTATTTCATGTTAGTTATGCACATAAAGACCCATTGCATCTGGGTTTTTAAAAGTGTACTTGTGAGGGGTTTGACAGTACATATTAGATTCGAGTACAAGAGAAAGGGAAAGAGGGGCAGGGTTCAGCCCATGACATGGTTACAGGCCACAGAAAAGAGTTCTGGAGGCTTACCTTGATGTTGTCTTGCCAGCGATGGGCTTTCTGAAACTTTTCTGCTGCATCAGCCAGTCTCTGAAAACAGAAGAGAAGAGACAGGGTGAGTCCATAGATGGGTAATGAGGACTGCAATAATGAATGGGGAGTTATTTTAACCCTGTTCTTGTAGTGCATATGGAACCAGCTACATCACTCCTGTGGCTTCTCAGATAGCAAAGCATTTTCAACATCCCAACTAAGGCAGTTCTTGTTATGAAAAGAGATTAATTACAGGTTTATGTGTTCCCATGATCATATTTTGTATGCAGATCTTATCTTGTTTAATTAAAAGTGCAAACTGTTGAGAATCCTTGTATTTTAATTTCTTTTATGAGCTGAATTTCCATTCCTTCATAAGAGAGGTTGGCTTCCATTGGTATGTGTGGGTGAAATTGGGCTGCAATCAGTGATAATTTTGAAATTAAGGCAAAACCTACCCTCTTTTTCTAACACTGAAGTCACTAGTGGGGTCCAGGATTTGGCTTCATCTCAGTAATGCCTGCAATTGCAGCAACTTTATTTCTCTCACAGAATAGAATAGCTCCCACTGGGTTCTATGGGGGAATTTAAATTAGTTTAGTTAGTTAGTTAGCTAGTTAATTGAATTTATGCATCACTTCCCACTACCAAGGAAGTCTAAATGATTTACAAAAGATAAAATGCAGGGGAAAAATACAGAACTAAAAAAATTACAGAATTTCAGGTGGCTGTAGTTTAGGAGAAATCCCAATGTCAGATGAGGGAGACGGGATTTGCTTTTATTTCAACCATAACCTTGCCTATAGAGTTAATGAGTGCCATTTCATTCTTTGTTAGAAAGAGTGTGTCAAGTCCATTTTTTGGAAATCCTGCATTTCATGTGGTTCACAACGGATACATTAACAATAGCAGACCTATACAGGCATTTCTTCCCACAGAATGTGTGAGCAGATGAAGTGCTGTACCAGCTAATGCCCATGCTCAACTACCAGACACTGGATGCTAGGGAAGGTGGACATGTGAGGGTATGGATGGAGGTAGCCAGTAAGGCAGCACACCACACTCACACATTGTTTCTATGCATGAGTAAGAAATGTCTGAATAGGGCTAATGTCATTCTCAGACGTGAACTAGAAATGTGCACCATCTAGAGGAGAAGATGGCAAACTATACCAGAAGCTCTTTGTGGCCACAATATTTGCCTTTCAAGTGACCTGCTGCTGCAACAGCTTCTTGGCAGTGTCATCAGTGAACAGTATTCCAGGCTAAGTGGGGGCAGGAGGCTCATTGATCTGCCAGGCTGCTGACTCAGGTGGTGGTGGTGGTGAAATGGCAAGTGGCTCATAACAGTTGCAACCGATGGCTAGAGGGAAGGCCTGTGGATCCTTAGTTTAGAGCAGCCTTTCCCAACTAGTGGGCCACCAGGTGTTGTTGGACCACAACTCCCATCAGCCTCAACCAGCATTGCCAATGGTCAGGAAAGATGGGAATTGTGGTCCAACAACATCTGGTGGCCCACTAGTTGGGAAAGGCTGGTTTAGAAAGAGGCCTGGTGCAGTAGACCTACCGTGGCTGTGTCCACATGTAACACTTAAATAGAGCTCTTTGTAAGTGACCTGTTGAAATTCTCCACTCTATTTGTGGGCAGAGAAACTGGGGTGTGTGTGTCAAATTTCTCCCAGGGGTGGAGAAATCTCCCAACAGTTTATTGGGGTTGAGCTCATAATTAGCATTGGCAGTAGAACAGTTTCTTTCTTTTTTCCCTAAAGGTTTTTTTTTTTAAATGCTGCAGTTGTAAGTGGCAGAAGCAGCAACTGTGTTGGCAGCCTGGCTACATTTTGCATTCTCCACAATCCCTCAGACCTAATGCCATTCTAGGGCACTGTGTGTGTGTGTGCTTGCGTGTTCCAATGAACCCTGTGAGTGATGCCATCGGGAGTCATGTACTCCTAGCAGGGTCACCCATGGCGGTAAGGTCAAGGGAGAGGAACTAGACAAAGAACCATCCAAGAATGTCCTCAATGGCAGAACAGGCAGAGGATAACAATGTGTATGTTACAACGGCTGTGAAGACGGATGAAGGCTGCAGCAGATAAAAGACTTCCAATCGTTGTGGTACCCATGCCATTGGATCAAAGCCTTTTTCTGTCAAGATTATGTATTGATCTTTGTGCGCCAATCTCCCTACATAAAACAAATTCACGCACAGGCGTCTTCCAAAACAAAACAAAAGTCCCGTGGCAATTGGTGAATGGCAATGCGGGCAGGACTGTGAAATCCAGAACCCCCTAGTCATGGGCCGGTACAGAGTTGTGGATACGGACCCACTGTTAAAAACTTTATCTTGGAAGACAATCTTACTAGTCACGAGTGATCGCCAATGAAATGGTGGTTAGTGGGGAATATTCAGAGAAAATTGTGCAAAGTGGCTGTCTTGTTCTGAGGTGGTTAGAAAAAGAAAAAAAGTATTTGGAGAAATTTCAGTGTAGGTCTACTCTAAAGTATGGTTGAGTGCACTACTCAATGCACAAGCTGGAATGAGGCCAAGCAAAGCCCTAGGCTCATGCATTCCTTTCTTCTTCTTCCAAATGGCTGGGAGAAGGGCTTTGTCAGCATTTAGTTCCAGTTTTGCATAATGTTGTCTTGTGTTGTATGAACCAGAAATCATGCTTCAGTTTAAAAAAAAGCAAGCCATCTTCAAACCATGGGCTATGAAGCTGGCTTGTTTAACTAATCATAGTTAGATCTCTGGTTTCTGGTTCTGACACAACAATGTTGGTGAAGCTGTGTGGGAAGAGGAGAGCAAAGTGGGGAGTGTGTGAGTCCTAGGCTTTGCTCAGGCTGATTCCAGCTTGTGGATGTCATCTTAAACCATGCTTTAGTACAGTGCAAATGATTGCACAATAGATTTCATTGCTTAGCAGGAAGTTACAGGTCACCCACATAGCTAGAACCAAGCCAACATGCTGAATTATTGGTGCAAATACAAGTTCTTGTCTGTACAGGATCACTCACTCTAATTGGGTGGTTACAGGATTTATCAAGGTGGTGATTTTTGTCTGAGGCCTATTTACTTTTCCTTCACTTTGACAGATTATTTTTACACTGCCAATTCAATCTGTGAGGAGAGTTGGTGTGTGCACGCAAAACATCCATCCAGTCGCAATGCACCAGCCATTCATGTGAAGCTGTGAAGGGGCTGAGGAATCAGGTAAGATAACTGAACAAGCTCTTCCTTTAATTACAGGCTGCAGCAAGAACCTCCAGGCTGAGATAGCATTTAAAGACAGCCTGACAAGATCTAATCAAGCGGGATGTTAAATGCAGATGCAAGAGCCATCTTCTTTGCTTAACATGTATGAGATTTACAAAGGGGTGAAACTGAAAAAAAGAAAAAAGAAAATCCAAAGTGATTTTGTGGAGTTTGCCATTCAAGTGATTGCAGAAGCATGCCTCATTACTTAACAGGGAGCCATGGGGCAGGATTTCAGCACTCTCAAGAGCAGTGCATCATCTGTCTGCCAAGGCTCATTTTCCCAGTCCCTTTGGCCATCAGGAGCTTAAAAGGACAGGAAGCTCAAAATTCTCCAAGAAGGTATGGACAATAAATAGTTCTCCTCCCAGGGGTGCAGCACTCACCTATAGCTTTATTTATTCATTTAATATTTATTTCTATACCACCTTCCCAAGGCAGCGTACGACAGAATAAACAACAATAAAACTCACTCGAAAGCTGTACACTACTGAATGCCAAAAAACAAAATACACAGCAGCAGAATATGGAAGAGTCAGCCAAAAACAAGTGATGATAACGTTTCCTCATTATCAGATAAAACAACAGGAAAAATAAAAACTGGGTTTATTTCAAAGCAGCAAACTACTAAGGCAACACTGCTGTTTTTTGACCTTTCAAATAGAAAATTCAAATATTCAAGGTCTGGGCAAGGCATCTTGTGCCTGACAGCAGCTATTTCAAGTAAAGCTAATGGAAACAATTCTCAGCACTGACTCTTGAAAGCTCTTGCTGAAAGGTTTCCGAAATGTGAGAGTGCTTTCCTAATAAGATGGGGAAACCAGGAAACCAATGTTATGTTTGACCCTTCCACTTTTTCCGCTCTTCCCAGCCCTTTCCAAAAATTTAATCTGCCAAATTGTTGCAATTATATTCTCTCTCCCCCCCCTCTTGCTAATTTTCTTGCAAACATTTGGTTCTGCAGAGACATTGATACAGTATTGGGGGATGGTCATGTGAAGTAAGAGGTACATAGCTTGGGGTACTACTCCTTTATCCAGTCCTGTCACTAGAGGCCCAGGTGGCCTCAGTGGTAAGAAATACAAACTCCTTATGCTCCGGTGAATGTTACACTATTTGCCAAAGAGCTCAGACGTTTTTCTTCTGATCAGGACTGCACTGAGGGATTTGGACATTGTACACCTGTACCTTGAATTAGGCCTGGAAGCACACAGGCAGGCAACATGGTGCTTTTAAGATGAGTGGTTTATGGTCTCATTTCCCTGCCACATCAAAAGCTAGGCAGCCACCTTCTGCATCAGCTGCAGTTTCCAGACTGTCTTCAAGGGTCACACCATGCAGAGTGCACTGGAATAGTCTAATCATGAGATTACTAAAGCATGGGTTACTGAAATCAGGCTATCCCAGTTCATGAACTGGTGAACCAACCATAGCTGAGAATAGGCAGATCTAAGCACTGGTGTCTGCAGGATTTTGGGAGTGTGGGTGGGAGAGTAAAACATTGAAAGTGAGGAGCAGGGTAGTTTCTCTCTCTCACACAAATGAGAATAATGCCAGTACATTTTGCCTCATATCTCAGGTTCTACAAATGCAAGAAATCGACTCTTTTTAGAAATGAAAGCTGGGGATCAAAAATTATAGTTCATCCATTCTGGTGGATGCCTATGAATCTAAGGATGAGGGATTTGTAGAGCTAAGGCTCTTTCTTGAGAGTGCAAAATGAGCACCAAACCTGCCTGTGCATGATAGTTGTGCTGCCCATAATTTAAGGTCAGCTGTCACAAGGAGGGTTTGGGTATCTCTTGGTCCTTGAGTAAGTTTACAAGTACCGGGGAGGGGGAGAGCTCCTGGGTCTAGAGTTCTAGTGTAGCATACAGCTCTAGTGTAGCCAAAGCACCAATAGCAAGACACAGTACGCATGAGTAGGGATCTCCGAGTATATTATCTACACCTTGACACAGGAATTTTCTCCTAGATGTGGTACCACAGCACTTTCTGGAGGACTATCTGATAAAACATTTTAAAAAAATAATTTTAAAAAAAGTTTACATATTGTGAGGTATGGACGGACTAACTGAAATTGCTGCCATATAGAAAATGCCCTTTCCTTATCTGCTGTCCAGAAAAACACACTGTCTCCATTGTGTGCTAAAGCTCTAGAGAGTCATGTGAATTCTGCCTCAAATACTTCAAAATCTTTCTTTGACACCCAAACCAGACAATTTATTTTAATTCTTTCCAGGTGCTGCCATTTTGTTATTTGTTGCTCAGCTGAATGCAAATGTATATGGAAGCATTTCAAAGGCAGCCCAGGGCAGATAGGAAAGTTCCCCATAATCCCATTCACTACAGCATAAGAAATTTGAAGGGGAAGGGGAAGAGAAAGAAATTAAAGTACAGAGAATTGATTTGTATAATGAAATTGCTGAGAAGCTGCAGTGGTTGTTTTTTTTTAAATTAAGCCGGTAGGTGTGAATATACAGAGGCCAGAGACTTCCAGGGGGATCAATCTTGCATCAGCAAGTAAATTAAAAAGAGAAAGCAAACTAACTGACAGCCCCTTTCTGGCACTAGTCAGTTTCTACTTCAATTGAGGGAGGGGAATGCTGTCAGGTCAAGAGAATAATTGCGACTGTGCTTACTGGGCCAACCTTGCCCTTGGAGAGTTCAGAGGTCAATGAGTGAGGGCAAATACATTTATGTCACAAGGGTGTGGATTAGGGAAGGCCATTTTGAAAAGCTTGAGGGCGAAAGAGAGGGTGGAGAGCCTGCAGGGCTAGCCCCTTTATTTATTTTTTGTCAAGCACTTATTACTATCTATATATTTTCTGGTTTAAGAAATGCAGTGGGGATTGTTCTTTGCTTCTGGGGACCCCTCCCCATCCCTTATTTAAGTTCCATGGCAAGTACTTAAGGCCCTGGTTTGAACATCAGGTGTTCTAAGTGCTCATATTACACCAATGTCGCACATGACTGGACTGGGGCTGGAAACAAAGCCCTATGAGGAGAGACTGAAAGAACTAGGCATGTTTAGCCTGGAGAAGAGAAGACTGAGGGGAGATATGATAGCACTCTTCAAGTACATGAAAGGCTGTCACACAGAGGAGGGCCAGGATCTCTTCTCAATTGTCCCAGAGTGCAGGACACGGAATAATGGGCTCAAGTTGCAGGAAGACAGATTTCGACTGAACGTCAGGAAAAACCTCCTAACGGTTGCCATACAACAATGGAACCAATTACCTAGAGAGGTAGTGGACTCTCTGACACTGGAGGCATTCAAGAGGCAGCTGGACAGCCATCTGTCAGGAATGCTTTGATTTGGATTCCTGCATTGAGCAGGGGGTTGGACTTGATGGTCTTGTAGGCCCCTTCCAACTCTACTATTCTATGATTCTATGAGCATGGTTTAATTTGATTACTGTTTTCTTAGGATATTCATGAGAAAGACAGTCGTCGTCATTCTGTTGCCCTTAGCACAGGTACTCAGTACAACCACAACTGCATTGTTTTACTGCAAATTGTATAAACTGAGAGACTGCCTGGGAACCACATGTATGCCACCTTGGGTTTCTATGATGAAAAAAAGGCAGAGTATAAATGTAAGAAAAAATAATATCTCATTTATACACACACTCACACATGCTTGGGCATGAATAAAATACTTGCACAGTATTTTATCCAGGGCTCTATAGCTAATCCACACAATGAGCAGGAAATTAGCCGTGAGTCTACTAAGATAAACATCTCTCAAGAAATCTACTTAACACATTACTGAATCAGACCTCCCTGAAATTTACTGCAGGTTTGGACATTTACTGCAGGTTTGGACACAGTGGGATCCTGACTGCCAGCAATGACAAAAAAGGCAGACACAATTCTAATATTGCCAAAATATATTCATACCTCATCTATTACACAGACTTCATGCAACTTGTGGTTTACCAAGCCAAATGTGCCGGACTAATTACGTTATGATCTGTCAAATAGTTTCCCCCAGTTCCAAACAGAGGTTTACTGAGCCCCTGGTATCCTTTTATAAATGGTTGCTGCATCATATTTCACTTGATGAATTAAGCTGTGCAGTATATGGTCTAGGCCAGCCTTTCCCAACTAGTGGGCCACCAGATGTTGTTGGACCACAATTCCCATCTTTCCTGACCATTGGCAATGCTGGCTGAGGCTGATAGGAGTTGTGGTCCAACAACATCTGTTGGCCCACTAGTTGGGAAAGGCTGCTCTAGGCAATTCTTTTCTCTGGACCAGGGGTGTAGTCGTCCAAGGTCTTGGGGAGTCTTATACCCCTTACTTTTTGGGGATCAGGGTCCCTGTGTCCCGCAAGTCAATCAAAGGGAAGTGTGTTAGCCACTGAGAAGAACCTTCTAACATGCTTCCTTGTCCTTTCTTGCTGATTGGAGCCAATCAGACTGAAAGGAGGTGAGTGAGCCACTGAGAAGACTCTTCTCATTAGCTAACACACTTGTAACACTCCCCTGTCATGCTCATTGGCTCCTAGGAATGTCTGTTGTTGTGGGAGAATGCACACAGGGGAAGGACTGAGAAGTGTGGAGATGATGACGGCCAGCAAGCAAGCAAGTGGGGGGCATGGCTGTGAGAGGGTGTGGCGTGACTATCATGAAGGGACCCTGTGCTTCTGGATGTGCCACTACACTACTGCTCTGGACAGGGCACCTTGCCCACCCACCAATCCTATCTCACTTTCCTCTTCCAATTCAGACCACAGTGTACAGAACATGCAGCAAAGGTTCCTGCAGAACAGTAACATAAGACATGTCTAAGCACACACATGCAGCAGGAAAAAAAAATCCTGATTCCCAATTGATCAGTCCAATTGATAGTTAGACCCCTTGTATGTGTGTGCAAAACTATTCATGGTACTCTCCAAAAGGAATATTTTGGAGGTGCATCTTATTTATCAGTTTAATTTCATTATATTTATTTCTTGCTTTTCTTCCATCATGGAACCAAAGACAGTCTAATGTGGTTCCCAGGAGATCTCCCATGCCAAACCCAGACTTGAGTAGCTTCAACAAGGTTGACAGCCTCATGTGCCTTCAGACCAATATTTTATCTCAGGTTCTGGCAGTCTCTAATGCCCAGCTGATGGGGGTAGAAAATGACTGCAGATCTTCAAATGATTACTTAACACTCCTGGGTCTCTTTCCATAGATGTCACCACAATCTTTTAATGGGATAGAGGTTACTGGAATTTAGTAACTTGGGACTAAAGTCTATACATTTATTGTTGTTCTTTTTCCCATAGAGCAAAGCCAGCCCATGGTTCCTTCCCACAAGGGAAATTTTATTCAGATACAATAATAGAGCCATGCATGGCAAACTAAAAAGTAATTGGAACCATTATGAATTAACAAGTAACACGAGATGTGAGAATAGTGATAACATTGCTGTTGAATTAGTAATTGATAATGTTAATAAGCAAAATATTCTGCATTAAGCTGAAAATGATCATTGGTTAGTTAGTTTTTTTAAAAGACTGATCAGGAACCATTTCACATCTGCTAAATACTTTCCCTTTCCTGGTCCATTCAGTCTCAAATCTCAGCAATATGCATGGTTTTGGGGTAGTTTGGGTTCTGACTATGATTTATCCAAGTATTTCAATTTATTTTAACAATAAGAAAATGAAGAAAGACTGCCTAGAAAGGTTTCCCAAAAGATTTTTGTCAAGTAGCATCAAGATAAATTGTAGGTGTGGGGACTGTGCAACTCAGTGTTAACTTCACGCACAAAAAGATAACAGCAATTAACACTGGTCAACAGATTAAACAATTAATTAAAAGGTTTCTATACTGCTTTTCAATGTCATTTCCCAATATAATGCAGAAAATATTAAAGCAAAACAAAAAGAATCAAAACAATTCTTTAAAAGTCAACTAAAAATTTCAAAAATCAAACCAAAATATATTAAAAAATAAAATAGCAGAGCAGAAGTGTCCTAATAAATGAGCTACCAAAGGTGGATCAAAAAAGACAGTCTTAACTTGCCTCCATAAGGATAACAAAGAGGAAGCTAGATGAGTTCAATGGGATTTACTCCCCTGCAGTCATGGTTAAGATAGGTAAAAATGACCATAGGGGAGGAGGGGGAAGGGGAGAGGAAAGGGAAGGAGAAGGAGGTGATTGGAAGGGGATGGGGGAGGTAGGGGCAAAGGATAGGAAGGGAAAGGGCAAGAGGGAGGGAATAGGAGGGGAAGGAAGGTTTTATCATTTGCATGCTTTTTTCAATGAGATTTACTTCTGTGCAATCATGCTTAGGATAGGTGAAACTAATCTGGGGGAGGGGCAGGGAGGGGAGGAGATTGGGTGGGTGGGCATTGGGCAGAGGGAAAGCCTCCTTCCTTTCCAAAAGGAAAACATTCTGAACAGTATGATCATTTTTCAGGGTTTCCCCCACTTTTTTATTCTACAGCAGGTTCATGTAGTCTCCCACCCAAATTTAAACCAAAGCTGTCCCTGGCAACATTCACACCAGAACTTTATTTCACTTTAGACAGTCATGGCTTCTCCCAAAGAATCCTGGGAAGTGTATGGTCAGTTTTACCTATGCTCACCATGGTTGCATTGGAGTAAATCCCATTGAACTCAATAAGCATGCAAATGATCAGATCTGCCTTTCTCCTCCTTCCCCTCTCATCTCCCTTCCTCCTCCCCTCTTCCTTTTTCCTCATCCCCTGCTCACTCCAGCCTTCGCTCCCTCCTCCCCCCCATGGTCAGTTTTATATATCCTATGCATGATTGTATGGGAGTAAATCCCAGTGAACTCAATAAGCATGCAAATGATCAATCCATTCTCAGCAAACTTGCGCAGGATCCTATTTCTTACCACCCAGATTAAAAATCAGAGAAATTCACTAATAGTACAGCAACCTAAAGATCAACCCAAATTGTGTTTGCATTTTTACAAATTTGTAGGGCAGTACAATATCTGAGAGAGGAGGTCAGGTCTCCTGCTTCCCTGGTGCATTCACTATAGCTGCCCAATTCCCTTGCTTTTTAAAGTTTGATAGAAATATCTGTTGGCTATAGGTACGTTCTTAAACTGCAAGGGTTTTTTTTGTCTATTAGTGAATAATTATGGGTACCAGCTGAACTCATGACTCATTTGGGAATTATCTATATTAACATAAGGGTCCTAACATTCAAGTTTCTGTTCTGGCATGCTCTGGCATGACCAAAAGAGAAAAGCCAGGGCACGGTGTGGCTTGATTCTCAATTACTCCTATGGGGCTATATGGCATAGTTAGCACAGTGTGGAACACAATTAGGAGTGAGGAAAAACCTGTTTCTCACTCTAGAGCAGCCTTTCCCAACCGGTGTGCCTCCAGATGTTGTTGGACCACAACTCCCATCCGCCTCAGCCATTGGCAATGCTGGCTGAGGCTGATGGGAGTTGTGGTCCAATAACATCTGGAGGCACACTGGTTGGGAAAGGCTGCTCTAGAGTCTGGTTTAACCATAGGTAGGCAGCAGCCTTAGCTCCCACACAAATCATGACAAATATCATTCTTCCTACATAATTGGTCTCACTCCAAACCACCCTTTTCATGCCTGTATCACACAAATATTCTCATAGAGAAGCCCACTTCCCTCTGCCAGTTTGATTAAAGCTACGGGTGATGAATATCCCTCTCCCACATTTCTAGAACTATGCATCCCAGGCAGAGGGAAGGGGAAAAAATTCAGTGAGTTTTTGGGGTAGGCAAATTTCAAGAATTTTAATCGCACCTGAACTAGATAGACAAGGGAGGCAGCCATAATATTCCCCCAAGAAAGGCCATGGGAACGATGCCACCTCACGATGAACCTCATTTTCCCCCCCATCCCACCCACCCCCACACTTTACAAACATAATACTTCAGTCCAGAACTCTTGTGTGAGCTCAATAGTTAGGATACCTCAAAGGGCAAAAAACAAAACAAAACACCTGAATAGCTAAGGACATTAACTCTCACACTCCCTGCATATAAAGTACACTTAATTCTCATCAAGGATAAAGAAATGCACAAATCTTCAAATGTGACTTGCAGGGTGTTTTTTTTTGTTTAATTGGTTTTATTTTGCTATCATTTTTTAGTATTTAAAGTATATTTTTTCTTCCAGAGTTACAGTTAGCTGGAAAAATATTAGTTAATATATTATCAACTGACAGCAAATTTGGGAGCAGTAAGTACTTATGCTTTCTGTTTCTGGGGAAACTGCTGCTGTATACAGCAAGCAGTTTAATAGGAAAAGCATCCAACTATTGATTTGTGGTCCAATTGTGTTTGCATTATAGTGGTGCAAAGGTTTTGCATTTCTAGTATTTGTAGTTATTTTAATTTTTTATGGATTTTTTGAGATGGAGGGATCAGAGTATTCTCAAGTGCTACTATTTCAGCAGCAACATCACCATCACCATCATTATTATCAACCTGCCTTTCACCCTATGGTCCCAGAACAGGTCACAACAATCTAAAATATAACATTAAAAGCAGTTTAAAACAAATTACAATCACAAGAATAGGATGGGTCAAGACAATATACATCTCAAGTGTCAAAGGCCAGGACAAAGAGGTGCATCTTCAGCATTCACCAAGAACTGTACAGTGAAGTTGCCAGACACACCTCTGTGGGGAGGGAGTTCCACAATTTAGGGACTGCCACAGAGAAAGTCCTCTCCAGGGCTGCAAACCCTGAGCTTCTGAGAGAGGTGAAACTACCAAAAGGGCTCCCTCTGCTGATCTCAAGACCTGAGAGGGTCTGTAGGAAAGGAAATTGCCTTTCAGATATTTGAGGCCTAGGCTGTTTAGGGCTTTAAACAGTAATGTGAGCACCTTGAATTGGGCCCAGAAATGAACTAGCAACCAATGCAGCTGTTTTAAAAAGGGGTTATATGAGATCAGAATGAAATCCCAGCCAGTAATCTGGCTGCTGTATTTTGGACCAATTAAAGTTTCTGAGTAGTCTTCAAGGGTAGCCCTATGTAGATTGCACTGCAACAATCCAGTGTGGAAGTTACCAGAGCACGGAGTACATTGCCTAAGTCATTTCTGTTCAAAAGTGGCTCTACCTGGAGATATGTACTCCTAGCCAGCGATGCCATTTGAGCCTCCATGACAGTGTTGATTCCATGAGTGCCCCTAAGCTACAAGTCTGCTCCTTCCCGGGGAGTGCAACCCTGACCAGAATAGGCTGTCTACCCACCTCCTAGACTTAAGAACTCGGAACACAAAACATCTGTCTTTTCAGGATTCAGCCACAATTTGTAGGGAAGAAGATAACAACTTCTATTATAGTTTTTATTAAGCACATATTCTCACCAACCACTGTTCACGAAATAGAAGAATACAAGTGGGACCTGCAACAAAAATGTTGCAGTGTATCCTCACCTCCTCATAGGGTGCTGATGTTCAGGGTTTTTCAACCAACCATTCCTTCTAGGCAGGACATTCCACTATTCAACCTGTTTTTCTTTTCTGTTTGACAGTCACATTCTGTGGCTACTGAGTATGTTTGATCCACACTGGACTGTTTTGTGTGTGTGGGGGGTAGTGGTGGTGATGATAGCTCCCTCTTAGAATTTTGTTTTTAAAGGGCTTTTTTTTTTTTACTTCTGCAATGATCAAAGCATTTGGCCTCATTATCATGTGGTTGCAGATTAGGATTTTAATTCATGCAGGGAGCCTCCACAAATACAGGAGGCTTGCTGCTTTAGAAGTTCATCTTCCAACTCATGTAGGTGACAGAGCAGGCGATGGGGATGGAGCTTAGCATGCTCATGCCTGTTGGTGTTTTGCTTTTACACGAGTTGGAACTTGCAGGAATCCCATCTATACAATCTGAAAGAACATAGCTAATCTGGTTCCCCTTGATTAACAACCTCCTGGCCTCAATCTTACAGGTACTGCTGACAAGAACTAAAGCTACAGGTATCCAGAAATTATTTAAACATTCAGTTCTGATTAACTAGAGTAAACTCTGAAAATAAACAGATGGATTATTTTAGTCATTCCCTTGAGATATAGCCGAGAAGACACGTACATTTCCCATGGTGTGCAACAAATTAATTTGCACTGAAATTGTGCCTGCTGCTTTAGAAGAACTTATACTTCAAGACTTTATATCCAGGGGGGCTTAACATATGGTTCACAAGCTGTCTACATTTTGTCTGGCCATATTTTGTAACCAATTGGTCTTTGAAGTGTGTGGGCACCCCACTATTATGATTCAAATCCCCTGCAATGGTGCATTCAAAATGGTGGTGCATAAACCATGGGATTTACTCAGGAGACTGAATAAAGGAATGGATGAAGTGTTGTTATTTTGGAAGACCATCCTGGGAATTTGAAATAGGGGTGGCACAAGCGTTTGAATAAGAGCTCGCAAGCACATGGGCTTCCCCATTTCAAAGTTTGCAAGCGTGATCAAGAACAGGGAGAGCAGGGCTCTGCTCACCTCAGCCCTGCAAGTGCTACCATCTGCCTCTTCCTTACCTCCTTACAATATAAGAGAGACTGCTCCTCTGTCCCCCAAGGATCCAGTAACCTCTCTGAGGCAGGGCATGGGGAGGCAGTGGTGGGTGATCCTCAGGCTCCCAGCTGCAGAATCTTCAGTAGGAAAGTGATGCTACGCATATGACCATTGCTGAAAAAGTACATGTGCACTATTGCCTCCCCAAATATTTCAACAACCCCACTTTTCCTACTTCTTATATCCTATTCTGACATTCATATCCAGGGTGATTGAACACAGGGATGCAGGGGAGAGCAGGAGCACATTTACTGTTCCTTTTCTCTGCATTGATTGGAAGCTGAGAATAGTAACACCATGTAGAACTGTGTTCTCTTGGCTTAGCAGAAGGGTGGCTAAACCTTTTATTTATTTATTTATTATTTGATTGATATCCCACCCTTCCTCCTGGCAGGAGCCCAGGGCTTTTCAGGTCAAGGGTTGCACCAACCAATGGTCAACTCTCCAGGGGGCGCATATTAGAGTGGGCAGTATACAGTGCATTTAATTTTTTTTTAAAAAGACAAATGTTGAGGTTTCTTGAGGAACCACAAAAAACCTCTTGGGGAATGGACATAGCTCACATGCTGAGCATATCCCAGCATGGAGCTATACTCACTTTTTGTGTAGAGGTCAAGAATAGGAACTAAGGATGGACTAATCTATCAAAGTTAGTTTCTCTCAGTTACTCATTTTTTCAATCTCAAGTTCAGTTTGCCCCATTTCTGCAGCAGCTGACAAGGTTCTTTTATTTTTTTAAGTCTGCACTAAAATTCATATACATGTACAATTCACATGCATTTCTTCTAATATATACATTATTGTATGTAATTTTTGCCTAACAGATGCATTTTTGCAAGCAATTTAACCTAATATAATGTATTTTTGTAAACTATTTTCACTAATATTTGTATTTGCGTGCACTTTCCCCTGATATATACATTTTCTGTATGGATTTTTTGGATGAAGAAGGGTATCACAAAATTTAGAGAAGTGCAAATTTCAAAGGATGGCTGTGTTTTTGCTTTGTTTAATGGTTCATGAAGTAGAAATTAGGTTGGCTTACATTAAAATGCCAAATGAATGAATTCATCCCTCATCCCTTGCATGGATCTGGTCAGCAGGTACAATCTCCCCATGTGTTTAATCATCCTGGATTTGAAGCTGATAATAAACTTTCCCTAGCTTCCAGTTTCTCTCAATGTTTACTCTCCAATTGCTGTTTTCTTTGTGACTCGTCATATTATCCTGTCTTGTACATCTATTATATTCATGAAAGATGTGTAAGTATTCATATTGCATTGAATGTGCTATTGCTTAGATCCTAACTTTCCTTCCATGAACAGAACAGAGCTCACAAAATGGAGCTTTCCCTCCTTCCCTTCCCTCTGCAGCCCCTTCTGCCCCTCTGAAAATCTGCCCCTGGGTATCAGGGGATCCTTGGGAATAGTGCAATATTATGGTGAGCGGCAGATGCAAAGAGGAGTTGGCAAAAATCAGTTCTGCCGCTTGTGAATTGAAGAGTACCTTTGAACTGATGTCTGCATGTTCAAGGGCAGTAAGTTCCCCATATTAAATTGCCACAATCTTGGTCAACTTCATTAAGATTCCAAGATTATAATTAGATCAGGGGAAAAGGCCACAATAGCAGATAAAGAAAACAATGTATGAGGAGTATGGGCAGCTATGTAACAGGCAGATGTTCAATAGGTATACAATTTGTGGTCAAAGATGCAAGAGGTGCAGATTCCACACCAACACCAACACCACAACCACCACATTTAAAAACACAGATTGTTAAAAAAAGAAAAGAGGTCCTAAACTGGATAATAAGGATGACAGCCTGTTGGTTCTTGATTCTAGTACTTCAGTGCAGGAGATCTGGTATCTTCCTTTTTCATTATGAAACAGTAAGGAAGGAGCTGAGCAGGAGAGTGCAGGAAGTGAGTGATCCAAATAAGGTAGTTGTTCATCCATTCATTCAATTTTTATCCTGTCCTTCATTAATTGGATTGATCTCTGTGCTGGCAACATTTAAAGCAAAATAATACAGCAGCTCTCATAATTAAGACATCAAACCAAATACACACAAACACATTGAAAGAGGATATTTCTACTGGATGGTACACCAAAGGGTCCAGGGAGGGCTTCTTGAGGAGGGGAAGCTCCCACCATGTCCTCTACAGTTGCTGGAATACCGAGATTTAGCATACCCAGGTCAGGTACTCAGGAAAAAGATGGGTCCACTGTTACATTCAAAACATTTATAAGGTATGTCCTGAGCCTCTACCAATCCTCAGCTCTACTGATCCTCTCCAGTGCTCACTCACTTTGAACATTTCATCTAAACCCTCCTTTGCAGTATCATATTCTAGCCTTAATAGCATAATTCTTTAGTAAAGCCTGTCAATATGGCTGTAAAGAATGGTGGGCTTTTAATAATCCAAAAACCAATAGGAATAAAATGAGATGACCCAGCTCAGTTTTACCAGCAATCTGAACTGTCATGCTACCTAAATGCCACTCTTTCCCCTCCCTTTCACTTAGGAGGCAGCACTTCATAAACAAGAACAGGGTTCCCATGGAACTGCAGGCAGTGCTTGAGGACAGCCATGTTAATGCCAAATGAGTTTATCATGAATAATCTTTATCAGGATCAATAGGAGGACCAGAGGATTACTTTTAAGCTCTAACAATGATTAAACCATTACTTTTTAAAGTGTGGCAGATCAATCAGTCCATTTCAAGGCGTGCCACGTGCACAGAATGCAAGGTGCACCAAAGGCAGGTAGGGGGGGAAAAGCAGTCCTCATGCTTCCTTAATTGGAGGCTGATGGCAAAAAAAAAGAGAAAAATTCTGCACCTGCTGCTCCAGGGCAGCTGTACTAAAGAAAGGGGTGGTGCAAGATACTGACTGCCTAAGAACAGATCAAAAGAGACTACAGAATTAAACAGAAGCATCTTTGGTGATATGCAGAGTTCATTTCAGAAGGCATACAGAAAGGCTGATTCTGGAGAGTGTACAGGTATTCAGTTAATCACTTCCTTGTCCTAGGTAACGGTATCCAAAGCATATTTCAAGACACACATGAATCTAGTTCACATTCCTCCTAGGCATTTATTTAGTTCTAACAGTGTGCTAGGTGCTGCACAGAGCAGTGAAGACACATGCTTTATTGTCATACTTTTAGGAGGAGAGCAAAATCACTTGCAGCCTGTTTCGAGGAATAAAATAATTTACCTCAAACACATGCCTATTCCATTCATGTTGCAATCTCATTCCCAAGGCACAAGAATCCAGATTTTCTCCTCTTGGGGAAATTAACATTATCCTACTTTTGGGCACATCATAAAAATACATCCCTAATAACCATATGGCTCTGAATATAAACAGAGCCAGCGTGTGCCAGGAGGAAGCAAACACTGACAAAATATTTGTATGCAGATGCCAACACATTTGTGGGCACATGATACTCATGATAAATACCACTATTTCCGAAGCTTAGTGTGAAGAAACACAACACAGAGAATTACTGAAAAAAATTACAGACTGTACAAGCCAATGGAAGAAACATCCTCTTTTCAACAAGTGGATTATTTTGGGTAATAGAAATACATTTTCTTTAAGGGCTGTTACTCCCTCAGATAGGTTAAGGCACACAAGCTATTTGAAGCCAGTGCTTTTATCCTGCTTTACATTTGCAGTTTTATGTTGTTATTTTAATTTAGTTCTACTGTTTTATCATTTTTGTAAGCGCCTTAGAAATTTGTGTGTTGAAGGATAGGGTCTAAGATGCATACAATAAATACATACAATTTTAGGAAACAAATGCTTTGGCCTGCATTAAGAGGAGTTCTGGTTCAAATCTGCATATCTATCTATCTGCTAGCCACTGAATAGCAGTGTGCTATTATATATAAGCCAACTTGGATTTGTCAAGTTGGGTTTGAATTCAGAGATAAAAGTGCTTTATATACACCATCCTTATCTTTACTATTTTGAAAACAAATCATTGGTTCCCTCAGAAAAAAGCCAATCAGCACACATTCTTTCAAAATCTATGAAGGCTCCCTTAGAGTTAGACTAAAATAACATGTGTACTAAGCTGCATGTGCAAATTTCCTTGTTATAAGAATAGGGTCGATGTAAATCTTCCCTTCCAAGCATATTGATTGCAGGCAGGGCCGGTGTCAGTCATACTCTCCTGTCTTTCGTGGCTGTGTGCGCTGTGTGTGCAGGGCTGCCATTAACCAAAATGGCAGCCAAGGTTTCCCTAAGGGGCTGAAGCCTCCGCCACCATCTTGGGTGATGGCAAGCATGGTGCTACGCGCGTGCATCCCTGCCATCAACCAAGATGGCGGCAAGGGCATCAGCACCTTAGGGAAACCTCAGCCACCTTTTTGGTTAATGGCAGCCCTGTGTGTGCAGCTGCAAAAGACAGGTCGGTGGATCCAGCGAACAGGCGGGTGTCTTGCAACCTCCCTCCCTGCGATCTGCAGCAGCTACCCAACCGTGGATCGTGGAAGGGGAGTGCTCCCCCACCATCTCGGGCCCCTCGGTCAAGGCCTGACCTGGCCGCCCTTTGGTGCCGGCCCTGGTTGCAGGGGTATGCTTTAAGTTGGACTGTATTAAACAGGTGGTTGGGCTCAGTAGGCTTATAAGTGCCTTCCAGCTCTACCAACCTTCTCATGCTTCATTTCTGGATATTAGCACAATTCACAAGCTATGCTTTTCCCTCTTTAAATGTCACCATAGTCCTTTCAGTTACCGTGGAAGAAGATCCTGCCTATCCTGCCCATGCTGTTTTGTGGTTTGTACTACCCTGTGATGCAGTCCCATCACTGACTGATTGGTGACAACCTGACTATAAGTGATGCCACTTTCTGCATTACCAACCTGTCTACCACACCACCATTTTATTCACTGTCACTGCTCTCTAGTGAAATTAATAAAATGTAGGAAAGCCACAGCAACATCAGCAGTGCATGCTTGTGGTTTCTAGTCCAGCTGATGAAGGCTAAAGTAAGGAAACTATTCAACCAAGCATGTTACTTCAAAAATACATGAATATGCACACAAACATTAGTGAATGGAGTAGTACTTTAGCTAAAAAACATCATGAGGTAAGTGAAAAGAGTTTTCCCATTTTGTGTCAGTTTCACTGAAGCTGGTTTCTGCTGGCAGTAGAAAACCACAGCCATGCAAAAAATGCCAACAGTTATCAAAACATAAGAAGAGCCAGCTGGGTCAGGTCAAAGGCCCATCTAGTCCAGCATCCTGTTCTCACTGTGGCCAACCAGATGCCTATGGGAAGTCCACAAACAGGACCTAAGCACAAGAGCACTCTCCCATCCTGTGATTTCCAGGAACTGGTACTGAGAAGCAGACTGCCTCCAACAGTGAACACATGATATAGTAGGGTTGCCATATTCCAGTTCCACAAATCTGGGCATGTTAATTTGCATATTATGCAAATTATTTGCATATCACTTGCATATTATGCAAATATTTGCATATTAATATTTGGATTGTCCAGTTGTTTTGTTTTTGTGCCTAGGAATTACCACCAAAAACTGGGGAAAGATGTGAGAAATCTTTTTTTTTTTAAGCAACATTTTCAGCCTTAAATGCCTAGACTCTAGTTTCCAACACTATGGAGTATTTATTGATTGATTAAGAGAATTTATATTCTGCCCTTTTGCTGTTAAAAACAGAGCTCAGCACAGCTTACAAATATAATAAAAACAATAAAAATACACAATCAATATAAAAACATAATAAAAACACAAAATAGCAACAAACATAAAGTAAGTCAGGGCAGCAGCACGGTTAATCATAACATATACAATATATTTCAGAGATGTGGTGGGTGGAGAAAAACAAGCCAAAATGTTAGGAAAAGGAGTCTTTCACACCACATGCTCAGTTCTAAATACTGTTGCAGCAAGTTTTACAAGTTCCTCCAGTATTCCACTGGTGCAGGCACTCAGACATTCAAAGTATCTGTATATTTCTTAGGTTTTATAAAAGCAGAGCTTTGCTTAACTCAAAATTTCTCAACCACATCTACACAGGTTCCACCTCCATACTCAAAATGAAACTGGGCCTGGAAGTGTGCAACAACCCCACACATACCTTGCTAATTAGATTACCAATGCCAGGATGTCTGTCTTATCGACTACTCTCCTGCTCCCCCCCCCCCACTGGGCATCATGAAAGACCCAGTCCTGGTTTCAAAAAGAAAATAAATATCTGGTCCTCTTCAAAGTATTGAGAAGCCTCTTGTTTTAATTGAAATAATTATAAATTCTTGTTCTTATCACTAATGGGAGTTAATTATCTTGGATATGCTGCTGTTGCTTCTATGGCTGTAACGCAGTGAGGTTAAAGATAAGTGAAATGCAAATAGGGAAAAAAAACACAGAAGGCAGTAACACTTTCCTAAATGTAATACCATACCAACCACAAGAAGATTCCTATGAGTAAGGCAAAAAACTAAGCATCTCACAACCAGTCAGGATTCCTAACCAAAAACCAAAAATATGATAAATGAAGAAATATGTATATAAGCATGACTATCAAATATATTTATTATTTACACAAACTGTAAAGATATTTATAGTGCAATCCTAAGTTTATTTATTCAGAAGCAAGTCCCAGCGTATTCAGTGGGGCTTACTCAAACAGGGACAGAACTGCAACCTCAAGTGATAAGCAGCTTCATTCACACAACCCAAAATTCCGAATCATGCCACTTTACGCTGTTTTACAACTGTTTATACTTGTTTTATGGTCATTGGATTTTAAATGGCTTTATTTCTTGTTGTGAGCTGCATTGGTTTCCAACCCTACCTCACAGGGGTGTTGGAAAGACTCCATACACGCACACACAGCAGATGTATAAATACATACAGCCCATATAATAGTTTATTGTCAAACCAGTTGGTCATTGCAGAAAAATCAGTATTAGTTTTAAAAAAATCAGTATTACTTTCCTACAGAATAAAAACTATAATACCTAAGTAAGCCCTGCCTACTTGCTTTAAAATTGGACTGGAGACAGAAAGAGTTAGAACAAAAACATAATTCTTTTTTACATTCACTCCAAAGTCCCATTGATTTTCAGCACATTCATAACATGTCTACTCAAAGTAAGTCCTATTGAATTAAATGGGATTTACTTTGGGCATATGGGATTAGCATTGCTTTTACAAAAAGCAAGTATTGGGAAGGTTTTCAAAACACTGCCCAAGCTCTGACTCCTGCACACAAGAGGAAAAAAAACTGAAATGTATACACTTACCCAATTTATGAGATTTTCAGATAAACGGGGTGTGTGTGTGTGAAACCACCATTTTGTTTTCTAGACGCTGCCTGAGGTCAATGAAACTGAAACACAATCCCTGATTGGCTGCAATGCTGAACGGGCGGGGTTAAAGCTACAAAGTGCTATAGTACAGTTCTGTTTAAAGAAAGATTTAACAGTCGAGGGGGGTGGCTGACGTTTTTATGTATATCTCGAGAACCAGACCACCTAGAAACTTAATTTTTTTTTAACTTAAAGCTGAGAATCCGGGCCACGTAAGGGGCTAGCCGGGTAAAACCCGGCTATCCGGGCAATATGGCAACCCTATGATATAGCCATCATGGCTGGTAGCCATTGATAGTCTTATCCTCCACAAATTTGTCCAAACATCTTTTAAAGCCATCCAAGTTGGTAGCCATCACTGCCTCATGTGGGAGTGAATTCCATAGTCTAAACTATGTGTTGTATGAAGAAGCACTTTCTTTTGTCTGTCCTGAATCTTCCAACTTTCAGCTTCATTGGATGTCCATGAGTTCTAGTGATATGAAAGGGGGTGAAAACCTTTTCTTGATCCACTTTCTCCATGCATAATTTTAAACATTTCTATCATGTCAACTCTTACCTTTTCTCCAGAAAGCTCCTAAATGCTGAAACCTTTCCTAATGGTTGTTCCATCCCCTTGACCATTTTGGAAAAGGAGGAGTAAAGGAGCTGCATTGTACCTCTTAATAATGACCAAAGAATCATCAAAGAATAATGACCATCTGTACAGGAAAAAGATGTTAAAATGTGTACTACTCTGTAGAGAAAAACAGTGGGTGTAGGGCTAAGACTGTGTTTCAGGTAGAACACATCTGTTTGCAGGTGACACAAAAGAATGCAGGAAGCTTGAAATGTAGTTAGTTTATAAACCTGGTATGTGCATTTAAAACTGCATGACTGTCTTTTCCATCTGCATAGCAACAGAAGGAAAGAAGCTCAAAAGGACATTAAATGACACATATGGAATTTGTCTTAAAGAACAGGACATGCTAGTTATTAGAGGAAATGAAGGTGCAGATTGAAATGGGCCATCACTCCTCTATCCATTCTTACAACAGCTCTTGAGAAGTCAGCTGTTCTATTAGTAGAAGTCTGACTCACACATTGCCCCTTCTGCATCTTGAATAGTTTGTGTGTGGTGCTTTAATTATCTCCATGGCAATATACAGGCAAATTGTCATCTCCGGACTTCAGATAGCAAATATCTTGATTGCAATAATCAAATAAAAACAAAGGGGTTATTAGAGGCTTTAAAGAAGGGAAAATGCCAGAGTGAAATATCTGCCAATTCAGCCAAATGAAAAGGCTAAGGCTGTAAACACAGTAGTTGCCTACAGTAAAGTGTCCGTATTGGCCACACCTGGAAGGGGAATCAGTTGATGTGCTGATCAGTTGCAAAATCTCTTTGAAGCTTAATTTTAAAAAAACAAAACACTCAAGCTGCTCCCACCAGAGTTTACAGTAAAAAGGGGTGGGGTTTGACTAGCATCATGTGCCCCTGTTTTCAGAAAAGAGAGATGGAGATGCACTGGAACCAGCAGAATAGTGAGTGTGTCTCTACCCTAAATCTACAGCATGCTAATGTCCAACACATTCCATGTCCTCTCTTCAGAATTAATTTTTTTCCAAGAACACCCTTGAAGGCTAAATGGAAGAGTTTTACAGACTGAAAACAATGAATTTACATGAGCTGGCAGATGCAAAAAGACAAATCACAGACCAGAACTGAGTAGCCAGTAGGGATGGGTGAGAATTTTGATTCAGTTCGTATTTCAAGCACAATTTATCAAATTTACAATTTCCAAAATATGAGAAATGAAACACAGCCATCCTTTGAAATGTCCATTTATTAGAATTTTGGGATGCAGTTTGCCAACTAAACAACATTTACAAAAATGCATATATTAGGAGAAAGTGTGCATAAAAATGAATACGTGAGTGAAAATAACATGCAAAAAGGCATGAAATGATGAGAAATGGCTTGCAAAAATGTGTACCTTTGTCAAAACTGCCTACAAAAATGTTTTTTGGAGAAATTCACACTAAAATGGTGGAGAATTTTCATGAGGATTTTTTTTAAAAAAAATTGCAGATTGCTGCAGAAATGTAGAGAACTGAATTTAACATTGGAAAAGTGAGAAACTGAGAGAACTGAAACAGACGGATCTTTCCACCCCTAGTGGCCAGTTCTTCAAAGTCGGCAATCCAGTTTGGATGAACTTGATGTTGGGATGGGAAGGACATACAGCTGGTTACTATATTTTATTTCTCTGCTTTAATGTTCTCACGTCTTCTTGACTTCATTCTTCACCTGGGCAAATACAGTTGGAGCTTTCTATTCAGAGTTCCAAGTCCAGGATTAAAGAGTATCAGAACAAGCACAGATTCAGAACTCAGAGTAGAACAAATGGAAAAAGCTAAATATACAGAACTCTACTGAAAACTATATAAACTGTGTGATTATGCTTGCTGTTTTAAGACAAAAAGTAGAAAAGTAAAAGAAGTGATCAGAAGGGGAAATATATCTGTGCACCCACAAAACAAGATGGTGGCCCTTCATTGCATGGGGCCTACCACAAACCAAAGCTGGATATGAACAACAACCTAATCACAAAAGGATGTTGTCTCCCATTGGGACAGATGTTGCATAAATTTATCAGGGTGAATTCTGTATTCCTGTTATCTTTATTAACTCATTCAGTGTTCCTTAATCCATGTAAGTATACAAGTGTTGTCTGGGGAGGTGAGACAGAAGACAGCATGAGGCTGCCATCGCTGAGTGACAATCAAGAGAGAGGGGATCTCATTGCTTTCATAGACATGTGCTGCATGGTGGCAGCAGAGAGGCTAAAGCAGCACCATGCAGGCACACTGCTATTCAGTGGCTAGCAGTACTCAGCATGAGATGATTGCATCATCATCGCTATTCCCCCTTCCTTCCTGGGTTTGCATTCCCCCACCTTCAACTGTCAGCCAGCATTCTGTAGCCACTAAACATTCTCAGTCCTCACTTTTTGTACTTCGACAAGCCTTGGGATTCACCTAAGCCTGCTGAAACTAAATCTTGCTCTTCTGAATGCATTTTGACTAAATAAAGATTGGTGTTCAGAGAAATGAGTTAAAATGTAATCTAATCATGTCTGCTCAGAAGCAAGTGCTACTGAATTTAATGGCGCTTACACCCAGGTAAGTCGAATTAGGTTTGCAGCATTAGCTATTAGTATATAATGTGATGACATGGTCATGCTTGCAAATATGGTTACATAATAAGAACAGATTTTTGCTAAGTGTGCTGCAGAATTAAGTGAATGGGAAGGATCAAGCCTAGACCTTTACTGAATATTCACTGGTTTGGAATTTCAGGTAGAAATTAGCAATTTTGGTGAGTAGAATTCCCCACCCACACCCAACATTTAGACTGTGTAAACAATATCTAACTTTTTTTCAGTTCTGTTGTGTGCTATGGTTTCTGCTTACTTCCTGGATTGGTCACATGGCAAAACCCACCCAATCAAAAATCACAAAATGAATGGGATGTCATTTGATCAGTTGGATTTGGCTATGTGGTGACACCTGTGAGGGCAAGTAAAAACAATCAGGTGAACATTTTCACAAAGAGTGCTGAAAAATAATTGAAAACGGGAGGCATTCATCAGTAGAACTGCTGAACAAGTTTTCAAAAAACACCCTGTGAACTATTTTGGCTTAGCTCTAGTCAAGAACAACCTAAGTCGGAATGAGCGGAACCTGTCTCTTTACTTATGCAGAGTTTCCTATTATTCCACCACATGATGTTGGATTTCCATATTAGACATCTGTACATTATCTGAGCACTCTCCATGCATGAGTATATCTCCCCACCTTCCTCAAAGCTATCCATTCCCTCACCACTGGGGAAGGTTTGTTCATCAGCTGCTGGTCTTGAAAAGTTTAGCTCTAATTACACATTATTTTGTCCCAAGAAGAGTGGGATGGAAGAGTAGTGGTGAAAATGGCAAGTATTCTCCCCATCTTTGCAGTGAGCTTAGCAAAGTCTCTTTCCTGTAGAGGTGAAACTGACAAAGCATTTCAACCCCTTCTCAATTTTACCTCTACAATGAAGGTGCTGCTCTAATCAAGCTTATTAGAATCAGGGTTGCTCTTTGCAGTGGTGAAACTGACAACCATTCCTCTCCACACAAACCCCATTGCAGCAAGTGAAAAGAAGTCCCATCATTGCAGAGGCAAAACTTACAATAGTTTAAAAAACCTTCTCAAGCCTTAGTGCAGAAATCTCAGACCTGGTGCAACATATTGTCCATCTGACTGCATCTACTGTATTTTCTGAGCAGCAAGCACAATTGTCTGGACATCCAGCCACCATTAAGTTTCCCATGATGTAAAGTAAACTGGATAGAACCAGAAAGTGAAAATGGTATACTTGTGTACGCTAGCAGAACTACAATATCTGCAGTGGAAATAGAACCTTCTGGATCATCATGACAACCCTAAATCTAAGCTCCCACCATTCCTTTTATTCATTTTCACTTTCTCCCTTTTTTAGACGCTGTGCTATACACCTTCCCTTCCTTTTGTTTGGAGTTATGGTACAGTAGGGCCCCGCTTTACGGCGTTCCGCTTTACGGCACTTCATTCATGTGGCGGTTTTCAATTAAGGAAAGGCCCTGCTCTTACAGCGCTTGTTCTGCTAATATGGCAGTTTTTTTCCATCATGTGCCATTTTGATGTCATTTTTGCACGATGCGGCCCATTATAGTCTATGGGGCCCTGCTTTACAGCGATTTCCGCTTTACGGAGGGGGCCTGGTCCCTAACCCACCGTATTAGCTTGGTGTACCTACTTGATGTATCACAGTTTAATTTCCTCTTTTGTAGTCTGAGAAGTGAGGCCTTGAATTTTTTTTTAGCAAGCAATCCATGAATCTGCACTCTTCAAATTAACATTTACCTTTCCTGTACTACCTACAGTATTGTCATTAAAAGTTAGCAAAGTGAATAAAGCAATATCTGTAAGAGATATTAAAGGCTTGTTTGACATTGGAGGTCAGACCTCTCAGTGTCAGGAGGCATGATCTGCTGTTCTTTAGGCTTCTGCAATTCTATAGAACTGAGCTACTAAAGAGGACAGTTCATCATTTTTAAAAGCAAATACTTTCAAATAGGGGTATCTTTGATGGTAAAAGCTTACGATGTTAGTGTGTGTCTCCCCTTCCGCTGTGTGTGAATAAAGCGATTTCTCTTTTATAGCTCAAAACCAAACTACAAGTGACTCCTAGAAACAGAGCTATCTGCAATAATGTTACAGAGCACAATTTAAAACAACAGAGCTTAACAAAAAAAATGCACTTGTGTTTATGGATCTGACCATGATTTTCTATCTGTTACATCACACTTTCTATGACAACAGCAATGCAAGGCCACAAATAAAACATTAACCCCAATTACTTTGAAGTTACCTTCATCCCTGCTAGGATCAAGGGGATAGGGATGCCTTCCACCTCTTTCCTTTGCAGGGAAAGTAGCAGGAAAGAAAATTAATTAAACAAGTGGCTGGATAATTGATTTGTGTTTAAATGAGATAAAACACTGTGTTCTTGGCAAGGAGGCAAGTTCCTCTTTCAATGAAACAACCAGGCTGATTTTCAATATAAAACATGCAACTATCTCTCACAAGAGAGCATTATGGAGGGATTATGGACCTTTCTGATACAATACAAAATGCCCTCAAGAGAAGGCATTACCAGGTGTTATGAAGGGAAACTAATAAATAATATGCCTTTGGTATAATTTGCTAGTCTGGCCCATAACTACATTGGCTCCCGACAGTGTCAAGGGTGAAGTTCAAAATACTGGTTATAACCTTTAAGTCTTTTTCTGATGCTGGTCCGATTTACTTGAAGAATAAACTTTCTCTTCTCGGAGAAGGTGGTCGTACCAGATCTTCAGCAGCTAGATGTCTCCTGGTTCCCTCAATTAGAGTGGCTAAACTAGCCGGCACTAGGTCTAAAGCTTTTTCTATTGCGGCTCCCCTACTTTGGAATACCCTGCCAGTGGCCATTCGCCTAGCTCCATCACTTTTGTGTTTTCGGAAGCAGCTGAAAACCTGGCTTTTTGATTAAGTTGTAGGCTGTGGACTGGCTGTCATAATTTCATTCTGATTTTTATGTTTTTGTTTTACTTATATGCTGTAATTTGTTTTAGTATGCTGTAGTTTGTATTTTGATATGTATTTTATTGTACGTCGCCTAGAGTGACAGGTCTTACCTGCCAGATAGGCGTCTAATAAATTTTAGATAATAATAATAATTCATACATAAAGCCATCTCTGGAGAGGCTGGGATGCCTTGCCAAGGTGGCCAGTAATACCCCAGAATGATTCTCCAGAACAGCCACCATTCCTTGCCAAATTGCATTCTGAAGATCCCAATAACTTTATTATTTTAAATGTCCTCAGCAGAGAGAAAGCAGGATAGATACGGCTTTATGACAGATGTCTGAACCCCGAAATATCTGCTTTACCATGGAAAACAACAATGGAGTTGAAGAGAGTAGATGTCCTTATAAGGGGATGGACTTGTGTCACTCATCAGTGATGTTGTGGGTACTCGGTTCTCAGGATAATGCTTATGCAACTACATTCCATACAGCTTTCTGAATAGCTAGGGACCTAGTAGCTAAGAAAATAATGGCATTTCCTCAATATTTCTGTCAGGGTTGGATCATGAGCAGCAGACAGGTAAATCAGGAGCCAGGGGACATGCTGTTAGTGCAAACTTCAAATACAGTCAAACAGCAAGCCAGAAGTCAGGACCAAACAGCAAGCTAGGAACAGAAGTCAAACCAGGAGGCAGTACTGAAGAATAACCAGGGATATAGGTAAACATCAGAGCTCAGGAAGTTTGTGTTGCTCAACCAAAGCTCGGCTATAACAAGAACCCCATTATATTATTTCCTGCCCAGAAAGATCCAGTGCTCAGCCTGGGCAGGAGTCCAGATGGTTCTTCACAGATAAGCTGTCACTTGCAGTTTAGTGGCTACTACCAAGGGAATCTGCACACAGGTTCACCAGCTCCTGACAGTATATTATCATGGACAAAAGGTAGGAGATTTTAGCCTAATATTTTCACTGGATAAGAATATGTCAGTGGCCACATCTGCACCATACATTTAAAGCACTATTACACCACTTTAAACAGTCATGGCTTCCCCAAAGAATCTTTGGAACTGTAGTTTCTCAAGACTGCTGAGAGTTGTTAGGAGACCCCTATTCCCCTCACAGAGTTACAGTTCCAGAGATCCATGGGAAGAAGGATTGACTGTTTAAACCACTCTGGGAATTGTATTAAAAGTAGCATTAATAAAGACATTCCATCAGTGCAACAATTGTGTGCAACAGAACGTTTTCCCTCTCCTCCCACCATGTGCCCCCTAAATTTGTCCTGGGTTTTCCCCCAACCTCTCCAGAGCGGATCTGGGGACGATGTAGAGTGCACACAGGGAAGGAATACCACCCACGGTGCAGATGTGGGAAATGACAATGTGCAAATAAATGTTTGTTTTCCTCCAAATACATAAAAAAATGTAATGGTGTTTACTCCTGTTTGCTAAAGAAGGAGCAGATTTCCTTAAGAGACTGGCAGAATAAAACACAGCAAAGCACGGAATGATTAAAGCAACATGAGGCAACAAATGTTCTCCAAGAGAAGTGTGGCACAACAGATTACAGAAATCTCTTATATAAAGGGATGCTGAATACTTCCATAAAGAGCTACTGAATGCTTCCATCATTTCATTTACGCATGGTGAAATGAAGCCTTTTCGGGGAAAATAGACAAAAAAATTCAGTTAATTTGGAGTGGACTAGTTGTTTAATTGGTCTTCACTGTATTTATTTCTTGCCATTCTATTTCCCCCCTCTGTCCCTAAATCACTGGAGAGAAGGGGGGGGGGAAAGGATCCATTCTATCTCATGTTGCTTCTGGGTGCATTTGTCCAATGCATATTTTCTTTGTTTCATAATCACAATTCCTTGATTTCTGCATTTGACAGACCCAGCATGTGCATTTTTGTACAGAAATGAAACACATGCACAATCCCAAATGAACAGTAACTACAACAGAATAAAAAATATCAGCCAGAAACAAGAGGGGACAACCTCTTTCTGTACAAATAGGGAACGCAAATCTTCAGTAAATACTGTAAAGCAGCCAACAATCTCATCCTGTAATAATCTCTTAGACAGCTGATCCCAGGGCTCTTATTACCCATACAGCCCCCATCTGAAATCTACTAGGTTTAGCCATGGATGAGTATTGATCAAGGAGGCAGCTCCACAAAATGCTGCTGCATTTCCTTTCAAGGCAGTAATTTGTTTGTCAATAACAATCTCTTCTGCATGGCAAAGATGGCGATAAAGAGGAAGATGTGGATTTTAGATCAGGATTTGTATCTCTTTGCCATGTATTTATGTTGGCTTGGATCCTAAGCAGTGAAAGAGGAAAGGGAACTTGTGCAAGTGGACTTTCCCATTCCTCCTCCCCCTCCAGACCCCTGAGCCCATCAAAAGTCTCTCCAGAGGATCAGAAATGTGAGAAATGTGATTTGAAGCCTACAGGAGGAAGAGGGAATCACTGCAAATTTAACAGAGTGGCCTTATGTGAGCAGAGGAGGGACTGGACAGTTCTATTTAATGAAAATCTACTCATGTTGCTTGGGGTTTTCAAGCTCTTTTTATATCTATCTATCCCTGGGCAGTAAAGCAGCTGGGAGAGGAGAGATGTGACGAGGGCAGAAAAACTGAGTGCAGGGATGTCCTATTTGCCATCATTGGGACCCCCTGGGAAACTTACCAAACCAAACCTGCTATAGCCTGCAACTGGGTATGCAGTGTAGCTGAATGGGACACAACCATGGGCAGCCTTAGGAAGCTCCATCAACCTAGATGTCTGCCCATAAAAGCAAGCCTAAAATGAGAGACTAGAATGTTGTCAGATGTTTCCAGGAACCCTCTTTGTTTGTGGGTGGCCTGTGAGCTTGTTGGGGCCCTGTGTGGGAGCCAGGGTGGATGCCAGGAGACTGAGAGGGGAAGTGTGTGACAAGGAGAAGTAATATTGATCTATAAGTATTAGTAATTTTGCATTAATGTAACATTGTGCATTTTTGTAACATTGGTTGTTGTTTAAGTTGTTGGTTGTTTTAAGTTTTCTAGACACTGCTTACAGATATTCTATAAAGCAATAGAGAAATGGTAAAAACAGCAGTATAAAGGGCTATGATTTCACTGCGCTCAGTGTGACTCAAAACAAATATACCTGTCAGAAAAGGCTTACAGGATGCTGAATTTGATATTCTGTTGAGTACACAAGATCTACTGTCTATATAGTCAAAGTTTACTTTAGCTGGGATACTGTTTGCTAAACTGAAAATAGAGGGGTTTTTTGTATTTTTAATTTGGAGTTTCTTGAACTCTTTAACAAAAAGACTGCTAAATGAAGTGTGAATTAGGCTAGAGATTTCCTCACCCTTAAGTGCCTGAACACTGACAGTATGCTTATGCCAGGGGTGGCTAAGGCTGCAGTCGAATACACACTTACCTGGAAGTAATGCTAATTGAATCCAATGGACTTACTTCAAAGTAGACATGTATTGCATTGCAGCCTAACTTGTGACCCTACATATGTTGTTGGCCTCTAAATGCCATCAGCCTCAGCCTGCATTGCCAATGGTCAGGGATCATGGGACTTGCAGTTTGGAGGGCTGCAGGTCTCATATTACTGCTCTCTCTATCCGTTTATAATTTGTTTCCTGCATACATGTAATTTCAATACGTAACTTGAAAGATGGCTTGGATGATCAATAGGGATGGAAAAAAATTGGATTCAGTTTGCATTTAAAGGCGAATTTATCAAATATTGTATTTTCTGAAACAATATTACAATCAAAACACAGCCATCCTGTGAAATTTGCACTTATCTGAATTTTACAGTGCAGTTCTCCAATTAAAGAATGTTTACAAAAATGAATACATTCAGGAAAAAATGTGCATAAAAATTAAGATATTAGTTGAAACAGCATACAAAATTGAATTATATTAGAGAAAACTGCATTTGCACTAAAATGCTAATTAATTTTCAAGAGGATTTTTTTTTAAAAAAGCTAATTGTTGCAGAAATGTGGAGAACTGAATTTAAGTTTGGAAAAAATGAGAAACTGTCCAACCCATCCCTAGTGAACAAATCTACAAGAAATGGATATTTGCCTCATCTTGATTTTCCAAGGTGAAGATCTCTGAGTAAACTAACCAACTTTATCTGCACCAGCTAAAGTCTGTATGTGAGTGCTTGCTTTTCATACGGGGGAAACATTGTGGCTGGATGTCATATGGCCTGAAGGATCCAAGGTTGTGAGAACATGTACTCTTCCTGAAAGAAGGGTCTCTTTTATTCTCTCTCTCTTCTTAATTAATATAGGTATTTATTTTTCTGTTGTAATTATGAAGAGGGTAGGGTAGCTCATGAAGGCAACCATAATTTGCTAACATCCTCATATCTAACAAATAAAACAAATACAAACATATTCCATTTGGTAAAACTGCAGGTGGCAAAAATCATAGTAATCTCAGATGGCTTGGACTGATTAAATGTAGTCATTGTGCTCTACAAAGGAAAGCCAGAAGGAGCTGTAACAATAATAAGAAAAGCCACAGTGCTGTGCTGTGCTGTCTCAAGGCTCCTACCAAGTTTTGTGAATCTTAGTCTTCATAACTATAAATAAGAAACTTCTCACTCTAATGGCTGTGGTGGACTGGTGTGAAAGTTCAGTGATAATTAGTATACTGTTGGATATCAAAATGTCAGGAACTAGATCATATCCTGTTTTTATAATAATAACAATCACAATAATAGTACTACTAGTAGTGTTCCTTTGCTGTGGTAATAGAGCTACAAAATAGCAAAGACTAAGAATACCACCATTAGCTTTTTTAATGAGTGTGAGAACAAGGCTGTATTCCTTACCCACTTTCCTGGGAGTAAGCCCTACTGAACTTTCCTAAGAGTAAATCTCACTTCTCAGTGGAAATGTATAGAGACTGTGCTGTAAATCACTAGAGAAATTGAGGTTTGATTGCATATATGTTATTCCAGATGAAAAGTAAAATAAAAAATGCTCTCTCGTGTTTGGTTGATTTATAAACAAAAGGCTGTCTTGTTTACCCTCTTGGCATGGCTGTTTGGAAGATGTGGAGAAATGTAATGCTACCATCTATAAGATATGAACTGTGTGTTTGTGCATGGGGTGTGTGTGTGTGACATTCCATGAAAACAATGCTATGTCCCTTGGAATAGTAATATTTGCCTCCTAATAGCCATGTGTGTGGATCTCCAGGGTACCCGACTTTAAACATGGATAAGGAATGACATCTGCCCCCAAAATGTCATGTATTCTAAAAATCTCTGTCTTCCAATAAGGCAGGTCTGACGATTAATTATGACATGTCCAAAGTATTAGTCTTCTCCAGGAAGAGGACAAAGCATCAATGGCATCCCATCAATAATCATCCCATTGAACAGGTTGCATCTTAGGTCTACCTGGGTGTAACTTTCCATGCATCAGGCTCCTGGAGAGCACAATAAAAAAATGCTACTGGGAATGCTCAGAGGAGTATAAAGGCCTTGCTCCAGTTCTTTGACACAAAGGGGGACCAATATGTGCCTTCAGCTTTCCAGGTGTTTATAGCAAAGGCTATTTCAAAGATGTTATATGGCACCCAGTTATGTGCATATGATAACTTTATCCCTTTCAAAATCACACAGACTAAGTTTCTGAGAGCTGTGCTGGGAGTTCCAAGCCTGTGTCCAGAGCTTGGAAAAGTTACTTTTTTGAACTACAACTCCCATCAGCCCAATCCAGCACATGCTGGCTGGGGCTGATGGGAGTTGTAGTTCAAAAAAGTAACTTTTCCAAGCTCTATGTGTGCCTAATGTGTTGCTTCATTTAGAAGCAGGGCTAATCTCTATTGAAGCCCGTGCTTGGATTCTTAGGGTTCGTTACTGGTTAAAGATGATTTTTTCTCCTGTGGGTTTGGCCCCTTTGACACAGATTGATGCACATCAGTTAAGATGGAAAAGCTTGCTGTTTGAGAAACTGCAAAATCTGGGATTTACCCCTTATGCTCTTCTCGCTCTTTGGTATGCTAAAGCAAAAACCACCATCCAACAGCGAATTTGGGATATAGAACTGCAAAATCATTTGAGTCTTGCTGGTAGGCATCCTGAGTTCAGGGATAACAGTAGGGCACTGGTGCCCATGCATTACTTAGCAAATTTGAACATCCCTAAATATAGAAGAGCTTTTACAGCTGCCAGGTTTAATGTACTCCCATCCGCCCTCTTGGAAGGAAGATATAGAAGGGTACCTTATTATGAACGGATCTGTCCATGTGGAATGGAGGAAGTGGAAACTGTAGGTCACATTATATTGTATTGTACCTTTTATAGGGATCTCTGCCACTCTTATTACCCCAATTTCACAAAGCACCCTGGACTTACTTAGTGACTTAACACACTTATTGACAGACAGGAGTCCACAGGTTACATTAAGAGTGGCTAATTTCTGTGCTGCTGCTATCGCATGTCGGAAAATGACCTCAAACAGGAAATTTTATACTGATTTTAATTTTGTACTTTTTACTCATTTATGGTTTTATGTACTTTATATGATCTTGATTACTAATGTTTTTTTCCCTTATGTACTGATCTTTGATCGAAATAAATTATTCATTCTGTCTTCCATTATCCATAGGGGAAAATACCAATGTCAAAAAGATGTCTTATTCATACTTGCAAGGCTTATCTGGAGGTCACCTTTTTCTAAGGCGATGTATGGAAATATTTATCTTCTCATTGGTTGTTCCCATCAAATTCTGAAATCCTAGAGTACTTAAGTACTTTGGTACTTTGTTTGCAAGAAAAAATTAAAAGATGTGGGAAGAGATTAGTTGACCTGCTCTGTAGAACTGGAAACAGCATCACTTTTAGTTTTGGGTAAGCTTGGAACATTTCTCTCATTTATTGACAGCAAAACTAAGGAAAATATTAGCAGCAAAAGCTGATTACCAATTGTCACCATTTGTTTCACAGGTCAAAAATCTCATCAAATTGATGTGCTTGAGATCACTCTCCAGCTAAGCAATAGAAAAGAAAAATTATCAAAGAGCATGATCAACTTCCATAACCAAGCTTTCCCATAATTAATCACACACTGTCCAGACATTCAAACTATGTATGGGGAATGTGTGCGTTTGTGGTTTCAAACCCAACCCTACAGCATATTGTCTGCATAACCCAGCCTTTCCCAACCAGTGTGCCTCCAGATGTTGTTGGACCACAACTCCCATCAGCCTCAGCCAGCATTGCCAATGGCCAGGAAAGATGGAAATTGTGGTCCAACAACATCTGGAGGCACACTGGTTGGGAAAGGCTGGCATAAACGTTTGTAAAGATGTTTTTAAACCTTTTTTAAAAATATGTTTTTTAAAGATGTTTTGTTGTAATATATTTTAATATCTGTTTGATGCTTTGGAGTGTTTTTAGTGTTTTTGTTTGCCGCCCTGGGCTCCTACTGGGAGGAATGGCAGGATATAATAATAATAATAATAATAATAATAATAATAATAATAATAATAATAAACAACTCTATGCACAGAGTCTAGTCTGTGTACAATGTATTGCATGTCTTGTCCATGTCCCTTTCACATGTGTTTATCCATAAATCCATTCTGCCTCATTTCTAGATTTATTTTGGTCTATGACCGCAATAAATATTCATTCATTTATTCATTCATTAATTTCTAGATTAACCTACAAATTTGTATTTTTTGGAAATCCACATGAAAATTTGCACTGAAATACATATTTTTATTTATTTATTTATTTATCTCAAGATATGCATTTATAAATATATTTTGATACATTTTGTAAATCAAGAACTACACTGGAACATTTGGGAACTGCAAATCCAGTGAATAAATAAATGCTGATCTGGACATTAGCCTGGGGAGTGTCAGTTCACATTGGAATTCACAGAGGTCAAATACCTGAAGCTTTTTTTATGGATGTGTCATGCCTGGGAACTAGCTTGCAACAGCCTACCACAGAAGCCCTGTTTATGTGTAACTTGTGTGGAGGACATACCCATGTTAACTTCAAAGTGGAGTTGCACTTTTAGCCCAACCCTGCCACTAGGTCTTCTTCCTGCCACAACTAAGTTGCACATGGCTGCATGGAGAGAAAATCAAACGTGAGCATCTTGTGTGTATGGGACCTGCACAACCAGATGTCCCAATCCCATGGCAGTGGATGCTGGCAGTGGAACAGGGAGCAGCAACAAGGAGTTGGAGGGCAGTACTATGTGTCATATGGCCTGGTTTGTACCCCTTAAACTAGCCTGCTGCCCTCAGGTACGTTAGAGGATGCTGTCCCATCACATTGATGGAAGATTCAACTACCAGTTTGCTTATCTGCTATATGTGGAATGTGGGGGGGGGCTCTGGTAGGAAACCATCTTGCCCTCTGTCTCAAGCAGCAAATTGTATTGGGCCAGCCTGGCAGTTGGGTAAACATCTAAAAGGGACAAGGAGGAGATCAAACACCACTTTTATCTCCCTATTAGTTTAAAGAAAAAGACACAGAGTGCTACAGATCTCCAATTTTAACTTTAGAACATATTTGGGAACAGCAGCAGACAAGGTGGCAAAGTACTAGTCTCAGGTGCTCTGCTTGCATCTGTAATATAGTATCAAGGATCTGATTCAATTTTTTTTAATGTTTTTTCCTGCTGCATGAAGTAGTAAATTCTGAGCATGGTGGGCCTTTAACATTAGCATTTCAGTATAAACGGATTTTCAAAGACTGCACTGTGCATGATAAATCCAAGCATCAGAACTTCAAATTGTTTTCATTTCACCCCTCTCGCAATGTTCAGGCATGCAGATTGCTACAGTGCACTCTTTATAGCTGTTTTATCCCCACAAATACCATATGTATTCTCATCTGTTGATTATATGGTATTTATAATATGCATAATGCTGGCCACCTGGCTCTGTAGGGCGTGTGTATGCATGACTACATGCACTAGGGTAAACTTTGAGATATACATAACTACTTGGTAGTATTTTAAGAAGGCAAGTATAAATATATACCCAATTAAAATATATATGAAGCGAAGCTTGTAATGCCTCCAACTGGGAAAAGAAAAAGCTAATTTTGGTTTACATTCAAAGGAACAGAGAAGACATGATTTGGCCAAATGTAAGCACTTTTTTCTATTTAAAGAAATGGGAATTAACACTGCTGAACTTTGTCTGGATCATGTCCCCCCCTTTAAAAAGTGTAACAGCTGGTGGCATTTTACGAAGGAGCAAGCGGCTATCGATATCCCAGGGAATTTTCACATATTCATTCACATCTGCTTGAGTTTTCTCCCCAAAACTGCAAGTGCTAACACCACTGCATTACATCTCTAGACTCTAGTATAGAAGCAGCAGAATCCAGCATCTTTCTAGAATATAGAAAGTGGGTGTGATATGATGAGCTGCGAATCTTTGTCACTGGAGGTCATATGTTGCTGAAGAGGCTATATTAATGTTACCATATTTAGCATTTTTTCTGTGGAGAAAGACATGGTGTCTTAGTACTACAAGGCCAGAAACACAAGACCCCAGAGAAGAGAAATAATAACTCGTGCCTTTCAGCCATTTCTGAAATAGATTTTCTGTCAGCCGTAACGTCTCCATGTTTAGGCATGAAATCTGCCAGGCCTAGAAATTAAAGTGGCAGCCTATCAGGGAAGGAAGATTCGCAACAAAACCAACCATCTGAATAATTATAAATGGGAGTTTTTTGAAAGGTAGATAAGCTGAAGGAGAACTGGGCTGAGACCAAGTATCCCAACAGCATTTGGGATTCCTCAGCCCTGCACTGCCCAGAGCTACGTAACATGCATGAATATATATATATATATACACACACACACACACACACAAACAGGCAAACAAGGGTAGGCAGTGGCTGCTCCTTGACACCAACACTCACTCCTCCCACTCTTCCTGTGGGTCCAATCCTCACCATCACGCAGAGGCAGGCAATTGAGCAGAAGCAGCTGTTTCTTGCAATTTCCACTTGCTTGCCTGCTTTGGGCAGGAGGTGTAGAAGGTGTTGCACAGAGGAGGGATCCTCAGTGGCACCTGGTTAAGGGCGAAGACATGGGACCTCCTAAGGCACTGGGACCTGAGCAGTTACCCAGTGCTGACTACTGATGCCAACCCTGAATGACATCAGGCCAGTTTCCAATAAAACAACAGTACTTTAAGGTTTGATCCTCAAGGACAGACCTAACCTGGATGGCTGCATTGATGAGGTGGTTAGGCCTGAACCAAGTTCAAGGTTCTAGTTTTGGTGTACAAAGCCCTATACAGCTTGGGATCAGGATACCTGAAAAACCGTCTTATCCCTTATATACCCAGTCGATCACTGCACTCTGCAGGTGAGGGCCTCCTGCAGATACCATCTTATCAGGAGGTCCATTCTGCACAACATAGGAAACGGACCTTTAGTGTGGCAGCCCCTACCCTGTGGAACTCCCTACCCTTAAATATTAGACAGGTACCATCTCTGTTATCTTTTCAGCACCTATTGAAGACCTTCCTCTCTCAACAAGCCTTTTAAGTTGAGAACTTATCCTAGTCTGCTTCTGTGATGGAATTGCTTTTTAATATGCTTTTAAACCTTTTTTTAAAAAACAGTATGTTTTTTAACTTTTTTTTAAAAAGTCTTCAAATCTTTTAAAAAAATGTTTTTAAAGTTGTTTTAATGTATTTTAATGTCTGTTTTTATGATGTTTTAAAGTGTTTTTAGTGCTTTTGTTTGCCACCCTGGGTTCCTGCTGGGAGGAAGGGCGGGATATAAATCAAATAATAAATAAATAAACCTTCCCAGCTGCTTCTGACCAGATACTTGATGTAATGTCCTTGTTTGGTAGAGCTCAGTACTTCATAGCTGCCATGACAACTATGGGACTATCCCTATGTATTTATTTGGTGACATTTCTAACTTGGTGTTCTATACTAGACTAGAACAAGATGATCTGTGCTTGTGTTTTCTATGATATCTTTAACATAACCAAATCATTACCTCTTGAGTGACTATCTGAACTATATCAACTGTTTAATAATGTTGTTTCCTCCCTGCTAAAACAAGATCAGCACAGCACATGTCTTCTTTCTATTCTTTGGGCTGACTGCAAGTGTTGCCACCACTCACCATATGCTCAGAGGCACATGTTACCAAATTCTTGCAAGCTACACAGGAAGTGGATTGGACTGTGAAAGACCAATCCAAATTGTGTTTGCATTCTGAGAAATTTGTAGGGCAGTCCAATATCTCAGAGACGAGGTCAGGTCTCCTGCTTCCCTGGTGCTCCTGGGCCCTACAAGACTATCAAGTGGACTTCCAGTTCATAAAAGGCAAGGACAATGTACTGGCCGATGGACTTTCCAGGCAAGTGGCTGGGACTGCAGTGACGTGACCAGACGGAGGAACAAAGAAAGACATTTTCCCCATAGAGACTTTTATTTGTTAACGCGACGTATAAATCCTGGAACAGGAATAATACTCTGCCGTTGTTTTAAGGGGGGGGGGGAAATGTGATGTTCCTATATTAATGTATATATGGTAAGTGTTGGTTGTTTAGAAGATACATGGTAAGTGGAGTGAAAGAGGAGGAGGAGTGAATGGGCAGTAGAATGCTAGATGATTGGCTGAGTGTTTAAAATGGCTGAACGTATAAAAGGAAGAGAGACAGTGGAATCTGGGAGGTGGTGGTGGTGGATGATGTGAACTGAGTGGGTTGCTTGGTGGGGTTTAGAGAGTTGTTTGCCAGGAGAGAGTGGAGAAGGAGGGGGGTGGAGTTCGGATTAGTATTGAGTAAAACCATATGCTTATGTGCCTTAAGAAGAAATCTTGTTAATCTTGTTAGCTTTGTTATCTTTAATAAATACTTAATTTGGTTTACCAAAGGCCTGATCCTTGGCTGGGGTTTCACAGACCAGAAGGGAGGGTAAGGTAATGACCAAGGCTGAAGGGAAACTGTAACAAATGGTGGCAGCGGTGAAGAGAATAACAATACCAGTATTCAGAGTCTCTGGGAATACTAGTATTAGGACATGACTGGTGGTTGCCTAGCAGGGGGATCTGTTGAGATCTGTGCTAGAGCGGGGAGAGAAACAATAAAAAAGGACAGTCCGGACTGGTGGAGTCCCTGGTGGTGCCTAGTGACAGGCAGTAGCCACGAGCAGGTAGGAACCTGACAGGGAGAGCTAGGGAAGGAAGCATCACACCCACCCCTTCCATACAGCCCCTGGAGGGCTGTCCAAGAGGCAGTGCAGCCCTTGGGCCAGAAAAGGTTCCTCACCCCTGCTCTATATGAAACTTGCTCATAAGAACATAAGAACATAAGAAGAGCCTGCTGGATCAGGCCAGTGCCCCATCTAGTCCAGCATCCATATATTTTTAGGTGATTAACAGAATCCTTATAGGGATTAGGGTTGCCAGGCTCAGAGCCTAAGAATGATTCTGTATCTTTAAGAGAAGAGAAAATTCAGCCAAGTGCAGGTTTTCTTGCAACACTGTAATTGGAAAAATCACAAGGTGAAATTCTCCCTTCCCCCTGCACAACTTTTAAAGATACAGCCAAGCCCAATGGTTTTTCCCATTACAGTGTTGCAAGAAAACCTGCACTTGGCTGAATTTTCTCTTCCCTGAGCCTGGCAACCCTAATAGGGATCCAAAACAAGCTTGAGTGAAGTTCTGTTTGTTGCTTTCAGAACTGTCTGTCTGTCTGTCTATATGTAATTGTGATTAACAAAACAGAGGTTTTTATTGTACTACCAAAACATTTCGGCTTCTGCCTTCATCAGCCGCTAACATACAAACTCTGTTACCAAGGTGGCAGTTATAGAGCTTTGAGGATGGAATGCTCAGAGGGGCTTCATTTGCAGAAGCTAAGTGATGCTGGTACTGTCCTCCAGGTTCAGGCCATGTGGTGCCAATGTGTCCAGAGAGTATATCCAAAAGTTCTCCCTTTTAGTCAGTGCTGCTGGATCTGTTGGCATCTCTATAGCTGTTACAGAAAAGTCCCACAGGCTGTGACCCTCAGTTGAAATGTTTTGCAACTGGTTGCTCCCCATTTTTTGTTAAGATTGCCACTTTGTGGTTTCTGAAGCGTGTGCGTATGTCAGTTGTGGTTTTTCCTACGTATTGGATATGACATTCTGGTCTTTTGCATTCGATGACATAAATTAGAGAGAGAGAGAGAGAGAGAGAGAGAGAGAGGGATGCTGTTTATATACAAGAGCAGACTAAGAGGCTATTATGTTTTTTCACCCAGTCAAGATGCAAAACAGCAAGATGGCAAGAAAAAGCTTGTTTCCCCTGGCAAGTATCTGAACTGCCCAAGCAAGCCTGTCTCACCCTTAGTCCTTCTACATCAGTAGCCCCCCAGGTTTTCTCGGCAAAGAGCATGCAGAAGAATTGTGCTAATAAAACTTTAAACTTCTATCCCATTCCACTCCCCATGCCTGTGAGGCTGGAAGCCTGCCTTCTAACAAGAGTCCAAAGATTTGCGTAGGAGCCAGCTGTGAGCTAAAAGCTTTGGGGTGGCTGCTCCTGTGCCTGAGCTCTCATTACAAAATACTTAAATGCACTTTGTCCCATAGAGCACTGCTTCTAACTCTTGGGCTGTGGCTCTCCTTCTGCTACAGAGCCAGAAGGAGAATGGGATGTCCAGAGGAGCCCTTTATTCATGCTCACTAGCTGAGTGGCAGCTTCTCTTGTTGACAAGTGCTAATCTAGCTTCCTGCTCCTCCTGGTCACACTTGTTCCTTTATTACAGTTATTACTTTTGTTAAAGGGAGTTTAGCAGAGCATGTGTGCTGCCAGTTATATGCCAGCAGCCACACCCTGCATGTCCCCTGCCCCCTCCCTTCCTCTTTTCATAAATTGTTCCTCAAACCTACTCCTGGCACATTTCGTTTGTTATGGGTGGGCGAGTGCTGCAAAAGGTTTTCATTACCCATTTTGCTATTTCTGGGTAATTTTCCACAAATGGTTCTTTTTTGGAAATAAGCTGCCAGAGAGATTTTATAACTTATACAACTTAACAAACATCACCAGCCACTCTTTTCTTCAAAGCCCACCTGTTCGGGGGGGGGGATGTATCATTCATCATTTCAACCATTGGCAAAGTGTTGCATTTATCTCTGTTCTGCCTAAGTAAACAGAGAGATCACATTCAAATGGCAAGTGCTCCACATTGCTGAGTTTTAAGGGGGGGCATTTTTGTTACAGACCCTTGAGCAGTGGTGCTGTGAAGAGCTGATTATTGTTGAAGCACAACACAGTTCTGCTCCACAACCTGCTTAATGTTTCACCCACTGTACAGCAAGAATAATTTCTGCTAAGAAATTACCCTAGCAGCAGGGGCGTCACTACCGGGGTGCAGGGGGTACGGATCGCACCCGGGTGACACCCAGAGCCGCACCCCCTCGCACTCCCACTAGTAACGCCGCTGCCCCCCGGCACCCGGTCTGGTGCGTGCCGAAAGCAGGCGCCCACTCGCTGGCGGTGAAGCCTGGACGGGCCTTCCACTGTCAGCCTGGAATGCACATACGCGGAGCATGCGTGCATGAGACCAGCCACCCCTGTGCATGCCCCTGGGAGGGTGCGCGCCGGAGGTCCACACACCTCCGCACTCCTGCTAGTGACGCCACTGCCTAGCAGCAACAGCAGGGAATGCGAGCCAGTGCATCTAGATGTTATCCTCACTTATGGGTTACCAGAGGGAAAAGCCTGAATTTTACAAAATGACAACTCCATCCTATGCACATTATTTAAATGTAAGTCCCACTGAGATCAATGGAGACACAGTTAAGCACCTTTAAGTCCCATTGATTTCAATAGGAGAGTTAAGCATGTGCTTAAGGCTCTGTCATTGGCCCACTTTGCACGTAAAGGTCAGCCAAACATGGCTTAGCATGATTGAGTAAATGTGTGGGTTCTTGAAGCAAAGATCACAGCCACTACACTCCTCCCTCAGTCCTGCTGCTATCATACTACCTAGGATTAAACCATTGCTTGGCTTAGCACCCAGGTTCATGGTTTATCGCATTCCAGGCAAACAATGAATGGTAAACCAAGAACAAACCTTGGGTTATATCCAACATAGCTCTAAGTCAAGGTTGTGTCAGCATAAGAATTTCCACTTGTGCAATGGGACTTTCTCCCCTCTCTTTCCCCTGCATCCGCATGTATTTGTCCCAGATTATCCCCAACCCCCTGGAGTAGTTTTATTTTATTTATTTATTTATTACTATTTGATGTATATTGTTGTGCGCCTCCCCAATCTCTGAGTGGTGAGATTTCCTGGGGTCCCTGCGCTTGCCTTGGGTTTGGTTTCCTTGAGAAGAAGGTCAGCGGAGACTGTGGTGTCTTTATGAAATATGGTTTCTTTATTTATTTACACACATTCCAACCTGAGCTTAGGATGGAGGGGTTCAAGGCATCAGCAGTCCAATATCCAGCTTTTCCATCAGCGTTACAGGAGGCATCCTAAAGCCATGGTGCAGATAGCCAGTCTCTCTGCCTGCCTCCAGTTCCCAGCCATTCTCAGACACAACTAAAAACACAAGCCTCTCCTATGCCCCAGGAGGGGGGGAGGCTCTCCTGAAGAGTTTCAATGATAAAAGGATCTCCCTGGCCCATTCACCAGTTGCTGGGCACCTGACAGACCCATTAACAAACTTGGCCACTCTATTAGCTTAACAAAAGAAGCTCATCTGACCAGCAGAGTGAGCTTCTCACCCCAAGGCACAGGATTCCAAATCAGAGGCTGGAAGGGAACTCATAGGAATTATCCATTTCATCCCCCAAACTCAAAACACTACCCCCTTCCCTGAGAAAGGTCTGTCCCAGACCTGCAAACAAACTACAAAAAACAGCTTTTCCTACAAAGAAATAACAGATACAGGTTAGTAAGACATTGAAATATACATCATTAAAATCATAGTCATATTACAGTCTCATTTCCACACAAGTACAAAACAATCCATCCCTTTACAGCAAGTTTTCAATTAACTGCTCTCTCTTTAGGCTTCCTTTTCTTCCTTGGAGCTCCCAGTCACAGTTCTGCATCCAAACCGCTTACCCAGTCCTCATATTTGGCAGCGCCCAAGATAGTGAGTTCTCGACATGTTTAAACCAAATTACAGCCTCTGTACTGGAGCTCCTTTGTCCTGCCTTGTGCCACTGCAGCACAGCAGCCCTCAACCACATGCATATTTTTCCCTTGCTCCGTCAAACTGTTGTACACACACCCACAATCTAACAGACACAGAATAGTAAATCTTAAACATTAAAATCTTACTGCAAATATCTATCAACATAATTCCAAAAGAATAATTAAACAGCTCATATCCCCATAAGCATGCAAGAAGCACAAATCAACAGCATTAATACTAAAACCATCAGAATAATTCCTACAGCAAATCAGTACACAGTCCCATATGCACAACCCCCACCCCCAAACCATGCCCTTGCTCACACGGCCCTTTGTCTTGGGGGTTCATGGAGTTCCCAGTCCAAGTTGATTCCTGCTGCTGCTGCCTGCAGGGTCTTGGGACTCCTCTCCAGGAACAGATTTGTTTCCTCATCAGCACACGGCAGGCTGTAGCCATTTTCCTCCCTCTCTCTACTCTGGGAAAAGTCTTTAAGCCAGTCCACTTCATCTCCTGCCCCAAACTCCAAATCAAAGTCCTGCCACAAGTCTTTATCTGGGGGCATCTTCTTCAGGACTAGCTGGCCTAGCCCACCCAGGTTGGCAGAAAGAAATCTTCTCTGTTCTCCCTCACAATCTCCAGTGTGAAACATGGGCCCAAACAGAGGCAGGTAACCCTCCCAGTGTCTCTTGCCCCCTGTCCTGCCTCTGCAGGGTTTAGAATTCTATATAGAGAGGCTCCTTCTGTTGTGCTAAATAAGGAATTTATTAGGTTAGAGTTATGGAACTCTAGCGGTCTGTCTCTATGCTCCCTTAGCCTCACAGTAACTTTCTGTCAGGTGACATCACCCCTCTCTTTAATTGGTTAGTTAGTTTCCCCTCCAAAACCTGCCTCAGTATTTCAGTCATCAGCGAAGCAAGCAGCAGGCCTAGTAGTCCCAAAGGACAACACTCCTTTTTTACCTCTCTCTCAGAAGATACTTCTCTGCCAGAATTACCTCTTCCAGAAGCTGTCTCTCTCAGAAGGTACCTCTCCTCCATTGAATCTACCTTTTCAACAATCCTACAATATCCTACCTGCTATCAACCTTTCATCATCATCACCATCCTCAGTTTACCATCCCCAGAGACTGTACGCTTTCTTTGAAGTTTCTGTATACCTTTGTGTTTTCTGGTTTAATAAAATAGTTCTGATTAAAAGAGAGAGATTGAGTTGACTGTCTGGCAAAGTGAGTTTCAGAACCATGGGCTCAGAACACTCCCTAAAATCACAGGGTGCTGGGTGCCTCTCACTGCTGGAATTTGCCCAGGGACTGCATCCCACCCTATAAGGCCATTATGGGGCACCCAAGGGGCAAAGTCACTTGGGGATTTTATCTCACCCATTTCTCCAGGCACTGGCAGCTCCTCTTGCACACACGGCTCCAACTTTTCCTCCTGCACTTTCTCTTCCACAGCTGGCACACACGGGGCGAAGAAATCTATCGACAGCTGCCCTTCTCCAGCCTCTAGTTCACCTTTCTCCAAGGCCTTTTCTTCCTCCTTCACTACTTCTTTAACAGCAGGCACACAGGGAGCAGAGAAATCTATCAGCAGCATCTTCTACTCCACTTTCTTCCAAGGCCTCTTCCTCCTCAATTTCCAGACTGTTCTCCTTCAACTCTTGGGGCTTCACTTCCAGCTTTCTGCTGTCTTCCCCCCGTCCAGGCTCCTGGACAATCAAAGCTTCTTCTTCTTCCTCTGCTACTGACTGCAACTCCTCACAGTCCAAACCCTCCAGCCGCCCATCCACATTCTGGATCTCTTCAGCCACCCCAGTCTGGGTGTTCTGAATGCAGTTGGACTCCGGGGTCACTCTCGACCCCTTGTAGCAGCTGATCAGGCAGGGCTCTTACCTCCTCACATGGGGTCTCACTTTCCTCTCCCAAGAAGCTTCCAATGATCTCCTCCATTCATTGTCAGTGCTCCCATTCTTCTTGGCACTCTTTTTGCCTTTTCTGCCGGTCCTCCTGGTAATATTTCTCAATCTGTTCTGTTTGCTGCTGGAACATCAATTTCATCTGTTCCAGGAGGGTTGCTGTTTCTCCCTCCATTTTGACTCAGGCACACCTTGCTCCCAATGCTTCTTCCAGGAAACTCAATCCAACTCCTGACACCAGTGTGGGGCACCTCCCCAATCTCTGAGTGGTGAGATTTCCTGGGGTCCCTGCGCTGGTCCTGGATTTGGTTTCCTTGGGAAGAAGGTCAGCGGAGACTGTGGTGTCTTTATGAAATATGGTTTCTTTATTTACACACATTCCAACCTGAGCTTAGGATGGAGGGGTTCAAGGCATCAGCAGTCCAATATCCAGCTTTTCCATCAGCGTTACAGGAGGCATCCTAAAGCCATGGTGCAGATAGCCAGTCTCTCTGCCTGCCTCCATTTCCCAGCCATTCTCAGACACAACTAAAAACACAAGCCTCTCCTATGCCCCAGGAGGGGGGGGAGGCTCTCCTGAAGAGTTTCAATGACAAAAGGATCTTCCTGGCCCATTCACCAGTTGCTGGGCACCTGACAGACCCATTAACAAACTTGGCCACTCTATTAGCTTAACAAAAGAAGCTCATCTGACCAGCAGAGTGAACTTCTCACCCCAAGGCACAGGATTCCAAATCAGAGGCTGGAAGGGGACTCATAGAAATTATCCATTTCATCCCCCAAACACACAACCATATCCCGCCCCTCCTCCTGGCCAGGAGCCCAGGGCGGCATATAGTGTCCATACAGGGGGGAGGAGAGGGAGAAAGTCATGTTGCACAAGCAGAAATCCTTGCCTTGATGGGATATGCCAGCTGAATACTGCCGCTAGGGTACAGCTTGTGTTTTGTCTGCAAATCATGAGCCCAGGTCTGCAAATAATGCTAAGCCAAACCACAGCAAGAGGCCTCATGTTTTCTCATTTGCACTAAGCCATGTTTAGGTTTAGTATTACATGTGAGACCAGGCCGCTGAATTTAATGCAAATGAAAAGTGATTAACTTTGGCTACATTGTTTAGGACTATGATGTGAATATTCACATAATCTTACAGTACATATAAAATTAAATGCAGCTAAGCCACCCATAAGACCTAAAATTGGGTCCACTCTCAAATATTTCACTAGTGTTTCTCCAAGTGAGAGGTTCAAATAGTTACCAGACAAAGCAAACTCTTCCCTGCACCCTCTGACAGTGCCTCCTGACTTGGAGGAGGTGTTACTCTTCTCCCTTGCAATGCAGCCATGTGTCCCTTAAGCCAGTAAATATTCATTTCCTCTATCGGTTGGGCTGATGGCTCCACGGTCCCACCCTCTAGCTGTTAGTTTGTCTGGAAGTGTGGAGGAGAGGAGGAGGAGGAGAGTTAATGGGTTATACACTGATTACATTTGAGATGAAAGCAAGACAGTAAGAGCATTCCTCAACTGAGGTCAAAATCCCAGTAAATAATCCGAGAATGGGGCAAATCCAAAGTACTGAAATTATTCCTTGTCCCAATTCTATACTTTCACTGACCAGCAGGGTCAGCTACAGGTGTTTGTGGGTGTTTGGGCACAGGGCATCTGTGTCCACCTTGCCTCTTGGGCTGTCCTTTGATTTGGACTTGCGCATCAGTCCTAACTGTTGGTCTCATCCCCATGGATCATGATTCCCATCTCCTGGCTCACTTTAGACTTCTGCCCACAGTCTAGTCCATGGAGGGCTGCAGAAAGTGGAGCCCCCCAAGGACTGGTATTGGGACCTGTGCTTTTTAACTTATTCAGAAATGATCTAGAGTTAGGGGTAAGCAGTGAGGTAGCCAAATTTGCTGATGATACTAAATTGTTCAGGGTTGTTAAAACAAAAAGGCATTGCAAACAGCTACACAAGGCCCTTTGAAAACTGAGTGAATGGGTGGTAAAATGGCAAATGAAATTAAATGTAAACAAGTGAAAAGTTAGGCATATTAGAGCAAAGAATCTTAATTTCACATTTATTTTACATAAGAACATAAGAACATAAGAAGAGCCTGTACAAAAGGGACGGGCTCCACTTGAACCAGAATGGAACCAGACTGCTGGCACTTAAAATTAAAAAGGTAGCAGAGCAGCTTTTAAACTGACTGAGGGGGAAAACCCGACAGGAGCTGAGAAAGGTCCGGTTCGGAATAAACCTCCCCCCTGGGATAAAAACCAAAGAAATGATGAAATTTTAAAAGGGGTAGGCCTAGAAGTAGGCATTGTGAGAGCAGGGGCACAGGATATAAATTCAGAAGAGCAAAATTACCACAGGCCTAACCACAAGTGCCAAAGACACTTGAAGAGAGACACTGCTTACAAGTGCCTGTACGCTAATGCTAGGAGCCTCCGAACCAAGATGGGAGAACTGGAGTGCTTGGTCTTAGAGAAGAGCATTGATATAGTGAGCATAACGGAGACCTGGTGGAATGGAGAAAACCAGTGGGATACGGTTATCCCTGGATATAAACTATATCGGAAGGACAGGGAAGGACGTATTGGTGGCGGAGTCGCTCTATACGTGAAAGAAGGCATTGAATCCAGCAAGCTCGAAACCCCAAAAGAGGCAGACTCCTCCACAGAATCGTTGTGGGTGGTGATACCGTGCCCCAGGAGGGACTTAATACTGGGAACGATCTATCGTCCCCCTGATCAAAATGCTCAGGGAGACCTTGAGATGAGATATGAAATTGAGGAAGCACCCAAACTAGGAAAGGTGGTAGTAATGGGTGACTTCAACTACCTGGACATAGACTGGCTGCATATGTGTTCCAGTCATGACAAAGAAGCAAAGTTTCTAGATATTCTAAATGACTATTCCCTAGATCAGTTGGTCATGGAACCGACCAGAGGGACGGCAACCCTGGACTTAATCGTCAGTGGGGACCGGGACCTGGTGCGAGATGTAAGTGTTGTTGAACCGATTGAGAGCAGTGACCACAGTGCTATTAAATTAAACATACATGTAACTGGCCAATTGCCAAGAAAATCCAACACGGTCACATTTGACTTCAAAAGAGGAAACTTCACAAAAATGAGGGGATTGGTAAAAAGAAAGTTGAAAAACAAAGTCCAGAGGGTCACATCACTCGAAAATGCTTGGAAGTTGTTTAAAAACACTATATTAGAAGCTCAACTGGAGTGCATACCGCAGATCAGAAAAGGTACCGCCAGGGCCAAGAAGATGCCAGCATGGTTAACAAGCAAAGTCAAGGAAGCTCTTAGAGGCAAAAAGTCTTCCTTCAGAAAATGGAAGTCTTGTCCGAATGAAGAAAATAAAAAAGAACACAAACTCTGGCAAAAGAAATGCAAGAAGACAATAAGGGATGCTAAAAAAGATTTTGAGGAGCACATTGCTAAGAACATAAAAACCAACAACAAAAAATTCTATAAATACATTCAAAGCAGGAGACCATCTAGGGAGACAATTGGACCCTTGGATGATAAGGGAGTCAAAGATGTACTAAAGAACGATAAGGAGATTGCAGAGAAGCTAAATGAATTCTTTGCATCTGTCTTCACAGTGGAAGATATAGGGCAGATCCCTGAACCTGAACTAACATTTGCAGGAAGGGATTCTGAGGAACTGAGACAAATAGTGGTAACGAGAGAGGAAGTTCTAAGCTTAATGGACAATATAAAAACTGACAAATCACCGGGCCCGGATGGCATCCACCCGAGAGTTCTCAAAGAACTCAAAGGTGAAATTGCTGATCTGCTAACTAAAATATGTAACTTGTCCCTCGGGTCCTCCTCCGTGCCTGAGGACTGGAAAGTGGCAAATGTAACACCAATCTTCAAAAAGGGATCCAGAGGGGATCCCGGAAATTACAGGCCAGTTAGCTTAACTTCTGTCCCTGGAAAACTGGTAGAAAGTATTATTAAAGCTAGATTAACTAAGCACATAGAAGAACAAGCCTTGCTGAAGCAGAGCCAGCATGGCTTCTGCAAGGGAAAGTCCTGTCTCAGTAACCTATTAGAATTCTTTGAGAGTGTCAACAAGCATATAGATAGAGGTGATCCAGTGGACATAGTGTACTTAGACTTTCAAAAAGCGTTTGACAAGGTACCTCACCAAAGGCTTCTGAGGAAGCTTAGCAGTCATGGAATAAGAGGAGAGGTCCTCTTGTGGATAAGGAATTGGTTAAGAAGCAGAAAGCAGAGAGTAGGAATAAACGGACAGTTCTCCCAATGGAGGGCTGTAGAAAGTGGAGTCCCTCAAGGATCGGTATTGGGACCTGTACTTTTCAACTTGTTCATTAATGACCTAGAATTAGGAGTGAGCAGTGAAGTGGCCAAGTTTGCTGATGACACTAAATTGTTCAGGGTTGTTAAAACAAAAAGGGATTGCGAAGAGCTCCAAAAAGACCTCTCCAAACTGAGTGAATGGGCGGAAAAATGGCAAATGCAATTCAATATAAACAAGTGTAAAATTATGCATATTGGAGCAAAAAATCTTAATTTCACATATACGCTCATGGGGTCTGAACTGGCGGTGATCAACCAGGAGAGAGACCTCGGGGTTGTAGTGGACAGCACGATGAAAATGTCGACCCAGTGTGCGGCAGCTGTGAAAAAGGCAAATTCCATGCTAGCGATAATTAGGAAAGGTATTGAAAATAAAACAGCCGATATCATAATGCCGTTGTATAAATCTATGGTGCGGCCGCATTTGGAATACTGTGTACAGTTCTGGTCACCTCATCTCAAAAAGGATATTATAGAGTTGGAAAAGGTTCAGAAGAGGGCAACCAGAATGATCAAGGGGATGGAGCGACTCCCTTACGAGGAAAGGTCGCAGCATTTGGGGCTTTTTAGTTTAGAGAAAAGGCGGGTCAGAGGAGACATGATAGAAGTGTATAAAATTATGCATGACATTGAGAAAGTGGATAGAGAAAAGTTCTTCTCCCTCTCTCATAATACTAGAACTCGTGGACATTCAAAGAAGCTGAATGTTGGAAGATTCAGGACAGACAAAAGGAAGTACTTCTTTACTCAGCGCATAGTTAAACTATGGAATTTGCTCCCACAAGATGCAGTAATGGCCACCAGCTTGGATGGCTTTAAAAGAAGATTAGACAAATTCATGGAGGACAGGGCTATCAATGGCTACTAGCCGTGATGGCTGTGCTCTGCCACCCTAGTCAGAGGCAGCATGCTTCTGAAAACCAGTTGCCGGAAGCCTCAGGAGGGGAGAGTGTTCTTGCACTCGGGTCCTGCTTGCGGGCTTCCCCCAGGCACCTGGTTGGCCAATGTGAGAACAGGATGCTGGACTAGATGGGCCACTGGCCTGATCCAGCAGGCTCTTCTTATGTTCTTATGTTCTTAGAACTTATGGACATTCAATGAAATTGAATGTTGGAAGATCCAGGACAGACAAAAGTAAGTACTTCTTCATACAGTGCATAGTTAAACTGTGGAACTCACTCCCACACGAGCCAGTGATGGCCACCAACTTGAACAGCTTTGATTAGACAGATTCATGGAGGATAAGGCTATTGTGATGCCCCTGTATTTTGATGACTGTAAACATGGTAAGTGTGGGTTTATTAAGCGATACATGGTAAGTGACTGAGTGAGAGGGGGGAGTACATGGGCTAGAATGCTGGAGAATGCTGTATGATGATTGGCTGAGTGTTTGAATGGCTGAAGGTATAAATGAGAGGATGACAGTTGAGTCTGGGGGAGTTGTTGAGGAGGGGTTGGTTGATGAGAGGGATTTTGGAGGAGTGGGTTGGCAGAGTTCTGAGGGAGGCTTGGATTGTATTTGGCTGATATTTAGCAATATATATAAGACCAGAAACATGAAGAGTGACACTATATGAAACCATACGCTTGTTAAACATACCTTACATGATCTTGTTATTTCCTGGTGTTTATAAATAAATATTTTATTGGTTTACCAAAAGCCTGATCCTTGGCTGGGGCTTTCACAGACCAGAAGGGTGGGCAGGGTAATTACCAAGGTTGGGAAACAGTATAAGTGATGGCAATGTTAAGAGATAGTGTATCATCAAGTATCCAGGGCAACCCAGGGCTGTATGCTTTATTGGCACAAAGATACAGCGGGGTTGTGGCCTGCAAGTGCACCCAGACACAAAGTAACAATAAGTCAGAAGGTAGAATAAGGCAAAGTCTCTAGCAGTATTGTTTACAGGGAGTGACTGGTGGTGCTTCCTAGCAGTGGGATCTTGTGAGATCTGTGCTAGGGTGAGCTAAAGAAAAAATAAAAGCTACTTTTCTCCCTGGTGGGAGCCATGGGTGGGAGCCTGACAGGTGGTGCCAGTAGGAGGCTACTAGCCATGATGGCTGTGCTGGGCCACCATAGCCAGATGTAGTGTGCTTCTGAAAACCAGTTGCCGGAAGCCACAGGTGGGGAGAGTGCTGTTGCACACAGGCCCTGCTTGCAGGCTTCCCATGGGCATCCGGCTGGCCACTTTGAGCACAGGATGTTGGACTAGATGGGCCACTGGCCTGATCCAGCCGGCTCTTCTTATGTTCTAGGTGTTTGTTTCTAGGTGTGACTAATTTAATTGCTTTGATTGATGCTGTTTAAAAATGAATAATTCACAAGAAGCTTGGCGGCTCATCTCAGTTATTTGCTGTGTGACACTGATTCCAAATAGCTCTGTGTGTGTGAGTGAGTGAGAGAGAGATGCCATCAATAACTGCAGTGTCTGCTGCTTTTTTTGATATCTTAAAAGATTTTCAGCAACAGAACTTGTTAAGAGAAGGTGACACCGTCACTGGCCCATGGTAACCCTGACTTCTAAACTATTACAATTCAGCAAGGGCTGCTGATCCACAAACCAACATTTTTGTGTCCTGATCCTGTGCCCCCTGACAAAGTGCCTAGAATTCATGTCACTGACTTGCTGACTGTAGACTCATGAAGGAAGCATGAACTGTCAGGGATATTTTTGGCTCCGGGGCTATAATTCTGCAACTTCCCAATGTTCCTTAATCCCACATTTCTTATCCATTTTAAAGTAGCTGCTGGATAAATATTTGAGGCTCTTTGGAGCTCAGATTTTGCAGTATTTTAAAATGCTGCAATAAAGCCTAACTTGCTTTTGGCCCCACTGCCTGGAAAGAGGTAAATATTTTACAGACAGTTTTAAAATATTAATAACAATTGTTAGCAGCATTCCAAACCTCGTATTCAGACATTTTATTCAGTCTTTTCATATTGTTTGATGTTTGTCCAGTTGTCTAGGTCTTCCTCAAAAGAGAGTCCAGTGCTTATATTTGTACAATGCCACTACCCATCCTTAGGCCTTCAGTTAGGTTGGGCTATAAATAAATACATCCAGATGGGGAAAAATACACACAAAAAAGCTCTGCAATCAAGTCACAAACCTGTGGTCTGCAATCAAGTCTGAAACTAAAATCTGGACTCTGGATTTACTCACAGCATACCATATGCACCATTAGTTATTTGCCATGCCTGTTCTTTCCCTTAAAGCAAAGGGTGTCCTGCTAGGTAAGACAGCTGACATCAGATTGCCTTCTGAAATGTCATGAATCAAGGGGCAAGAGGAAAGCACACTTCACCTGTCTGAGAGGTTAATAGAGTTCATTTGGAAGGCGAGAAGAACCTGGGGTGTTAAGCTTGCAGTGCAGTCAACATCTGGAAGAGTTGCATGAAAAAGGGGTAGAGACTGAGCTAGTCAGCATTTTGGGCCATTTCTCCATACCTATCTCCTTAGTCAGAAAAAATAGTAACAGATAAGCTCAAACCATTCAATCCAACAACACTTGCTAAATCATATTAAAATAATCTGTGGCCCTCCAGTTGTGATCATCAAGTAGAACTTGTCACAGTTCAAAATCCATTACAATAACCACAAGGCATTATAAGAGGTAGCTTCACTTAAAAATCAGTTTTAGTGCTCAGGGGAAGGGTTCTTTAAAAGTGATACACAGAGCCTGCCTTTTGAGCAAGAGAACAAGGAATATATCCGGCTAGATCTTATTAAGAGTATGATGTACTGCTTTAGATTATGATATGGTACCATATGAAACCATTTCCCCCTTCTCAAAAAGCATACTTTAAAAAAAATACTTCTTTTCAAAAGTGATTTTTCATAATCAAAGTGAAATAAGAATCCAGTAACAGATAAATAATGTGAATGTCATGTGCCTAGAAGGTCAAACCAGGTTACCTAGTCATTGAGCTCCCAGGCTAAAGTTTTTATGGATGAATTGTCATTTGCATGTGTGTCTTAAACTGGCAATTCTTGGTTACATGGCAACTGTCATTTATCTTGTGTGAACTTTGAATATGATCATTTGAGATGACAGCCTGTTATTACCAACAGGCTCCAGAGGAGAGTATTAGCAAACAACAGTTAGGCAAATGGAGGAGTGGCCCTGAATCACCATGGGTACCACTGAGCAATTAGTAATGAGGTTAATTTAGGATACAATACTATTTCTTTCCAATGGAAGATAGCAGGGTGAACAGCATGATAAGGCCAGCCAGCTAAATTACATAGTACATGCATCAGAATCTATTTGCTCGTAAGTGATACTTGGGGTTTTACATCATGAAGGGGCTGAAATAAGGTGGTTTAAATCCTTCCTAGATTGTACAGTGTTTCTTCCTCCTGCACTATGGAAACAGGGAAGTCTTATGTGTTGTGCCTCCTTACAAAATAGTTTTTCGTATGGCCTAGCAAAGGACTGGTGAATTCTGTATCACAACAGCAACGAGTTTAAGAATGGGGACTTCATTTATGTGGTACTAAAAATGACATTAGTGGTTTTGCCATTTAAAAATCTCTACAGCTAGGAGGACTAAGTGTTTAGCACATGGCTACCACTGCTGATCTTTGATAGGTCCAAGTGATCAATTTACTGTTTGAAACAAGGCCAGCCCTGCCATTAGCCAGTGAGGGGACCTCCTCGGGCAACAGAGGCAGCAGTGGCAGCCCCACAGCTATTCCTCCTGAGCAGAGCTTGTGTATACTTTTTCTGCGCCTCCTAAACTAGACTGCTTCCTTCAGGTATGAATGGAAGACACTGTCTCATTCCAAGCACTGAAGTAAGATCAGTCAGTATGTATACATGGAATTGGGAGGTGGGGGCACCGTCTTGTCTTTTGCCTCAGGCAGCAAAATGTTTTGGGTTGACCGTGCAATTATATCCTGAAACAAATACAAACCATCAAAGGGAAATATACTCTGGCTTTCACAAGAGCTAAATTAACCTAGGAGGCAAAAAGTGCATATCCTTGATGCCCTCATTATTAAGGCTACAACATTTAATAGATTAACTGGTTAGATAAATTGATTGAAAGCATTTTAACTTGTCAACAAGATGCCTCAGGCAGAATTTTAAAATGATTTTAAAAGGAATTTGCTCTTCCCCCTCAAAACTGAGTGAATGCCTCTTATGAAGCAGATAATGGCCCATACAGTGCCTTGCAAAAGTAATCAGACCCCCGACCAATGCTCTCACATTACTGAATTACAAATGGTACTTTGCAATTTCATCCTGTATGGTATTTTATTTTGAAACGCTGAAACTCAAAATCAATCATTTATTTATTTATTGCATTTGTATATCGCCCAATAGCCGAAGCTCTCTGAGCGGTTTACTGTAAAGTGACATTGGCTTTATGTTGGGGAATGTTTGTAAGAAACATAAAAAACTGAAACATGTTGCTTGCATAAGTATTCAACCCCTCCATATTAACATTTGATAGAGCCACCTTTCACTGTAATAACAGTTTTAAGTCTTTTGGGGTAGGTATCTACCAGCTTTGCACAGTGTCAGAGGGATTTTGGCCCATTCTTCTTCTTGGCAGATTCGCTCTAGGTCATTCAGGTTGGTTGAATGTTGTTTGTAGACCACAATTTTCAAAGAGCGCCACAGATTCTCAATGGGATTGAGATCAGGACTTTGACTGGGCCACTGTAGGACATTCACCTTTTCGTTCTTGAGCCACTCCAGTGTTGCTTTGGCCTGTGCTTGGGATCATTGTCCTGCTGAAAAGTGAATTTCTTCCCAAGCCTCAGTTTTTTAGTGGACTGAAGCAGGTTCTCTTGAAATATTTCCCTGTATTTTGCTCCATCTGTTCTTCTTTAGATTTTAACAAGATGCCCCGTCCCTGCTGGTGAGAAGCATCCCCACAGTGTGATGCTGCCATCACACTTCACTAAGTATGGTGTGTCTTGAGGCATGGGCAGTGTTAGGTTTGTGCCACACATAGCGCTTTCAGTTTTGGCCAAAAAGCTCTATCTTGATCTGATCTGACCACAAAATCTTGAAGCTGGGGCACTCTCATGCTTTCTGGCAAACTCCAGACATGCTTTCAGATGGTACTTTTTGAGTAACGGCTTCTTTCTTGTCACCCTCCCATACAGGCCAGTGTTATGCAGAGCTCTTGATATGGTTGACTGGTGCACCATTACTCCACTCCCAGCCACTGAACTCTGTAGCTCCTTCAAAGTCATTGTTGGCCTCTCTGTGGCTTCTCTCACAAGTTTCCTTCTTGTTCAAGCACTGAGTTTTGAGGGACGGCCTTTTCTTGACAGTGCCTGGGTGATATGATGCAGCTTCTACTTCCTGATTATTGATCCAACTGTGCTCACTGGGATATCCAAACAGTTGGATATTATTTTTCGAATCTAATCTAATCTATGCATTTGTATTACATTATCTCTCACTTCTGTAGAATACTCTTTGGTCTTCATTTTCCTTCAGTTCCGCAGCCTTACCAATGATCCTTCAACAGTGGGGGTTTTATCCTGACAATGTGACAGCACTTTCATGGTTCACAGGTGGAGCCCAATGGTAAGGTAACTGTGTCCTCAATAGGGCAATTTGTTTCATCTGTGTAAACTGGGAGCTTCCACAGCATAGGGGTTGAATACTTATGCAAGCAATATGTTTCAATGTTTTATGTTTCTTACAAACATTTCCCAACATAAAACCAATGTCACCTTACAATAAATGATTTTGAGTTTCAGTGTTTCAAAATAAAATATCATACAGAACAAAACTACAATGTACCATTTGTAATTCAGTAATATGAGATCATTGGTCAGGGTCTGAGTACTTTTGCCAGACACGGTACATGCATCATCTAATAAATAACAAGGTGTATTTTGCTTCAGAACTATATTTTACTTATATGCAAATTTTATTGATTAACCACAACCAACTCATAAATTAATCAACCAATATATCTTTAATCAGGTGATAGCTCTACTGTCAAATAAAGACTTCTGTCAATAAAATATCAGCTGTTTAGACCTTCCCCACAGTTACATAAATCCAGCACAACATAGATCCCTACCCCAGAAGGTCTCATTTCTATTGTAGTTTTTCAGCAGCAAAGTAACAGCAGGAGCCCCTTCTGAGCAGCAGGAGAGATTCTTGTTTCTTCTCCTTCTCTGTAACCTGCACAAATAAGAGATGTTCCAGCCACTCTCCCAAACCCTCTGTGCATGCCAGATGACTCGAGGGAGGGGGACCTGTTGCAGCGGCGTATTGATAGCGTGTGCCAACCTGGTGCCAACCTTGTGCCCAGTAAGAATAGAACCAGCCGAAAGATATCCACACACAGACCGTCACTTGTTAAGAGTCTTTACTGACAGGATTTCTCTCACAGATACAGACACGAATACTTTCCTAACACTCCTAACACCCCCAACACCTTGCAGTTTCTCTTTCAAGGCTTTATAGATGTTCTGTTTCATGCCAGCTGCAGCCTCCGACCTTGAGCTGCTGCACAGTGTTAACCCATTACACGTCCCCTCATTTCTGTCTTTCTGGAAAACCAGACACATAGACTCCTCAGCAGCCTACAGTTCCCACCTTTTCCATAAAGACATGAGTACATACATTTCATTTCATTTCTTTTCACAATTACAAGTTAGTTTCTACAGTTAAGGCAAACCTGATTTAACACAGTCTAGGTACAGTGTTTCACCATCATCCATTTATTTGCACCTGTTTGTTCCCTGGCTTGTTACTGTGCCAATCTGAAACCTTTCAGGTGGTTTACCTAGATTCGCTCTTTCAGAGCGTCTTAATGTTACCTGAGGCTCTGTTTCCTCTTTGCCTCTCTCATCCACACCAGCAAGAGGTCGTTGCTCTTCCTCTTGTTTTATCCCTTGTTCTAGTTCATGTTCTGTGGTTGCATCATGTTCATGTGCATTGCTTAGTTCAACATACTCAATGTTATCCCAATTCTGTTCCTGTACTTTAATGCTCCTGCTAAGCACCACCCTTCTCTGATTTGGAATCCAGACACGATAATAAGCATTTTGGAATCCCAGTACATTCCCTTTCTGTGCTCTGGGAGCCAACTTCCCATGTCATTTCCCCTTGGGAACGTGCACCCAGCACTTTGCCCCAAATCTAACAATATGTTGCAGTCTTGGTTTCTTTCCATTGAGTTTCTCATATGGTGTCATTTGCATTGCCCTATGATACAGCCTGTTTTGAATGTAATTGGCATATAATATACACTCTCTCCAAAACGCATTTGGTAACTCAGAGTCCCTCAACATGGCTCTAGTTGCATCCTGCAGGGTTCTATTCTTTCTCTCCGCCAATCCATTCTGAAACGGAGAAAATGGGGCAGTGAAATTTTGTTCTATGCCTTTCTTTGTCAAATACTGCTCTAGCGATTTACCAGTGAATTCTCCCCCTTGGTCAGAGTGTATTCTTTGGATCGTAACACCGTGTTGCACTTCAATCTTTTTCACAAACTGTTTCAGTTTTCCCTCTGCTTCGTCTTTTGCATGTAACAGGTAAATGGTACAAAACCTGGTATAGTCGTCTACAATCACCATAAAATACTTGGCACCACCTTGTGAGCTTTGAAACGGTCCTGCTAGATCAATATGAATCATTTGATATGGTGCATTTGTGCTACTCTCTGCCTCTTTACATATGGGAGCAACTGTGGCTTTGGTTTGATTACATACATCACATTCCACATACTGGTTACGCTCCTTTAGTGTCACATCCACACTATTACTGGGTGTTTTACATGATCGTGCCAAAACTAGCGTGACCTAGTTTCCTATGCCATAAATGAATACATTGGTCACGAGGCTTCTTGTTTGCACACATAGTAGCACATCCTTTGGGGTTGAATTGTATGTAAAACAGTGAATTCCTAAGATACCCCTTCATACAGAGTTTGTCCCCTTCTTTATCTCACATGTCCCTTGACTAAACGTGACAACATATCCCATTGCATTCAGTTTCTGAACAGACATGATATTGCATTCTAAGCTTGGAACAAACAATACATCAGTCATAATGGTGTTCAGTACACTCAACTTTACAGTTCCCCTTCCCAATACCTGTCTGTGCGTGCCATCCGCAAGCACAACATCCTCTTTCGTGGGAAGTGTAGTTTTGAACAAAGTTATGTCCTTCACCATACTGTGGGTAGCGCCTGAGTCTACAACCCATACAGTACTGTCTCTGTTTTCGCAGCTTTTAGTTTTGCAGTTGTCAGCACTCACCAGCTGCACACACGATGGCTTCCTGCCTCGTCCTTTCTGCCTTTTCAACTCACAGTCTCTTTGTAGATGAGTAGAAGAACCACAGAAGTAACAGGCCTTTAGTCCAAACGATCTTGCTTCTGTGTCTTTGAAGTTTGGCTTTCTGCATTCTCTTTTCTCATTTCTCTCCCTTCCTTCTGCTTCCTTTCATCTGTCCCACTCCTGGAGCAGTTCACCCGAGATGTACTCAACTGTCAGACCCTCATCTGGCATAGCTTCCAGCGAGCTCACGATCAGATCCCAAGACGAATTCAGTGAAGAGAGGATGATGTACACTTGCTGCAACTGTGTGTGCACCACATTCCTTTCTTGCAGCTCTGCAAACAGCTTCTTTATTTCCAACAAATGAGCAGACATTGTCCCGTCCTCAGTCAGCTTCATTTGATAGAGCCTTCGTGCTAAGTGGATTTTGCTGCTGGCTGTTTTTCTCACATGCACTTCGTTTAATGCAGTCCATATAAGCCTCGCCATTGGCTTATCTTGTATAGAGAGCAACTGAGAATCATCAACCGCCAAGATGATTAACGCCCTAGCTCTCTCATCCATTCGAATCCACGGAGCCGGTTGCGGATCCGCCGGTGGGTCGGTCTCAATTACTTGCCATAAATTTTCCTTAGTAAGGAATGCTTGCATCCTTAATCGCCAACTGGAATAGTTCCGTTCAGTGAGCCTTTCCAAAGGCATCCCGGCTGAAAGTGAAACTGCCATGCCTGCAGCCACTTCTTCTGAACACTGCTAAACACTATTCCTTCGCCCGACTGGCCTCCTCGATTAAGCACCCTTTCTCAGCACTCTAGCTGGGCAGGCTGGCTGGTAGGCTGGGTAGGCTGGGCTGCTAGGCTGGGTAGGCTGGGTAGGCTGGGCCCATAACCCCTGTTGCAGCGGCGTATTGATAGCGTGTGCCAACCTGGTGCCAACCTTGTGCCCAGTAAGAATAGAACCAGCCGAAAGATATCCACACACAGACCGTCACTTGTTAAGAGTCTTTACTGACAGGATTTCTCTCACAGATACAGACACGAATACTTTCCTAACACTCCTAACACCCCCACACCTTGCAGTTTCTCTTTCAAGGCTTTATAGATGTTCTGTTTCATGCCAGCTGCAGCCTCCGACCTTGAGCTGCTGCACAGTGTTAACCCATTACACGTTCCCTCATTTCTGTCTTTCTGGAAAACCAGACACATAGACTCCTCAGCAGCCTACAGGACCATGGTGACAACCACAAGTAATGGCTGGCTAGAAAGCCAAACCAACATGGTGCCTCCACCTTCAGAGTCTAGGTAGGTGGCAATTAGAGGGAGGGTGTTCTCTGTAATGATGGGGGGGGGAGTTTGATTCATTTTGCATTTTAAGGTGAACCTACCTTTATTTGCACTTTAACTGAAACACAGGCATCCTTTGAACTTCTCCAGACTTTGAAATGCAATTCTCCAGCCAAGTAACGCATTCAAAAATTCACATAGTAGGTTAAAGTGTTCATAAGGTGTACATTAGGAAAAATTCACACTAAAATGCAGATGAATTTTCATGAGGGCTTAAAAACAAACAAAAATCCATAATATGGAAAAGTGGAGAACTGAAGCAGAAATGTGGAGAACTGAACTTAAGAGTGGAAAGATGAGAAACGGAAGAAACTGAAATTGCTGGATTCACCCATATTTAGTTCTCTGTTGTGGCACTCTAGGATGCTCTCTCCAGGGATGCTCCCCTGGTGACCATGCCTAGATTGCTTAACTTATCATTCCCCCAAGACTTTAAAATTGTGATTGATTCTTCTTCTGTTGCTGTGATTTTTCCTCTGCTTTATAATTTTATTGTTTTTATTTGATATGATTTTACTGTTCTAATTGTCTGATTTTATCTTTCTTGGGGAAGTAATACTGAAGGATGGGATATACATCTTTAAACAAAACAACTCTGTAATGGGTGATCAAATCCAAAATCCCTCTAAATATATGTGTTTTGTTTTATTTTATCTTATTTAAAAAAAATAGTCCTATCAACCACACAGAAAAAAATTCTCCTAGCCTACACAGAGCATTTCTTGCAAAATGCTAAAAATTCCTCTCCAGTTTCAAATACGATGACCTGTTGCACAACTAATCCATCAAGCTCTTCCCAGATGGCATTTTTTCAGTACTTTCATAATCATCATCCCATCTAATATGCCACGTTTTTTAACGTCTAGCTATGTGAAAGGGGGGAATAGCTATGGGGTGGGGGAATTAATCGTTTTCAGGGTGAAATTTCCTCTGTAATAAAGTGTACTATTAAGCTATGACATTTTTTTTAATGTAATAAATGTGTACTATTCATTTTAAGAACCCAAAGCACCAAGTTTTTAAAATGCATTAGTCAGAACAACATATAAGCATCTCTCTGTGGGTACAATCCAGTCGGTAGTTCTCCTGCACATACCCATTTAAAGTGAATGGGAGTTGTCAGGGCTGGTTCCAAGTTGTAGGGGGCCCCTGCTCAAGTTGCCCACAGTGGTCACCTGCTCCTCACCTGTGTCACCCTTGCCCAGTCACTTGCCCATTTTATTCAGAGGAATACAGCCCATTACTGAGGAATGGGCCTCAGCAGGTGACTCACCATGCTGACCCCTGACAATGACTTAGGAGCTACATGAAACTACAGTAAATCCATTCACGTCAGTTGTGAAGTGGATTGTGTTCCATGTGAGTAAGAAATGACATGCACAGCAACCGTGTATATTTGTCTCATAAACAGAGAACTCTAAAGAGTCACATGCTATGCCAAATTGTATTGAAATACTCAGATCTGAGTGGGTAGTTTTTTTGTGTGCAAAAGTACATCAAGGGAGGGGGGAAATCACTTGTCTTCTCAAGAGGTTTAGCACTAAATTCAGCCACTAAATTCAGCCACAATTCAATGTGGAACAGTGGGGGTTCAGTTCTACAAATCACAAAGCAGCTGTAAGTACAGAATTGCTTCCTATGTTTCTGTGCCACATACACAGAGCAGCACAGGCTTGGTCTAATTGCTCTTTATAGAATCCATTTGGAGGACCCAGCCAGGATGCTTTTTACATTTCCCATCACTGCACCTCCTGAAACAGACAACCTGAAGTAACCTCCAGCAGAGTGGGGTGAGGGAACAAAAGTTTAAAAAAATCAAACAAAATTCATAATGGAGCAAACAGACTCATAGCAAACAAGTGAAACAATTAAAGAGTCAAACGCTGCATCTAATGTATGCAGTAACAAATCTCCTACAGAGTGCAGATACACAACCGCTTTTGAAGTGTAGTTGGGAAGTAGAACAGGAATGTGAAAAATTTAAAAAAAATCACCAAGCCTAATTGGTTCAGAAAAAGATGAGGAACATGCTTAAATTCTGGCCAGCCTATTGGCTTCAATACTTGCTATACAAGATGGATATGTGGACACACACATGTGTAATCTTTCCTAAACAAAGAGCTAACCTATACCCACTATCATGCATGTGGTAAACTGCATACTAATATTGTTACACTGCACTATGTGCAATATAGTATCAGATATCACAGAACACTTTACCACAACTGCCAAGAGTTGTAACTAAGTGCAATGGAGCAATGCTGAGAAAAGAACATTATCAGAGCATCCATACAGTTTAGAGGAATGCACAGCTACAGTGAGATCAGGGAAACTGTCTCCTGGAGGTTGCAGAGATATCCCATCATTTGAGGCGCTACAAATATGCATGACACAAATGCAGAGAATCCTGCTCCTAGGAGTAGCCTTGCAATAGCTGGAGGCAGGGGGCACAGACTGTTTGACCTATTTGATCTCTGACAGTCTCTACTGTCCTTTAACAACACAAAAATGCTCAGACAACCTATTAAGTAAATCATTCAGAAAGTCCATTATTATTAATGCACACAATAAAAATTTATATTGGACTTGCATCTACATTTTTTTTGCCATAGCTGACATCCATTATGGGGTCATGGATAATGATGGATCTAAGAACTAAGTTTCAATGTTTTAAGTTACAGAGTCAACAATGTTGTGCCTCTGGCAGATCGGTTTCAAACATCGAACATTTTGCCTGAACGTGCATTCACTTTTTTTGATAGCTGGTATTTATCACAACAGAGCAAGACATGAAAAATTGGAGTTAGTTCTGGAGTGAAAACACTTTCAAACAGCTTTCAACATGTGAAATTGACATGATAAAGCATCAGCTGCAGAACAAACATGTAAACTAGAAAGGATGTGGTAAAGTTTCCTCTGGATGATCTTACCATGTAAAAAGCATGAAAATTGGGCTTAAAACTAAAACATTCAGCTCAAAAAATACAATAATATAAAAGCCCTCTTCAGGCTACTCTTTCTTCATGCACAGGTACTTCCCCTTTCCCATGTTTCCAGCTCTCCATGAGTTGCTGGACAAACCTCTGGAAAGGGGAGACTCCTATACACTGTGCATTTTAGAACCCTGTTTATCTACATATCTAAGTAGAAAAGTTTGCTTTTCAACTCACAGAGGGCTGCAAACGAGGGCAAGGTGGGAGGGGGCAGGGCTTGCCAGCATTCTCCCATTCCTCAAGCAGTTTTAATTCTATGTAAAAACAGAACACTCAAATATAACTAAGATGAACAGAACATGGGATATTCTGAAGAAAATGAATGCGAGAACAATTTGAATGGTCTGGCAACAGATTATAAAAGTATTCTAAAATCTTCATCCTATTCAAGCAAACATGGTCAGGAATCACCAACATTTTTTTTAGCGTTTTAAAAAAAGTCCTGAAGGCTGAATATGCATTTTGTAACATCAGGAAAAAACCCTGCACTCCTGCTTAATTTCTGTATGCTTTCGTTGACAAAGTTTTCTGGCTTTCTTTTTGCCAGTTAATACATCTGAACACACATGCACACAGATTAATTTTGGAATATGTCCCTCAAATAGTTAAATCATTGGTCTCATAATTGGTATGTGCATTTTGGCTGTGTCTACTCAGAAGTATGTCCCACATAATTCAAGGGGCTTACTCTCAAGTAAGTGGGGTTAGGATTGAAGCCACTTTTGCTACCCTACCCAGCACAAACTTGTCATCTTATTGAATCTCCCTCACTCAGATACCTTAAAGGGATAGTTTACTTATAAGTAAAGAAAACTGGGATGGGTGGGTGGAAGGAAAATTATTATTATTTATTTAACTACCTTTAAAATGAGGGTTTAGGGTGGTTAAATGAGCATTCAGATTCAGATGATTTCCCCACTTTAACAAAGAGGCTAGGAACAGAGATAAGCAACAAGAGAGACAACTTCTTTCCCTGTGAAAAGAACAATAATGAGTGAAGTTTTTCATTGGTTGTTAAATTCAAAAGGGGAAGCAGATTAAGGCTGAAATCCTAACCCCATTTACCTGGGACTAAGCCTCACTAAATTCAATGGGATTTACTTTTGAGCAAGTATGGTTAGGATTCCAGTTTTAGTGGTCTTGGCAACCACTTTAGAAACAAGAAAAGGGAACAGGCACCAGTATGTTGTTGTTGTTACGTGCCTTCAAGTCGATTATGACCACCCTGTTCAGATCCTTACAAGTTCAGGTCTGTGGCTTCCTTTATGGAATGAATCCATCTCTTGTTTGGCCTTCCTCTTTTTCTACTGTTTTTCCCAGCATTATGGTCTTTTCTAGTGAATCCTGTCTTCTCAGTATGTGTCCAAAGTATGATAACCTCAGTTTCATCATTTTGGCTTCTAGTGACTGTTCTGGTTTAATTTGTTCTAACACCCAATTATTTGTCTTTTTTGCAGTCCATGGTATGCGTAAAGCTCACATCCAACACCACATTTCAAATGAGTTGATTTTTCTCTTTTCCGCTTTTTTCACTGTCCAACTTTTACATCCATGCATAGAGATCAGGACCAGTATACATCAATGAATATGTAAATAACATATATTGCAAAGCAATTTAGGTATCTATTTATGCATAATGTATGCATGTTAAAAAACAACAATGTCTGTTTAGTTGTAGAGAACAAAGGTGAATAGTTTTCACAGCAAGAGTACATGCTATAATGGGGGTCAAATGGGCTGTTGGAAGAAAATCTGTTTGACAGTCTGTTTTTGACAGATTGCTCTGACATCCATAATAGTGATATATCTAGTTCCACGCATCAAAGACCCAAGCAGGAATTCTAGGTCTTAGACATCACTGTGATTGTAAATGGAGTTGCAGGAAAATGGAGGCTCATAGAGGGATGGAATATGTAGCATGGATCCTTTGCTTTCACTATGAATCCTTCATCTAACACAGATACTTAATGTTCCCCTAAGTTAATTTTTGTCCAGTACTTTGAATGCATGATCAATTTCTGACTTGATTTTTGACTTTTTAAAAAACATAATACCTCTATTCTTAAAATTCAGAGCTGCTCATTTAAGGAATAGTTTCTCCTATGCAAACATAGTGTTCAAAAGACTTTGACAATTATAAAGCAGCCTGTAATAAGAATTCAGTTCCTCCTCCTCCTCTTTTGCATACTTGATTGTGTGCGTGTGCCATATTCTGAAGTGATTTCCATCCTTTCCACAACAATGTGCGGTTTCCATATAAGAATCTATTGTGGGCTTCTTTCTAAGGTAAACTCGGTAAACAAGGTAAAATCTTCCAAGGAAGATTCATCAACTCCAGGATTATTTTGAATCAGTAGCAGTAACCCTCAAAATGAAAGGAGGAAAGGAATCTAATTTTCCTGATTATTTCCTTAATTTAGAATATGCAGTTGTCTAGGTGTCTTATGCAGATGATACTTATCAAACCTTGAGGAAAACAGTTTTTAAGGGGATTGCATTCTCATAAGTTTCTAGCCAACATGTAATATAATAATTGTGTATGAACAGCTGGGCAAATAAGGTGCAGATCCTTTCTGGAGTAACAGGCCCTGCCCCAGATTACTTGATAGCATATTAATTTGCCTTATTTCTTGTTAGGCAAATTCTAATGAGCTTTTTCCCCTGATTAGTTTAAAATGCTGCTTTTCACCTATGAACCCCCAAATGGCATGGGCCCTATGTATGTAGAGGCAACCACGTGTCTGATCACACTCTGTATAATCAATTTATACAGACAGACGAAACAATTCATTTCTGGGTTCCATTTTTTGGTCACACTTTAAGTGGGATGGGGGAGAAATCAAATTCAGTTCACATTTAAAGCCAACTCCACCAAATTCACACTTTCCAAAACAGTATGAGAACCAAAACACAACCAGCCTTTGAAATTTGCACTTACATAAATTTTGTGATGTAGTTCTCCAAACAATGTTTGAAAAAATGCATATATTAAGGGAAAGTATTAATAAACATAACAACATACAAACATGGATTATATTACATTAGGAGAAAATGTTTGTAAAATGTATACATTATTCAAAGCTGCACACAAAAATGGGTTTATTAGGAGAAATTCAGAATAAAATGCTGAAGAATTTTTATGTGGATTTTTTTAAAAATTGCAAATTACTGTAGAAATGTGAAGAACTGAATTTAAGATTGGAAAATTGAGACACAGAAAGAATTAAAATTGGTTTTCAGTGAGGTTGTAGAGAGGCTAAATAAACATGGCTACAATCTAGGACACATTTGTTTGGATAGAAAGCATAATACCTTTCCCCAGACACTGCTGCCAGGAATTTCATAAACATGTGGACACTCTCCTTGCCATGTAACAATTAATTTTCCAAATGAGTCTTAAAATGATTCTATCCTGCACAATGTACATGATTGGAGACTCAAGTGCTCAAGTCCCTCAAAAAACAAATCCCATCATATTTTTCATTTGCAAATATAATACTTCATCTTATGTAAAGAAAAAGGATTTCAGAACTGAACCCACTGCCACAGAAATGGAGTTTCTCTGGTATTCCTCCTCCCACTCCTTTTCTGGCTCTTAAAAGCACAATTCAGTATTAGCATCAACATGTGAAAAAAATCAAACAAGTTTGCACACTTTTTATTTTAAAAGCAGGGAGGAAGGAATAAATGAGAAGGGGGAGGGAGCGGAGGGGGGGGGAGAGAATTCCCCTCAGGGAAATGCCATCAACTGAAACAAGATTTCTACAACTACACATTTCCTGACCTTTTCGACAGTCATATCTTTAATGTTTCACTGGAGAACTTGATAAAAAGAAAAAATTAATAAAATAGATTTCATTTTTTAAAAAAGGTCAGGACATGTGTTCCATGGGAAAACTCATTTAGGTTTCTACCTTCTGCCTCTTGAAAGCAGAAGTTCTGCTCCCTTCCTCCCCAGGAGACCTTTTTGCAGCCTGTGGATTTCAGTCTCAATCTTTGTTTGTTTGCTTCCACCACACTCAGTGCCTGAACAGGTTGGGGATTTCCCCCCCACCAGTCAAATACCACTGCTAATCACTCAGAGGTGGCAGATAAATGCTGTGGTGCATCCCATAACTAGTGAAATGTAGCAGGAGAATATCGGGGAGCAACAAATAATGCTGGGGAACAAAGAGTTATACATGATGGTATGGACACTTTCACTTAGCAGCTAGGGGTCTGCTCATATCACAATCAGGTGGTGTGTGGCAGTAAGCTTCAGGAAATATTCTTGAAAAGTCTGTATGCTTTGGGGCTCCACCCACAACATGATGGTTGTGTCTAGGGTTGCCAGATCAGAAGCATCCCAACCCCTGAGATTTCAGGGGCGGGCCCTAGTGATGTTATGGGGGCAGGTCATACTGATGTCATGGAGGATGGGCTATAGTGATATCACAGGGGCAGGCCCTAGTGATGTCATTAAGCATGATACCTTAAGCATCAACCACAGTTGCTTGGAGCATACAATTCAAACAAAAACATTTCTCTGATTGGAAATTAGGATAGAGATCTTAGCTAAAGGATAGAGCCTGGGTAGGGAACATTTAATCTAGCCTACTTGCTTCTCGCAAGAAGGGTTTAAGTGCCCTCAGGCCAGGCCAGTCACCAGAAGGCCATTGTAGGAAGAAAGCTTAGTGTTGTGAAGATGTTAAATGGGAGCACTCAGGAGTAAAGATGGATGCCCCTGAAGGCTGCAATTCTAAACACACTTACCAAGCCCCATAGAACTAAATAAGACTTACTTCTGAGTAGACATGGTTTCCATTGTGCTATTTGACTAGGGATCCTCTGCAAAGATATCCATATCCAAGCAAGGTTGGCAACCCCCTGCCTTGAATGCCCTGCCCCTACCTTTTAACATGGCTATTCCAAACTTTTTTTTTACAGACTTGACCCTTCACTTCAGAAACAGACCTGAGAAATGAGTAAGAGTAGGAAGATTCCCTACCCTTTTCTGTCTACCTTGTGGGCGGCTATAAACTCATTTTGACAGCCAATTCAATTCCAGTGAGTGATAATTGACTGAGAGAAAACATACACAGTTTGGTCAACCTTCATAGGCAGTAGATTGGGAACAACAGCAATTACAGCCATACTTCCCAGTATGTGAATTGTCTTTTACCACTATTGGGCAAGAAATAAACCATCATGCAACCAACAAGGTGCATCATCAGTGGGTTTAAGGGCGTTTACCTGAGTGCATGGAACCAGTGTTGTTGCTTCTATGGCTGTAATGGCATGTTAAAGGTGAATGAAATGTAAACATAAAAGAAAAAGCAGTGATGATTTCCTAAATGCAATACCATACCAACCACAACAAAATTCCTATGCGTAAGGCAGAAAACTCAGCATCCCACAATGAGTTAGGATTCCTAACCAAAAACCAAAACTAAAAAAATCCTGGCAGCCAGTCAGCCAAGGTCAAAGAAATCCCCTTGCAGCATAACCTGATCCAGGGGCTGCAGTTAGTGCAGAATGCTGTGGCATGATTGCTGACAAGAGTGATACTCTATCAGCTCATAATACCTCTTCACTGCTTGCTGATTTGCTACCAGGCCAAGTTCAAGGTGTGCTTTCCATGTTATGGGTGCCACATAGTACTTGTTCTGCTCTTGTAAGAAATCAGCCTTTTAGCGTGGCAGCAGCTATGCTTTGGAACTCCTTGCCTATTGACATTAGACCAAAGCTTGGAAAAGTTACTTTTTTGAAATAGTAAGTAAATTCAGCACTAAGGTTGCAATCCCAAAAGGTTGGGAATATTTTTTGATTCCCAAAAAGAAACTGTACTTACTTTTAAGTAAACATGCAAAATACTGCGGTGTTTTAAAATTTTTCAATTAAAAAGTTGCAATGTGGGTGGATAAAAATATTTGTGCAAGATCTTAACTTCTACTCTTTTGCACATTTTTGGTACCTATTCATAGCCAGAGTATTTCTAAGCTGCTAGTGCTTGAGCTGGGCAGAAAGAGTTCTTTCCTATTGTGAAGATGATATGAATTCCTCCCCTATGCTCCTTGGGATTGGGATGTGCACCTCAGTGAGAGGGAATGTCAGCCCAGTTGATTAAAAATGGGGACACATTCCTTCTCTGTTCTGAGACTTGTCCCTTTGGATACAATTTCATACACTTTTGCAAAGGAGTACAAGACACTATATATATAAAAAGAGGGAGAACGTTTTGCAGGAAGCCAGAATTGTTTTCAAAATGTGCCCTGGCTGAACAGTCCTGGCTTCCACATAATACTTCCTCCATGGGAATACTTATGGAATCTGAGATATGCACAGATATTGGAATTAGTAATCCATACAGACTCTGAGGAAACACCTATGAGCAGCATATTGGATTACCGTTGAGGACGAATGATTCAGAAATAAATATTCTTACTCATGTTTCCTCCATAGGAATCATTTTGAAAGCTACACTGATTAAATCAAATGTTACATCAGAGGAGCAAAACCCATGAAGAATTAGTGCCTCCATCATTCCTGTAAATGCCCTGCAAAAATGAAAGTAGGGATAGGATCTGTTGGCCAGTGTCAGTTCGAAAGCATTCTGTCAACCTAACAGGCTGGTATTGAGTTTTTTCTTTGTCTGCAAGCCAATGCTTTTACTGATCCTTTTTCCCCATCTGAAAAAAAATATTGATATTAGTATTGGTATTTTTAAATAAAATATCAATATTTTGAAATTAAAGGAAATATCAATAAAGAGAATGAAATATTGATAAAATATCAATATTTTAAACACTTTAAAAAAAGTAAAAAATCTGTTTCTGCAAACAGCCATGGAAAATTACTACATAAGAATCTGATCTGCAACAATGGCAAATAAGTGATTTAATGGAAACTTCAGTACCAAATCTGAATTGGGTAGAATTCTAGTACATCCCTAAATGACAGGCAGTGGCAGAACAGCAGTGTGTGATGATTTGCTCTGTTCAAACATCCAGTTAGCATGACAGAACTGAAGGATTTAAAACTGGAAATACCTATTAAGATCAGTAGTGTGGCATACTTTAATCTTCAGGAAGATTGACTCCAGCAGAGTTGTTGACTGTTGCATTAGGTTCACCAACCACTAGAGTTCAGAAAAAAAGCTTCAACACTCTGAACTTCTGTCACTCTGAGTGACAACGACAGCTGAGCTGAAACAATCATTGTTTCAGGATTGTGTTAGAAAGGACTTCTGGTTTTCAGCACAGTTTCCTCTGGTTTTTGCCCAAGCCTTGGACACTTGTAAACAGTCATGCAAAAGCTCTAATGGCTATTTTTTTTACAGCTCCAGGAAACTGACATTCCTGAGGTAGGTAGCCCAAAAGACACAGTTCAGGAAAGCTGCTGGATTTTGCAAACAAGTAAACCTTTGTGCAATCCTTCCACTAAGGTTCAGGTAGAATGTCTTTATATAATCTGTATAAACCCGCAGTACAGTCAGGTTGGAGAGTTTGGGAATTTTACAGCACTGAACCAGCATTTGGGGGATTTCTGCACAGCTCCCTCTGAGCTGTGATTAATACCCATGGCTTGGATGAGAAACACAGAAACACTTTTGATTTTCATGGATTTTGCTCGGCTATTAAATAAAAGGTTTTCTATGACTAAATATGCAAAAAAATATTTTTTTTAAACAAAATTGGGCTTAACCCTACTGAGGTCAGTAGGCATCTCCAAGTGCTAGGGATGCCACATCTTTATTTACGTAAATTAGGCCATATTTCTCGAACAATGTAAGAGGGCTGATTCGAATAGGTATATAGACACATTATGTATTCTTGCTAGGAGCAGCAGTGTTTGAAGCTCACATACAGAATGTTTATTTTTAAAAAAACTCTTGCACATCATAGAAACATCTCGTGTGGAGCTGGGTGGGGTTTTGAGGCTTTGAGGTATACATGTGAAGAAAGCGCTTCAAACATATAACTGCGTACATGCAATTCAGACATAACAGTTTTAGCAGTACAGCAATGTGAGTCTATTTATGTATGTACCCATTTGTATCATAAGGTGAGAAATAACCTTATTTAGGGCTAGTTTTGTGTATATATTTTCTGCTGCCAATTTGAAAGCACTGACTTGTGGCTTACTCAGAACACCCATCAATATCTTAACAAATTGTGAAGGTATGCAATGGACATATGTCTGCAGCATGTGGCAAAATAACATTCAGGGCATGCATAACAGTTCATTCACTGTCAATTTCCCTTCTTTTTACAATTACATTATAACTTCTTTTTCAGAAATGGATAGTTTCTTTATTAAGGACATCATAGTGATTTTTTGTTAAATCCTGACAAAATCGTGTGGCTACAATCATATACCTATATAGGCCTCTGTCCCTTAAAAAATAGTTTTTCTTACTCCTCCTTGGAATAGGAAATATTGAAATTAAGTTAACTAATTGCCTTAATATCCCATTGCCTTATTATTGCCTTAATATCCCATGCAAGTAAAATAATGCTCAAGATTCTACAACAAAGGCTGTTACCATATATGGAGCGAGAAATGCCAGACATCCAAGCTGGATTTAGAAATGGAAGAGGCACCAGAGATCATATCACAAACATATGTTGGATAATGGAACGGACCAAGGAATTTCAGAAGAAAATCACCCTGTGCTTTATAGATTATAGCAAAGCCTTCGACTGTGTAGATCATGCAAAACTATACAATGCTTTAAAAGAAATGGGGGTGCCACAGCATCCAATTGTCCTGATGCACAACCTATACTCTGGACAAGAGGCTACTGTAAGGACAGCATATGGAGAAACCGATTGGTTCCCCATTGGAGAGGGTGTGAGACAGGGGTGTATTTTATCACCCTATTTATTTAATCTATATGCAGAACATATCATATGAAAAGTGGGATTGGGCCAAGATGAAGGAGGTGTGAAAACTGGAGGGAGAAATATAAATAATTTAAGATATGTAGACGATAACATACTACTAGCAGAAACCAGTAATGATATGAAACGAATGCTGATGAAAGTTAAAGAGGAAAGCACAAAAGCAGGACTACAGCTGAATGTCAAAAAGACTAAAGTAATGACAACAGAAGATTTATGTAACTTTAAAGTTGACAATGAGGACATTGAACTCGTCAAGGATTATCAATACCTTGGCACAGTCATTAACCAAAATGGAGACAATAGTCAAGAAATCAGAAGAAGGCTAGGACTGGGGAGGGCAGCTATGGGAGAACTAGAAAAGGTCCTCAAATGCAAAGATGTATCACTGAACACTAAAGTCAAGATCATTCAGACCATGGTTTTCCCGATCTCTATGTATGTATGTGAAAGTTGGACAGTGAAAAAAGTGGATAAGAGAAAAATCAACTCATTTGAAATGTGGTGTTTGAGGAGAGCATTACGCATACCATGGACTGCGAAAAAGACAAATAATTGGGTGTTAGAATAAATTAAACCAGAACTGTCACTAGGAGCTAAAATGATGAAACTGAGGTTATCATACTTTGGACACACAATGAGAAGACCTGATTCACTAGAAAAGACAATAATGCTGGGAAAAACAGAAGGGAGTAGAAAGAGAGGAAGGCCAAACAAGAGATGGATTGATTCCATAAAGGAAGCCACAGACCTGAACTTACAAGATCTGAACAGGGTGGTTCATGACAGATGCTCTTGGAGGTCGCATCTGTCATGATTCATAGGGTCACTGTAAGTCATAATCAACTTGAAGGCACATAACAACAACAGCAACAAAGTTAACTAAGTTCAGTTTACCATTTCTCAAAAGCACTTTCTAGATTTGGAAGTGTTTTTTTTTAATCTTTTTTTTTAAATTAAAAGTATATCAGAGTAGCTCATTATATTTTTAAACATGGACTACCTTCACAGGGTACTTTTTGAAGCATTACACACACACACACAAAAGCCCTAGAATGTGATGGGCAAGTAAGGGAATGGAAGGCTTACCTGATACGTTTTTTATATCCTTCTAAAATATCTACATTCAGAATATTTTTTATTGAATTACAACAAAATGTAATTCATTGATGTTAGTTAAAAATTGCATTGATAACATCACCCCAATCTATTAAGCAGCTACAATGGGGGGGGAGAATTACAGTACATAGTCTATTATACAGTACAGTCACCAGGATGAATCACAGCATAAGCACACAATGGATGGAAAAAACCTAATTAATCAGAACATGAGGTGTAACAGAATATAATACCTGCCATTCAGATTAGATATTTATCTTGGTCCTCCATACAGTTGGCTAGAGAGATAGAAGGCAAGAATTATTGGGGAGGGGAAGCATGGTGCAGTGTCAGTGGCATCATCACACTGTGGATATTCTTATGACCCACTAATGCAAGAATACCCAGGTCATCTTCTATTTTGAAATTAGATTTGTATTATAATAAGATACAGGAATACGTAATTAAAATCTTGGAATATGATAGAAATACTGCAAACGCATCTGGTTCATCAGCTTTTGTATTCACTGCACATTTTCAAGTTTTTCTCCATACTCCACAAGTATAACATGATGTCTGGATGGACGAACAAATTCCATGACTTTAGAGTAATATCTAGTTTCATAAGACTGTCAATAAAATTGAAGGAACTGACAAGACTACAGCAAATGCAGGCCTGCTGTACAGTTGCCACCCTATCAGTCCCATGCATGATCAACCATGCATCACAATTTGAGGGTTCAAAGACACCAAACTCGCACACCACTTCTTCACTAGGTAATTTCTGTGTGTCTGAATACAAATCAATCTTGCTTTCTGTACAATGGCAGCAGATATTATATAGCCACAATAGTGGCTGTATACTATAGCCAGCATGGATTTTTTGCATTCCGTAATGTCAAATTGAAAATAACCCCAATGCCATTCTGATGCTTTCCATAAGCTCATTTCAAAACCAAACCTTACAAAACGTATAGTTCTGAACTCAGAAATGCTTGCTTAACAACCCTCTAAATTTTCATGGTGGTACACAAAACAGACAGAGAGAATCAAGAGTTCAAAGTATAAAAAGAAAGAGAAAAAACAGACCTACTGTAAGAGTTCTGATAATTTGTTGAAATTAATTAAAGATCAGCCACATTCACAGAGTACCTGTAATCCTATTACTGACCTTGCCCCATACTCTGACCTTCATCTTCTGCAGTTTAAAAGTTAAAAAAATGCCTGGCCAATTTTTAATTAATATAAGAAATGTAGCAATGGAGTCAATGATAAAGCCCGGCATGCTCAGTAAGAACCAAATGTCAGTGTTCCAAAAGCCAAACTCACAGCTCTTTGGCTTGGCTAATCAGGTGGCCACACCCACACCATACCTTATTTCACTTTAGACAGTCATGGCTTCCCCTCAAAAATCCTGGGAAGTGTAGTTTGTGAAGGGTGCTGAGAGTTGTTAGGAGTCTCCTATTCTCCTGACAGAGCTCCAATGGCCAGAGTGGTTTAACATTCGGCCACTTTGATTGAAGCTCTATAAGGGGAACAGGGCATCTCCTAGCAACTCTCAGCACTCTTCACAAACTATACTTCCCAGGATTCTTTGGGGGAACCATGACTGTCTAAAGTGAAATAAAGGTCATGTGTGTATGTGGCCAGGGACAGCTTTGGTTTAAATTTGAATGAGGGACTACATGTGCCTGCTGTAGAATAAAAAGATGGAGGTGGGGAAAATGATACTGTTCACAATGTTTTTCTTTTGGAAAGGAAAGGGGCTTTCCCTCTGCCCAGTGCCCACCCACCCAAACTCCTCCCCTCCCCTCCCTGCCCCTCCCCTAGGTCAGTTTCACCTATCCTAAGCATGAATTGCACAGAAGTAAATCCAGTTCCTCAAAAGCATGCAAATGATCAAACCTGCCCTCCACTCCTCCTCCTCCCTCCTATTCCCTCCCACTTGCCCTTGCCCTTCCTTTGCCTTTCCCTCCCCTCCCCCTCCCTTTCCAATCCTCTCCCTCCCCTTCCCTCTCCTCTCCCCTCCCCCATGGTCACTTTTACCTATCCTAACCATGATTGCACAGGAGTAAATCTGATTGAACTCAGTAAGTCATGCAAATAACTCTTGCAAATGATCAGACCTACCTTTCTCTCCTTCCCCTCTTCTCACTTCCTCCTCCCTTCTTCCTCCCCTCTTCCTTCTTCCTTCTCCTCTGCCCACTTCAGCCCTCCCTCCCTCTTCTCCTCTGCCCCCCTGGTCAGTTTTACCTATCCTAAGCATGATTGTATGGGAGTAAAGCCCACTGAACTCAATAAACATGCAAATTATCAGACTTGTCTTCCTCCCCCTCCCCCTCTTGCCTGCTCCCCTCTTTCCTCCTCCCTTACCCCTGCCCTTCCTCCCCCCCCTCCCCATCCCCTGTGGTCAGTTTCATCTATCCTAACCAGATTGCTGGGGAGTAAATCCCACTGAACTCAATAAGCATACAAATGATCAATCCATTCTCAGCAAACTTGCACAGGATCCCATTTCGTAGCTCCCGGATTAAACAGCAGAGAAATTCACTAACAGGCAAAAAAACAAAAAAAAACAAAAAAAACCCTTATAGTTTAAGAATGTACCTATAGCCAACAGATCCTTCTATCAAACTTTAAAAAGCAGGGAAATTGGGCAGTTCTAGTGAATGCACCAGGGAAGTAGGAGACCTGACCTTCTCTCTGAGATATTGTACTGCCCTGCAAATTGGTAAAAATGCAAACACAATTTGGGTTGGTCTTTCACAGTCCTGTGTAGCTTGGAAGAATTTGGTGACATTTGCCTCTGTGAAGAGCCTCCCCAATGCTCAGAGTCATACATTTCAAACTGAGTCAATCAGATTCATGTATTTGCAAGCTGCTTGTTCTTCTTCTGTGAGGCTGAGTTATTTTCCCCTCCCTTTGCATGCACCAGGTTGAAGCAGCAGCAAGCACAATCTTTCTTTTCTTTTCTGTAACTAGCCAGCATACCAGTCTTTGAAATCAGCAATATATCACTGTGAGTTCATTGTTCAACTTCTGGGTTCATCACTGCCATATATACAGACATTTCGGTGAGAGGAATGGGAGTAAACTATTTCAAAAGCATGTTTAACTGGTGTGGGGGTGGGGTGGAATCTGGTTTCTTCATGAGCTGGGCCAGGCGTTTTTATTGTCAGTGTAGGGGGAAAAAGGAGATTCTTGGTGGCAAACTGCCTCTGTTTGGCTGGCATCATATGTGTGTTGGGGGGGGGAGTCTTTTTTTGATGGGCCGGATCTGGACTGGACCTTTTTTATTGTCAGGGTGGGAGGGCAATTCATGGTGGCAAACTGCCCCAAGAATGGACTGGGCTAGACTGGACCTTTTAAAAAAAATTATTTTAAGTATCTGAATATTTGATATTAAGATAACTCCCATTAGTTATAAGAGCAAGAACTTGTTATGATTATTTTAATTAGAACAAAAAGCTTAGTAGTACTTTCAAGAAGACCAGGTGTTTACTTTCTTTCTGATCCCAGGACTGTCTTTCACAATGGGGTGTGCAGCTGTGCAAGAGAGGAGGAGAGTAGCTGAAAACACAGACATCCTGGCAATCCAGTTAGCAGGGCATGTGTGGGGTCATTGCACACTTCCAGCCCCAATTTCTCTTTCAGTAAGGAGATGGAACCTGTGTAGATGTGGTTCATCAAAAGGAGAAGGAATTTTGAGTTAAGCAAATCCCTGCTTTTATAAAAAATAAGAAAATTAGAAATACCTTGTGTAAATGCCTAAGTCCCCATACCAGTGGAATCCTGGATGAACTTGTGGAACTTCCTGCTACAGTATTTAGAACTGACCGTATGGTGTGAAAGACTCCTTTTCCTAACATTTTGGCTTCTTGTTTTTCCCACCTGCCATATCTTTTTACAGAACTGATTTTATGTTTTTTAAAAAGAAACTCTGGAAATCTTAGCCAATTATTATCATCCATGATACTTGAACACACTGCTCCAGGTCAGGGAGGTATAAGCCAAGCATAGCTTAAATAAAAATAATATTCCTGAACATATTTCCTCCATAGAAGTGACCCACAGCCTCATATATGTAATGGTTAACTATACCAAGGAGGAGGTATGATTTAGATGTAGTAACTAACACAATCCTATTCATTTTCCTTAGAAGTAAGTCCCACTGTGTTCATTTAAGTGGTAGAACTGAGCCCTGGTCTTCCAAGTCCTAGTCCAACACTCTAACCATTACTCTGAATGGGTTACACTCCCAAAGGAGTGGATCCACAGTCTGGAAGTCCTCCTGGATCTGGCCTTATTGCTAGAAGATCAGGTAGTGGCGGTGGTCAGGGAGGCTTTCACTCAGTTTTGGATGCTGTTCCAGCTGTGCTTCTATCTTGGATGCTTAGATCTGACCACCCTCACCCATGCCCTTGTCACCTCACATTTGTATTACTGTAATGTGCTCTAAGTGGGGCTACTTGGAAGCTTCAGCTGGTTCAAAATGAAGCTGCCAGGATGTTAACTAGGAAAAGCCACTTTGAACACATTATGCCTGTGCTAAAAGAGCAACATTGGCTCCCAGTTTGCTTCCAAGTACAATTCAAGCTTCTGGTTTTGACCTTTAAAGCCCTAAATGGTTTGGGACCTAGGTATCTGTTTGCCCACCTTCCCCTCATTAGTCATGCCGACTGCATGAGAGCCAGGGAAGAGGGCCTGTTGTGAGTGCCTACTGTATTTGAAGACCGAGAGGCAATTACTCACAACAGAGTCTTCTCTGTTGTGGGCCCTAGATTATGGAATGCCCTCCACTGTAGGTAAGATCAGACCCATCTTTTATCCAAGCATTTGGTTAAATATATACAGTTTTGTATTGATGTTTTTAAATATTTTAATTATCTGTTTATATACGGGGGTTTTGTATGTTTTTGTATTTTTAAATTTCTATATGGTTTTATGTATGCTTTGTATTTTTAACTCTATGTAATCCACCTTGGGACCCACATTCTGGGTGATAGGGAGACAACAAAAATATTTTTAATTATTATTTATTACATATATACAATTACAGATGCTCATTGTAAATATGTTTTAATTTAAAAATATATCATCAAGTTGCCCAAATGTGTCTTGTCTTGTCTTTTTACTCTGCACTTGAGTTTTTTGCATGGTTTAGAGTTGACACTGGGGGAGAGCAGCACTCTTGTGTTCTGTGGGGATTACTTATGAGAGCAAGCATTGAACTAGAGCCTTTTGTAGTGCCTTCTAAATGTGAGTTTCTAGCAACTTAGTCATTTTGTATGCGTTTCTGTTTTTAAACAAGATTGGGAGAGTATTAATGAATGAGTGGAGATCTTGGTTTCTGTTCACTACTGACCAACTACGTGCACACTATGAGAACGAGGATAGGACTAAAATTCTGTTAGGTGCTCAGTATTACAAAAACTACAATTTTTAGTTGTCCACTGTTGCAAAGGAGGATAGGGAAAGAACCACAACAGGTGGAAGCCACACAACCTTTTTCCCATCTGAGAAGCTACTGTGACAGCAAGGACCCCTTCTGAACCAATGATAGACACTTTACAGTTTAGTTAGGTGTTGTTTGTAAAACTGCAATGTTTAAGTGCCCACAGTATATTTGCAAGGGAGGAGGATGTGGGGAAAACAGAACTTGGCCGTGACCTCATTGGCCATGCCACCAGAGCAACCCCCCCAAGTCTAGTGGGCACCAGCCACTACTGATTACTACATTTATATAATGTCATTGGTTACTAGGATAAAAAGAGTGTGTCCAGTAACATCCAGTGCTTTGTTTAGAGTGGTAGCCTGCTTCATTCTAAGAGCTGAAGACCAACTAGATGCAGTAGATTCATGATCAGATATCCTGCAAGTAAGAGTGAGTGTGTGTGTGTGTGTGTGTGTTAATAGCAGCTACAGGTAGCCCAAATGGGATTACGACTGTGGCACTGGGAGAGGGAAAATTAATCTTTTCACATGCATAATTTTCTTGATTAAAAACCTCCCACTGCTATTTGCCCTGCAGAGTAAAACAAGTACTCATATAATAAGTGTTATGTGTCTGTTCCCCTCCCCCCACATAAAACAGACTGCATCTAGGGGAGGGGGTTGGACTTAAAACTAATAAAACAGCATGGAGGGAAGTGTTAAAAAACAACCTTCCACAGCAATGCAGTCCTTGTCTGATTCAAGCCATCCCCGTGGCAGGGTACCAATTTTAAAAAACAAAACTTTCCCCAACTTTACAATGTCTTCTTTGAGGTGAGGTGTCCAGAACTGTACACAGTATTCTAAATGTGGTTGCATCATAGCTTTGTATAACAATATTATTATATTGGCAATTTTATTTTCAATTCCTTTTCTAATGATCCCTAGCATGGAGTTTGCCACAACTGCTGCACACAGGGTTGACATCTTAATTAAGCTATCCACAATGACCTCAAGGTCTCATACCTTGTCAGTCACTGCCAGTTTAGGCCCCATTTATTTATTTTATTTATTTATTTATTAAATTTATATACCGCCCGACTAGCGATAGCTCTCTGGGCGGTGAACATAAGCATATATGTTAAAAAAAATTGTCCCCAAGTTTACATTTGTTTACATTGTTTACATTGAATTGCATTTGCCATTTTGCCACCCATTCACTCAGTTTAGAGAGGTTCTTTTGTAGCTCTTCACAATCTCTTTTTGTTTTAATGGCCCTGAACAATTTAGTATCATAAGCAAACTTGGCCACCTCACTGCTCACCCAACTCTAGATAGTTTATGAACAAGTTAAAAAGCACTAATCCCAATACTGATCATTGGGGGACTCCACTTTCTACAGCCCTCCATTGGGAGAACTGTGCAGTTATTCCTACTCCCTGTTTCCTGTTACTTAACCAGTTACTGACCCACAAGAGGACCTCTCCTCTTATTCCATGACTTCTAAGTTTCTCAGGAGTCTTTGGTAAGGTAGCTTGTTGAAAGATTTTTGAAACTCTAAGTATGTCAACTAGGTCACCTCTGTTTATACACTTGTTGACACTCTCAAAGAACTCTAATAGGTTAGTGAGACAAGACTTACCCTTGCAGAAGCTAAGGTTCTGCTTCAGCAAGGCTTATTCTTCTATATGCTTGCTTGTTGTATGTTTAACAATGCTTTCCACCAGTTTTCGAGGAACAGATATTAAGCTAACTAGCCAATAATTTGCAGAATTCCCACCCTCACCCCCGATCGCTTTTCAAAGACTGATGTTACATTGGCCACTTTCCAGTCCTCAGGTATGGAGGCGGATCTGAGGGACAAGTTATATATTTTTGTTAGAAGATCAGCAATTTCCCATGTGAGTTCTTTGAGAACTCTTGGGTGGATGCCATCCAGACCCAGTAATTTTATCAGTTTTTATTTTGTCTATTAGGCCTAGAACTTCAAATCTTGTCATCCCTATCTGCCTCAGTTCCTTAGACTCTCTTCCTGCAAATGTTAGTTCAGACAATGGCCCATAGACTCCAAGCATTCCATATACATTCCAATTCCAAAGAAAGGGGATCCCAGGGAATGCAGTAATTATCGAACTACTGCCTTAATATCCCATGCAAGTAAAGTAATGCTCAAGATTCTACAACAAAGGCTCTTACCATATATGGAGCAAGAAATGCCAGATGTCCAATCTGGATTCAGAAAGAGAAGAGGTACCAGAGATCATATTGCAAACATATGTTGGATAATGGAACAGACCAAGGAATTACAAAATAAAATCTCCCTGTGCTTTACAGATTACAGCAAAGCCTTTGATTGTGTAGATCATGAAAAACTATGGAATGCTTTAACGGAAATGAGGGTGCCACAGCATCTAATTGTTCTGATGTGCATCCTATACTCTGGACAACAGGCTAGAGAAAGGATAGAATAAGGAAAAGCTGATTGGTTCCCCATCGGAAAGGGTGTGAGACAGGGGTGTATTTTATCACCCGATTTGTTTAATCTATATGCAAAACATATCATACGGAAGGCAGGATTGGACCAAGGTGGAGGTCTGAACATTGGAGGGAGAAATATTAATAATTTAAGATATGCAGACAATACCATACCAGTAGCAGAAACCAGTAATGATTTCAAACGAATGCTGATTAAAGTTAAAGAGGAAAGCACAAAAGCAGGACTACAGCTGAACATCAAAAAGACTAAAAGAATGACTACAGAAGATTTATGTAACTTTAAAGTTGACAACGAGGACATTGAACTTGTCAAGGATTATCAATACCGTGGCACAGTCATTAACCAAAATGGAAACAATAGTCAAGAAATCAGAGGAAGGCTAGGACTGGGGAGGGTAGTTATGACAGATCTAGAAAAGATCCTCAAATGCAAAGATGTATCATTGAACAGAATCATTCAGACCATGATAATCCCGATCTCTATGTATGTATGTGAAAGTTGGACAGTGAAAAAAGCGGATAAGAGAAAAATCAACTCATTTGAAATGTGGAGGAGAGCTTTGCAGATACCATGGACTGTGAAAAAGACAAATAATTGGGTGTTAAAACAAATTAAACCAGAACTATCACTAGAAGCTAAAATGACGAAACTGAGGTTATCATACTTTGGACACATAATGAGAAGATATGATTCACTAGAAAAGACAATACTGCTGGGAAAAACAGAAGGTAGTAGAAAAAGAGGAAGACCAAATAAGAGATGGATTGACTCCATAACGGAAGCCAGAGCCCTGAACTTACAAGATCTGAACAGGTTGGTTTATAACAAATGCTATTGGAGGTCGGTGTTTCATAGGGTTGCCATAAGTCATAATCGACTTGGAGGCACATCACACTCTGCAACCCGCTTTTCTTACACCTTTGTCTTCCTTGTCATCCAAGGGTCCAATTGCCTCCTCCTCCTCCTAATATATTTAAGGATTTTTTGTTGTTGCTGGTCTCCATGTTTTTAGCAATGTGCTTTGTTAAATTCTTTTTTTTTTTAGCATCCCTTATAGTCTGCTTGCATTTCTTTTGCCAAAGTTTGTGTTCCTTTCCCCCACTCCTCATTTGGACAAGACTTCCATTTTTGAAGGAAGCTTTCTTGACACTAATAACATATTTGATTCTGCTCATTAACCACGCTGGCATCCTCTTGGCCCTGGTGGTACCTTTCCTGATCTGCAGTATACACTCCAGTTGAGTTTCTAATATTGTGTTTTTAAACAGCTTCCAAGTATTTTGGAGTGATTTGACCCTCTTGAATTTGACTTTCACCTCCCTTTTCACCACTCTCTTCATTTCTGGGAAGTTTCCTTTTATGAAGTCAAATGTGAGCAGGTTGGATTTCCTTGACAATTGGTTATTTACATATACGTTTAATTTAATAGCACTATGGTCACTGCTCCCAACTGGTTCAACAATACTTATATGTCACACCAGCTCCTGGATGCCACTTAAGATTGAGTCTAGTGTTGCCACCCCTCTGGTTGGTTCCATGACGAACTGGTCTAGTACACAGTCATTTAGGATATCCAGAAATGTTGCCTGTTTGTTGTGACCGGGATACTACATATGTATCCAGTGTATGTGAGAGTAGTTGAAGCCACCCATTACTACAGTATTTCCTCTTTTGGATGCTTCCTGATTTCATTCTTCATCTCAAGATCTTTCTGAGCATTTTGATCAGAGGGGGTGATAGCACACCCTCTGTACTAAATTACTCTTGGGGCCTGGTATCACCACTATAATGATTCTGTGGAGGAGTCTGCCTCTTTTGGGGTTTCTAGCATGCTGGACTCAATGCTGTCTTTGACATTCAGAGTGTTACTACCTTCGGTACATCCCTCCCTATCCTTCCTATAGGGTTTATATCCAGAGATAACCATACTCCACTGATTATCTCCATTCTACCAGGTTTCCATTATGCTCACTATATCAGTGCTGCCAGCACTGGTCTTAAAGCACTGCAGTTCTCCCATCTTGGCTTGGAGGCTTCTGGCATTAGCACATAAATACTTGTATACAGTGTCTCTCTGTTCAAATGGCTTTGGCACTTGTGTTTTGGCCTATGGTGCTTTTGACTCTCTATCTAGTGTCCCTGCACTCACAATGCCTAGTTCTTCACCTCTCCCATTTAATTTTTCTTCCATTTTTCAAATCTCCATGGGGGGGGGATTTGTTCCAAACCAAACTCTCCTCAGCAACTGTTGCCTTTCTCCCTACACTCACTTTAAAAGATGCTCTGCCACCTTTTGGATTTAAGTGCCAATAGTTTGGTTCCATCCCAGTTCAAGTGGAGCCCATCCCTTTTGCATAGGCCTAGTTTGTCCCATAATCTTCTGTAGTGCCCTACTAATCCAAACCCTTTCTCCCGACACCATTGCCTGATCCACGCATTGAGACTACAAAGTTGTGCCTGTCCACCTGGCCCTGCATGTGGAACTGGCAGCATTTCACAGAAAGCTACCTAGGAGATCCTGGCTTTCAGAATCCTACCTAGCAACTTAAGGATTGCATGACTACATTTCCCCATGTCATTGGTGCCAATGTGCACCACGACTACGGATTCCTCCCTAGCACCATCTATCAGGCTATCTAGACAATGGGCAACATCTGCAACCATTGCTCCAGGCAGGAAATTAACCATGCAATCTGTACACCCATCACACACCCAGCTATGTTCCTAATGATCTAATCACCCACTGCAAGGATTCTTCCACCTTCCAAAGAGATATCCTTGAAATGAGAGGATAGCTGCTCTTTCCCCAAGGATTGGGTCCCTTCTAAGGGATCATTTCCCTTGTTCTTGGAGTGACACTGTCCTTCCCCAAGTCCCCCATTCTCCATGACAGCAGGAGAGCTATCATCCTGGGAGTGTAAAACACCTGTAAAAACAGCTAAAGTGCTATAATACATTGCAATGATAGGAGGGTAAAAATAACCCACATAATGTTCCAAATACGATCTATCAGTCTGCTGCTGCCAATAGGAACAAATGCACAGATCCACTTTGCTTGGCCCGAATTGTTTGACTCAGTGGGATGGTAGGCTGTTCTGAACTCCCAGAGTCTTAATCATGAACCTGTGCAGCAATCAAGTCTCTTTAGCAGGAAGCAGCTAGGGTCAGCAGAAAAAGACACCAAAAGCAATTGAACAGTGTATTTTGGTTGTGTATTGTCTACATATATAGACTCACAAAATTACCATATTCACACTTAAGTCTGCTCCCACCACTTTAGAGGTTTTTGGTTGGGAAATTTATAGAGGTGAGTTAATATCAAGAGAAGCTCCCATGAGAGTATGGATGCCCAGGAATACTGAAGTCCAAAAAACCACAGATGCCCACACATACCCAAAGCTGTCAGCAGGATACCTAAAGCAGAAGGGGGGGAAACATTTGGGCCTCCAGATGTTGATGAACTACAACTCCCATCAACCCTAGCAAGCATGGTCTAAGGCCAAAGAAGATGGGAGTCATAGTTCAGCAACATCTGGAGGGTTAAAGGTTCTCCACACCTGACCTAAATCTTCTGTCCTTGCAATCAAAATGGAAATGGACTGCCTTCAAGTTGATTCCGACTTATGGCAACGCTATGAATAGGGTTTTCATGGTAAACGGTATTCAGAGGGGGTTTACCATTGCCTTCCTCTGAGGCTGAGAGGCAGTGACTGACCCAAGGTCACCCAGTGAGCTTCATGGCTGTGTGGGGATCCGAACCCTGGTCTCCCAGGTCTAGGGTTGCCAGGTTCAGGGCCTGAGACTGATCCTGTATCTTTAGGAGAAGAGAAAGTCAGCCAAGTGCAGGTGTTCTTGCAATACTGTAATGGGGAAAACCACAAGGTGGAATTCTCCCTTCCCCCTGCACAACTTTTAAAGATACAGACCTCTTGATTGCCAGGCCCGGCCTCCAAGAGGTCTTCTGTATCTTTAAAAGTTGTGCAGGGGGAAGGGAGAATTCCACCTTGTGGTTTTTCTCATTACAGCATTGCAAGAACACCTGCATTTGGCTGACTTTCTCTTCTCCTAAAGATACAGGATCAGTCTCAGGCCCTGAACCTGGCAACCCTACCCAGGTCGTAGTCCAACACCTTAACCACTACACCACACTGGCTCTCTTCCCTGTAATCAAACAACATAAAAAGCCAGAGTTTTTAACCCTTACTCTCACCTATTTCTCATCCAGAAGAGACACAGAGACAGTTGCTCCACTGCTGAGACTCAAGTAAAACAAAGAACCTCTGAAATCCTCCTCCTAGAACACTCTTGTTACCAGAAGTTAGCAACTTAACAGAAGACCAAACTAGGTGCTTGCTAGAGATTCATATCTAGGAACCTAGGTCATCGGAGAGCCTAAAAAGCTTGGGAAGGCAGCGATTTGGTGGGGAGGACCAGTTGATGAGGGATGGATGCTTTGATCTTTCACTATCTGGTGCATTATTTATTATTATTATTTATTAAATTTATATACCGCCCGACTAGCAATAGCTCTCTGGGCGGTGAACATAAAACAGAATAAAAATACAATAAATAACAAAACAATACTAAAATACAAGCAACAATCCAACACAATAAACATTTTTAAAATTAAATCAGTGTAATTTAAAATTTAAAATGCTTCAGAGAATAGGAAGGTTTTGACCTGGCGCCGGAAGGAGAGCAGAGTCGGCGCCAGGCGTACTTCCTCAGGGAGACTGTTCCATAGTTCGGGGGCCACCACTGAGAAGGCCCTAGATCTTGTCATCACCCTCCGGGCCTCCCTGTGAGTTGGAACCCGGAGGAGGGCCTTCGTAGCAGAACGTAGTGCACGGGCCGGTTCATATCGGAAGAGGCGTTCCGCAAGGTATCGTGGTCCCGCACCATATAAGGCTTTATAGGTTAATACCAACACTTTGAATCTAGCCCGGAAACATATTGGCAACCAGTGCAAGCTGGCCAGAACAGGTGTTATATGCTCGGACCGCTTGGTCCTTGTCAGCAATCTGGCCGCCGCATTTTGCACTAGTTGTAGCTTCCGAACTGTCTTCAAAGGTAGCCCTACGTAAAGCGCATTACAGTAATCCAAACGTGAGGTTACCAGAGCATGTACCACTGATGTAAGGTCCTCTTTACTCAAATAGGGACGTAGCTGGGCTACCAACCGAAGTTGGTAAAACGCATTCCTAACCACCGAGGCTACTTGAGCCTCAAGTGAGAGGGAAGAGTCTAAAAAGACTCCCAGACTACGAACCCGGTCCTTTAGGGGGAGTGTAACCCCGTCCAGGACAGGGTATATATCCACCATCCGATCAGAGAACCCGTCCACCAACAGCATCTCAGTCTTGTCTGGATTGAGCTTCAGTTTGTTAACTCTCATCCAGTCCATTGTCGAGGCCAGGCAACAGTTCAGCAAATCGACAGCCTCACCTGAAGAAGATGAAAAGGAGAAGTAGAGCTGCGTGTCATCAGCATACTGATGACAACGCACTCCAAAACTCCTGATGACCTCTCCCAACGGCTTCATGTAGATATTAAAAAGCAGGGGGGACAAAACTGACCCCTGCGGGACCCCATATTGGAGAGCCCGCGGTGTCGAGCAATGTTCCCCAAGCACTACCTTCTGGAGACGACCCGCCAAGTAGGAGCGGAACCACTGCCAAGCAGTACCTCCAACTCCCAACTCCGCGAGCCTCTCCAGAAGGATACCATGGTCGATGGTATCAAAAGCCGCTGAGAGATCAAGGAGAATCAACAGAGTTACACTCCCTCTGTCTCTTTCCCGACATAGGTCATCGTACAGGGCGACCAAGGCTGTCTCAGTGCCAAAACCGGGCCTAAAACCCGATTGAAATGGATCTAGATAATCAGTTTCATCCAATGCATGCAGTTCCACCCGCCCAGTCACAATAAACATGTATCCTAGGAACCCAGACTGGAGTAAAATAGCTGGGGGAGGTGAGTGAAGGGGAGAAATAATGAGTAGGGGGAAATTACATCATCCCCCTTGTGCCCACTGTTCCTTCCCTCTAAAATGCTTTCCTTGTATAGCTTGTTAAAGACCCAGGTTCAAACAAATAATATATTCTTCTCTCTCTTCTAAACAACCCTTTTTCTGGATAGGAAAAACAACACAGATTGCACTGATCTTGCAAAAGCAGTGACAGCTCCAGATTTTAGTAGCCCTTAGGCAAGAGAGCCTCAGTGGGCACCTTTATCCTTGGAGATGTGGGGAATGCACACTAGAGCTCTCAGATTGCTGCCCCTGACCTTCATGCAAAGTGGAAATAACAGCCCTGTTGGGATGGTGGGCCATTTACTGGCCTTAGGCCCTCTAAGCAAATGCCTTTACTTGCCACTCTCTAAAGCGAAGCACTTTTAAGCCCCATTCATATCCATGGAAGAGTTAAGCACCAGCTTTAATCTCCCCTGAGGAAATCAATGGGACTTCAAACTTATTAACTTTGGGGTGGATTGGTTGCATTCAGTCCACTGCTTCCCTTCACCATTTTGGGGAAAGCATTATATGCTCTAATTAAAAAGTGCAATTTTAGTCACAACTGGATATATTAACATTTTATTGTGAGCTTTTACAGAAGTGGACTAGAAATGGAACGCAATTATGCTCTCCTATATTACCACCACTGTAATTTTCCTGCTCATTTTCAGCTCTTAACTATTAACTTTGTGATAGCATTTTTAAAAAGATGTATGACTATTAATGAACTGTAAATTTTATACTTCCCATAGCAATTGTTTATTTTCACATTTAGTTCTTGGCTTTTTCAACCTCTAAAAAAAATAAAAGGCACCCTTATCTCAGTGCTCTGTCCTCTGATTAGTTTCCACGTGTACACAACAAATTATGGTTAGATCTGTATTGAATGCACCTTCAGAAGGTGCGGTTTGCAGAGAAATCTGACTTTATGAAGGGTTGTTTGAGTCCCAAATCTCAGTATGTTCAGTACAGTTTTGCCAGTTTATACTAGGCACTTCACGCACAACTTATAATTCACAAAGTCAAATGTAGTTCCCCGGCTATAGATGCCAAATTATGTAACAAGGGCCCTTGGGTGCCATTTTTTCCCCTCCACCAATGCACCCAGAATGATGTTGCATCAGTGCTGTTCAACTAAGTATTGTGGGGAAAACATGGCTGTTGGATTGTTTAGAGGAGTGCTGCTGCTGCAGCAGCAAAAACAAACAAACAAGAGAAGCCTTTTACAAAGAAGGAAAAGACCTCTGTCCCTGCTGCCCCTTTTCAGGTAAAAGCCTCCATCCCTCTGAACATTTTGTTATTTTTCTTCTCCTCTTGCCCCCAAGATTTCATGGCTTTTTGCCCATTAGAAAAATCCTCAAAGTTCCGCAAAAACGTTCATTCTGAAAATGTTGGCCTAGTGTAGGCACAAACCGCTAAGGAGGTAAATGTCTGCTCAGCAGTTGAAAATGTTAAAGAGCAGAAGCAGAAAGAAGTGTTACGTGCAGTAACCTTCCTTTGCCTTAACAAGCAGTAACTAAAGCCTCCATACAGATACTGTGTGATTTTAAGGAATGCAGTTCCATTCTTCTTCAAACAGCCCTGTAGCCAGCCTTCCTTGTTAGGTGGGGCAACCACATTTCTAGGTGGGGCATTTGGGGGGGAGATACATAGCACCAGCCAATCCTCCCCCTCCAATGGTAGAGAGGATGTAAGGGCCAGGCCAGGGGAAGGGAAAGGCATTCCTTCTCTAGCCAGAGAGTGTGTTAACAGTATCATCATCATCAATCTTTATTTACAGTCAACTGACCACAAATATAAAACATAATGCTGGGAGTTATAAAATAAGACTACATAGTAACACAAGGTACAATGGGCAACAAACTGGATTATATAAACAACTCAAGTTATTTAATTACCGTTGACAATCATACAGGGTTTAGTCCGGATGGCCAAGTTCAGGAATTTTGCCACTTGCTCAGTAATTGAGAAATTAAAACCGCATCATCCGCATAGAGCAGAATAGATACCTTTGTATGCCCGATCTTGGGTGGATGAGATTGTATCATCTCTAACACAGATGGAAGATCAGCCAAATATAGATTGAATAAAGTGGGAGCAAGGACACACCCTTGTCTAACACCACGTGAGGAGATAATCTCTTTAGAAAAGAGAGGCCGCCGGACCGAGCGAGCAAAGAAAGCAAGGCGGTACTAACAGACCCGGGCTTGGCCGGTGGCGCCTGGAGCCTTCTGCTGGAGGAGTCCTCCGTGAGGAGCAGCGGCGGCCATGGCGGCGGAGACCAAGATCATCTACCATCTGGACAACCAGGAGACACCGTACCTGGTGAAGCTGCTCATTCTGGCCGAGCGGGTGACGCTGGGCAACTTCAAGGCACTCCTCAACCGGCCCAACTACAAGTTCTACTTCAAGTCTATGGATGATTATTTCGGGCAAGAATTCGATGGTGGTGGTGAGCAAATCCTTTACAACAGCTGCTCAAAGTTTGAGGACTAAAATTCTTGGAGTGGCAGTGCTACATTTTAAAGACAGATTATCTCCAGGCCTGTAAAGAACCTTGTTTTTTAAACGATGTTAATATTTTGTTGTTTGAATTTGTGTGCACTGTGTTCTTTTCTGATGTGTATTTTGTATTTGCGTTTATTTTATTTTTTTGTGAGCCACCTTGAGGGCTTTTGGCCAAAAGGTGGCATAGAAATAGAATAAATAAATAAATAATAAAAGTGACCTTGATTGCTACAGTGTACCTGAACGGACATGTTGTAATACAACGCGTGGATCAGGAATAGTAGTCTTTTCTCAATAGAGTGCTGTTCTAATTTGCTCCACAAGCAGTCACAAGAGATAGAATCAAACACAGATTTTAGATCTATAAAGGCTGCAAAGAGTTTACCTCCTCTTGGGTTACAATATTTATGCACTAAATGAGCCAGTACCAAACAGTGATCAAGGGTAGAACAACCAACTTTAAAACCTATCTGCTCTTTTCCCAAGATGTTATTATCATTGATCCATGTTTTCAGTTTAAGATCTAACAAACTAGCGTATACCTTCCCTATTATAGATAGCAAACCTATAGGTTGATAGTTGCCTGGATAATCTCTGGGGCCTTTCTTATAGATTGGGACAATGAAAACTTTCAGCCAGGCTGCAGGAATTATACCAGATTTGTTTATTAAAGTGAAAAGGGAGGCCAACAGTGGGGCCCACCAACTGACATTAGCTTTCAACAGCTCCGGGGGAATACCATCTGGTCCAGGGGCCTTGCCTGACTTTAGCTGGAGTAACAGTTCTTCAACAGTGTTTATATCAACAGGAGGCCAGTCAGGGATATCAGGGTGCAGCCTGGGGGGAAAATTGGAATTAGTTGTATTTGGGTCATAAAAAAACTGCAAGAAAATTATATTCCCAGATATTTGCTGAAATACGGCAGTCAGGACTTCCGTTTTTATCACTTAAAGCTTCAGAAACTAACTTCCAGAAAGATTTGGAGCTATGTGTGAAATATGCTGTTATCAGCATTGGCCATGAGTCCCTAATTGCCTCACTTTTTTTCTGATGTAAAAGCTTCTTATATTCCTTCCGTAACACATAATACGACTGCGGAAGTTGGCATTCATTATTTGCATGATAGAGGCAAATAGGTAAGCAGAATGAATTCTTCTTCTAAGGTTGACACACTCCCTATCAAACCACTTATTTGTTCTGTCTGTCAATTGCTTTGTAATACCAGCTGAATTTTGGAGAAAGAGATGCAAATTCTGCATCACCTCCTCAAAAGCTGATATACCCTTCTTCGGTGAAATATCTACAATTATTTGTTCTAGAGCATTTATTTTATGAGAAGAATGAACAAAGCTATGAAAGGCCTGCCCACTTTTACTAGACCATTTGATCTTTTTAGAGCTGGCTAGGAGGTAAGTGATGTGGCCTGTTCAACTTTAACATGCCTGGTATAACAAGAGATAGTTCCAGCGGTAAGTGATCACTGTCAGAGCAGACTGCTACTCTAAAATTACAGCCCATGGTTTTCGGATCCTTGTGGATGAGAATATAGTCAACCACACTCGATCCCCAAGACAAAACGTAAGTAAACTCTCCCCAGTCATCGCCAGCACTGGAACCATTTAAAATACACAGGTCAGTTTTTGAAACAAATTGAAGCAGACCTATCCCCATGAGAATTTACAAAAGTATATTTTGAATGATGTAAGATGCCCTTAAGTTGATCCTTGCCTCTGGAGGGATGGGCACCTGAGGTAGAAACATCCACCAAAATTGCCTGCAATTATTGGGAACACATGAAGAAATTTAGCCCTCCATTGTGTGTAATAACATTCAACTTTAAGCCAATTTAACACTGCATCTTCCCTGCAAGCTGCTGGGGGAAAATAGACATTAAACAGAAGCAGGGTCAGCTGAGCAGTCCTCATCTCCAGGATCAATGCCAACAAAACAGAATCGCAATTAGGAAGCTCTGTTATCTTAGCGTCAACAGAAGAGGAAACCAAGAGGCTCAATCCCTAACTGGCTCCCTTACCCTTAGTAGGGGGTGTTGGCAGACAGAAAGTCACAAATCCGTTAACATATATATGGTTGCAACACCATGTCTCCTGGAACAGGATTATATCAAATCTATTCACATAAGCGAGGAAATTTGAGTCCCTGCATTTAGTTTTCCATCCAGCAATGTTCCAGGAGAGAAGTTTTAGAGGGGTGGTGCCACTCCCCTGTCTTAGTCAATCTAGTTCTACAATTGTATCCAGGCTGCCCCCAAAATTCCCCAGAACACAGCAGTTGGATGATAATACACAGGGGCTAAGTGTTGCCAGACGGGGCCCATGTGTATTGTTTTTGGAGTTTTGTGAGCCAAACTCATGTGGTTCCAGGTATTGCAAGGCTATCCAATCAATGCTTTCAGAATTTGAATGTTTATAGTCTGCAGATACGGATTTTTTTTGTTCACTGTGGCATTTAGTAGGTCCCGGTGATTTGGGAGTAATCCCCAATTCACCAGACTTTGAAAAAGTACTGTATTGAGACAGTTTAGGTGGTTGCAATACCATAATTTCGGGGGTTACGGCAAGCCGTCCCTTCGTATTGAGGTGTTGTGACTTATATGTTGCGGGCGTTCTCTCAGGAATGTTACAATCTATTGTCTGATTGGGGGCAAGGTACAGATCTTTTCTGGGCTGAAATGGTTTTTTCTCCATTTTTGGTATTGGGGCAAGTGGGCAAGTATCAGTTAATTTGGGCCCGGTGCGCAAATTGCACATATTCAATAATAATTCCTTTAAGGAAGAGAGTCGCAGCAAGATCTCCTGCTGTTCCTGTGCTGGTAGGGCACCAAAGCTTTTAATTAGCAGTTGTTCTGGTGTGAAGTTCCCAGGAGTAACACTATCGTTGCTTTCTGGAACCTTCTCAGCACTATTTGTGCATCTAATACTTCCAAAGACTGGAGTAACTTTGCAAAGCCGATGAGACAGAATGAGGGTAATATCATTGGTCTCACTTAGCTCAATTAGCTTCCCAGTCAATGGTTCCTTGCACACTGGAATAAAAGGACATCTCTTCTCCTCCCTTAGGATTCCCAGGGATATAGCGGGGAAGACATCCTTAAAATGTCTCATAACTTCCATACCTTTTCTTTTAAACCTCTCCTTGGCAGAGTATATTTTGGCAGCAGTATTGGCTGATGTAAAGGTTGTAATTACTCGCGCTGACTTATAATTGTAGAAAAGATATTCTACCTTCCAGATAGATTCTGGGTCTATTGGTATTCAATTGAGGCAGCTATAAGCTGCGCCAGATGTACTTTGCGATCTTGTTGCGTCAGCCAGGCATTTGGTTTTGGATAATTAATAAAAACCAAATTCTGTTTCATTAGCTGTAAATGCCATTGTTTATCTGCCAAGATGGGTTTCTGCAAATGTTCTTGCCCCATGTGTTCCAAAAAGAATGTTTTTTTCTTGTTTGGGAGCTGAGAGATTGACCAGGGATCCTGTATTTCACCTGGCTCATCAATAATATCGTGTTGAAGGGGCATTTTTGGCTTCTGGGTCAAACATGCCCTTTCATGGGTGTCCAGGTTCACTTCACTATCTTGCCTCTTGGGATCAAAGACTTTCTGCCTCTTGTCCTCTGCTTCTAAAAGCTTAAAAAGTTTATTAAAGTTCATTTTAGAACGACTTTTAATACTAACTGTGGTTTTTATGTTTTTGATTTTCTTTTTAAGACTGATGGGGGCCTTAGTGTTTTTACACATAGTTTTCCTACTGGCCACACCTATAGTATTTTTATCTCTTTTCCTGCTGCTGAGGCTATTACTATTCCTTCCATTTTGCTTTACTTGGGAGGAAGGCTCACTTGCTGTTCTACCACAGAGGTCTGTCTTGAGCTTTTGCATCAGGTCTTTGACTTCTAATGAGGTTAAAATTGGCTTGCCTCCCCACCTTAAATTAATTAGTGCTAGGTCTGTTAAAGTGGTCAGTAATTCCTTACATTCTGACAAGAATTTCTTTATCTGAGATATATCTTCTGTCCAACCCATAAACAACCTCCTAATCAGCTCGAGTTGGTTGCTGAGCAAATTTGTTACCGTATAACAGCCAGAATTCTTATCTCCAGGGGGAAGTGAAGAATCACTTGACTGTGAGGGAGGAAGGTCACAGTCCTCCCCGTAGGGCCTCTTAGGGAAATTAGTGTTTTAGGGCTCTTATGACTTCCTTGTAAGGGCTCATGTCTACTATCCTGCTGTCTGGGTATTATAGGAGCATCCTCAGCAAAGGCTAGTTCTGCGGCTAAGCTGCATCTACCTTCCTCATGGATTTTCCAGTCCATAGTTTTCATTAGACATTGGGGGCCCAAAGGACCAGTCTAAAACCTCTTCGTCAGATACCACATTCTTAGTAACACCCTGAGCACTTTCCTCCAAATTAAAGCAAAAGAAATCTGTAATTTTAAGCTGATTGTGAGTTTTGACAAAGGACACAACATCATCTGTCACAGGGACCAGGCCCAGTTGTTTGTACCCTCCTCTGGTAAGGACCATCAGATCCCAGTAAGATAAATTAGTAATAGGAAGGCAATAATATTTGGGTGTATAAAATATTTAAATAACCCTTCCCAAAGGTGTGTGTTACCTTACATGAATGGCTTTTAATCTGTTGAATTATCTCACCCTGTTTTGAGAGATCTACAGGAATACCAGACTTAAAAGCTTGACTTTGCCTATAGCTACAGCCCTCTTTCACCCGTGGTCTGTCCCTGTGTTCTAATTCTTCATGAACTGAACTACTTTAGTAAAGACTCCTGAGCTTGGCTTTGATGCTGCATTAGGTATCTCAGTTTCAGATTCCACCTGGAAAACAAACTTGTCTGTACTACAAGTTTATGGAAGGGCAGAGAGAAAATAAATACAATACAGTGCATTTGTTAACTCCTCCTTCCCCCTTCTAGTCTTGTTCCTGGCCTTTATATTTTTCTTCCTGTTGGACAACAAGAGAAAACTGTTTAACTGGCTGCTATATAAAGGACAAACTAAGCAATTGGAAACTAATTGTGGAAAGGAATTGGGTTTTTTGTTTAACTGGTTGCTGGGTATATTTTTTCTATCCAGAAAACCCAAAAAGGCCTCATGCTGAGCTGTACATATTGGGGAAATCAGAAATTAGGCCTAAGTTACAGCTTAGGTGTCCAGCCAGCTAGCTAGCTAACTGTAGCATACACAAGAATATTTCTATTCTTCTAGGGCTATGTTCATCCTTTGCCATCAAGTAATCAAGAAAAAGAAGAAAAATAGCGACTATGATTGTGAGTACAGTAGGGCTTCGCTTTACAGCAATTCGCTAATGCGGTGGCTTTCAGTTAGGGAAAGTCCCCGCATTAAGGAGCTTGTTCCATTTTTACGGCATTTTTTTAACGTCGCACGCCATTTTGATGTTATTTTCACATGACGTGTCCCATTATCATCAATGGGTTCCGCTTTACGGCGATTTCCGCTTTATGGCGGCAGTCCGGAACCTGTATAGAACTTTAAAAGAGTAAAGGGTAGTCATTTTTTCAGATCGCTATAAGTTATCTTTTTATTTCAACCTTTAGCAATAAGCACCAAATCTGCTATGTTCATTATAATAACTGCATAATAAACAAACTCTTACTTGTTACTGCAGCCAAGCAAACATGCTTCTTTGCTGCTGGCTGGATACAGAACACAACTGAAAGTGAAAATGAAAAGCAGAGCAAAGGAAAGTCAAAGGGGTGGAATCTAACTCTAGCCCATAATACTAAGTTCTAATATTTAACTCTTCAAGGGTCATTTTCCTATACAGGCTAGATTTTTCAGGATCACTTAAGTAATTATAGAGTGACTGTGTTCATGAAAAATGTACCCTCAGTCAAGGAAAGTCTTGAGTGAGAAGACTTTTGGGGGCTCTTCCAGATGAGGCTTTGTTGTGCACTCATTCTGCCTTATTCACTAAATTTTTCAGAAAGTCCTATTCTTAAATTGCTCCTGTTCTTAAATCAAGCTATCGTTTTGTAAATGTAGGTTGTCATTGTCCTGTCACAAATTAAAAAGAAGTCAATTTTCCCCAAAAAATCCGGGGGGGGGGCAAAGAAGAGTTTATTTATTTATTTATTTATTTATTTTATTTCATTTTTAAACCACCCATAGCGAATAGCTCTCTGGGCGGTGTACAAAAGATTAAAAGTACAGAAATACAAAATATCACAATAAATAAACTGAAACAAAGAGATTTAAAATTGTAACATTAAATGCTTTAAAATGCCTGGGAGCATAGACAGGTCTTAACCTGGCGCCGAAAAGATAGAAGCGTTGGCGCCAGGCGTTGGGGGGTAGTGCCCCAATCCCGCCCCCTGGCTGCAGGCCTGTCTTCAAAGGAAGCTGCTCTGAACCAAAGGCATGTTTGCTGTCAGTTCTTTGGTTTCAGCAGATGGGGCCCTGAGTCATAAAGCCAAATTATATGAGGGAAAGGCACACATGTTTGTTCTGATGTGTGTGATGTAAAATCACAGTCAACAAACTTTTTGCCATCCCAGTCAGCCTGTTGACATCTTACATCTGTTTAAGATGTGTTGGGAAATATTTTGAGACATTTTCAAAATAATTGCAAGAATTTTCTGTTTGTACAGAACAGCTAATTAAATGGATTGTAAACAAAGTGAAATGGCAAACTCTTTCAGTTTCTATCTTGGCATATCTCAGGCTACTAGCTGTGCAGTGTATCTGAAAGAATGCTCCCCCTGCTGGCTCAGCTGCCACCATTTATCAGAGAAATGTGCCTTAGATCTAGCCCAACGTGCATTATAACACCACACACTGGGAACAGGCACAAAATATGTTCTTCTTTTAGTGTACTTGTTTATACTTTCAAATGCATCTATTCAGCATATTGATGTTAATTTCAGCTGAGCACTACCCAGCTTCATTTTCCTTAATGTTAAAAAGAAAAGTCATAGTAGCTTATCCCAAAAAAGTGCATTGTAGGCTAGCTTTGTAGTTAAAGTGCAAGAAAATGCAGTTTGAGTTATTCTTTGTTTGATATCAACTAAATTACACCAAAAAAGGGAAAGGAATTAAAAGGGAGGTGGGGGGAAATAGAAAAAGGAGAGGGAGAGGGAGAGGGAGGGAGGGAGGGAGGGAGAGGGAGGGAGGGGGAGAGGGGGAGAGAGCACAAAAAGGTATATGAGAAGCTGACTTATGGTTGAATGTTACTCCAACCCTGGTGACCAGAGAATGTCCTCCACTGCATTTGAGGTTAATAGGCTACTTTTGGAGGTGCTGGGCAGGGCATGTGGCACACACAGCTCTATTGTTCCACAGAGTGTCTTGACCAGGGGCTCAGGAGGAGCACCTAGGAAGGCTACTGTTATCTTGACATTTGGTTCAGGCAGGCAACACAGTTCTGGAGTCTGTATACATGTGGTCTCTTCAAGAGTCCTGGAGTTGTTTTTTTTACATCCACTGAACTGATTAATCAAAAAAGAAATACTCATTTGTAACTGTAAATGATTAACTGAATTGATTAATCAGTAAAAACCTATGAATTCACGATGTGGCCATTTTATGAATACTATGTACACTGTTGATTGTTCCTTCTATAACAGGATATCACAGCACTGGAAGAGGTATGGAAAAGAGGGAGGAATCACAGGACTGAGGAACTGTTCCTTTGAGTAAAGGTGTCTGAGGTATTTAGGAAAAAGGATGGCTGTGGGTAGAGGAAGGACATGGTGAAAGTTTATGAATTAGTGACGTGGAGTGCAAGATATTGGGGGAGGGGTGATCTCAGTCCCAGGATTCCAGTATCCAGGCATCTTCCCTCCTGCAGCAAAAATACTCTGGTTCCTTGGCAAGTCTGACAGGCTTTACTTTCTGTAGTTCAAGAATGTTATCTGGGCTGCAGTAGCAACCTGCCTGAATATTATCAGCTAAGCTTATAGGTCCATTGTTGCTCATCAAGCTCTATAAAGCCCTGGCCTCCAAGCTTTCTCCTCCAATTCAGGGTCAAACTATACATTACACTTAATGCATAGTGTACAATTATGTCTCATGTTTTTCTTAAATCAGTTACAGCTGTGGTGGGTAATTGTTATCAGGATCACAGGCTCGGCACATGGTTTATCCCTCACCTTCCTTCCCCGTGCCTTGCCACCAGAATCAGTTACCTCCACGGACTACAAGGCTTAATGAGAAAGTTTCAATTGGCACCAATGGACTCTTTTTACCTAACTCCTGTATCCACACCAGGAGGATATTTGGGGAAGAAGTCATGGCCTGGAAGGGAAAAAAACTCTCCTTCCTGGACATGGTGATTCAGTCACTCCCATGGCTATAGTTAATTAAAGAACAACGAGAGACATAGCTGCGTATATAATGTGTAGTTTGATTCTCAGCAGAGCTTGGAAAAGTTACTTTTTTAAACTACAACTCCCATCAGCCCCAGCCGGGCCTGGCAACCAAGAGGTCTTTTGTATCTTTAAAAGTTGTGCAGGGGGAAAGGAGAATTCCACCTTATGGTTTTATCCATTACAGGGTTGCAAGAACACCTGCACTTGGCTGACTTTCTCTTCTCCTAAAGATACAGGATCAGTCTCAGGGATTGAACCTGGCAACCCTAATCTAGATACATTTCAGTCTGTTTTCAGAACTTCTGGGCTGCCCTGATGGACAACCCTGCTAATTCTGCAGCGTCTCTCAGTGGTTTTTAATACAATTGACAATGCTATCCTTCTGGGAGTTGGATGTTTGGGATGTTCTGCTGGAGGAACATTCCAGAAGGTGGTGCTAGGATGCTTCTGCTTGACCCTGTGGCACTTATGCACTTATGTTGCCCTCTGTGCCTTTCAACATCTGCATGAAAGCAATGAGTGAAGTCAACTGGAGTTACAGGCTTGAGTGTTGCAGATGACACTCAACTCCATCTCTCCTTTATATCAGATTCAGGTGAGGTGGTAGAAAATGCTGAATCATTGCCTGGGCGACAGTGATAAACAGGATGAAAGCTCAATCCTGACAAAACAGAAAACTGTTGGTGAGTGGCTCATTTGTCTAGAGAACTGGTGTTCAATCTCTTCTGGAAGGGGTTGTATTCCCACCAAAGGATTATGTTTGCAGTCTGCAGGTGCTCATCAATTCACCTATATCACTAAAGCTTCTGTTGTTGTTATGTGCCTTCAAGTCAATTACGACTTATGGCAACCCTATGAATCAGCGATCTCCAAGAGCATCTGTCATGAACCACCCTGTTCAGATCTTGTAAGTTCAGGTCTGAAGCTTCAGTGGCATAGAATACCATTCACCAGCTAAGGCTGGTGTGCCAGCTGTGGCTCCTTCCATAAAGAAACAGTCTGGCAACTGGTACCCATCATGATTATACTACTGGAATGTGTTGCACATGGGGTTGCCTTTGATAACTCAGAAACCATAGTTAGTTCAAAACACAGCTGCTAGGCTACTAACTGGGAGCGGCCATTGAAAACATATCTTACCTACAGGGCCGGTTCTAAAGGGCGGCCAGGTGGGGCACTGGCCCAAGGGCCCCGCAGCTACAGGAGCCCCTGAGGGTCTCTGTTCCCCTTCTGCAATCTGCGGACAGGAGAAGCTTCCGATCCACCCGCCATCCCCCCCGCTTCACCTACCTTTCTCTACTGTTCTTGGTTGATGGCAGCAATGCACGCGCTGCATGCCATCAACTAAGATGGTAGCAGAGGCTTCAGTCCCTTATGGAAACCTCGGCCGCCATCTTTATTGATGGCAACCCTGCATGAACAGCAAAGAAAGGTAGGTGAAGCGGGGGGGATGGCGGGTGGCTCGGAAGCCCCTGTCTTGCAATCCGCAGCGTGGCTTATGCCGCGGATTGCAGAAGGGCAGCAGAGGGGCCTGGGGCAGGCTGATACCCAAGGGCCCCGGCATTCCTGGAGCTGGCCCTGCTTACCTATATTTAAAAGAGCTCCACTGGCTTCCTTTCTCTTTCTGAGCACAATTCAAAGTGCTGTGTGTACCTTTAAAACCCTACAAGGTTTAATACCTGGATACTGAAGATAACACCTTTTCCCACATCAGTTGGCATCTACACTAAGATATTCCTCAGAAATGCTCATTTAAGTGCCTATACCATCTCAAGTGGTGGCTGGGGAGAGACCTTTTTTGGTTGTGATGCCTCACCTATGAAACTGTCACCCCAAGGAAGCTGGTCTGACACCTACACTTATGTCTTTTAGGTATCAAAGACCTTTAAAAATGTTTTCTAAGGCTTTTAACCACTTCCTTTTCCTTTTGCTGCTGTGTTAGTTTTACCTTTTACATTGCCTTTTACTGCTGTCTTTTATTGCATTTTACTAGGTATTGTAAACTGCCATGGAAGTTTTGAACTAAAGGACTATATACAAATGTTTTAAATAAGTAAATAAACTTGGAGAAATCTTTAGTTGATTTTTATTGTTTCCTTCTAGTTAAGGCCTGTTGTAGCAGCTCATTCTTAAAGATTTCCATGTTCATCAGCAGAAATAGCTGGTATTGGCAATGTATTTTGGAGGGAGCAGCTGAGATTTAAGCCACTGTTTGCAGTGATGGTTCCAATTGAGTCATAAAAAGGATTTCTTAACTAATAGATTCAGTTTTATTTCTCTGCGGGAGAGAACCAAGAGAAGAACCACGGAAACAGGTAAAACAACTCACAAGACAAATAGAGCACACCAGTCAACTCAGTTTTCCTGTGAAGACAGAAGCACGGAGCTGTGCCATTTTCTTCTGTGGCTTGATTTTCAATATGAAGAAGGGGGGGAGGTCCATAAAAAAGCCCTACTTTCCATTAGCCACACATTTTTCACATTTATTGGCAAGTAACGTTGTTTCCTGGATTCACTGCTGCTTCAGCACTAATTTCTTCACTTCAAAGGCTTTCTTCACTGTGTGATCCCAGCCAGTCTGGGTTCATATAATGAACAATCAGCTCCATATAGACCAGGAGTGGGGAACATTTGGCCCTCCAGATGTTGTTGAATTATAACTCTCATCAGACCCACCAAGCATGGCCAATGGCTAGGGATGATGGGAGCTGTAGTTCAACAACATCTGGAGGGGCAATGGTTTCCCACCCCTGAGGCACGCAGACAGAACTGGCTGTGGAATGGTGTCACTGAGGACAAACAAAGTTCTCCCATTGCTGTCACTCTGAAAGGGTGGGGGCAGGAAGAGAGAAAGTATCCATATTCCTTAGGCAATCTGATTGATACTCTTTGTGTTGCCATGCATAGATGGTTGTTTCACTGCCTATTTGCACTAGACTGCCCTGCAAGACTTTCTCTTTAGATTTCTTGTAGCCTCAGAAGGCAGGAACACCTCAAACTCCATACTCTTCATGGACTCCATAGAAATTCAAGATTTGCACAATTTAAATGTCTTTATTAGTCACAGCCCTGTAGAATCTTATATCTTTAGCTTCATGTCAGTTTAAAACAGTGACAAGTGACAGGTCAGGCTGACCCTATGGTACGCTGGAGAGGGGCTGCCAAAAGGTTTGAGCTGTGCGTTATGTGGTGTAGTAGGATTTCCCTGGCCCATCTCGCTCTGCAGGTTCACTAAGAGCCCTCTCCCATCTACAGATGATGACTTCTGCTGGCCCTGAGGAGATTGCAGCCTCTTCCTTCCATCTCTTCCTTGTGGGGCAATTATATCTGGAGTATGGAATCTTTTAAGAGCCCCTGATCAGCTCCTCCTCTCTGATGCATGTACTCCATCCTGGCTCTCTTCCCCAGTCTCCATTTCCTTCCTCAGCCCTGTCCTCTGGAGCCAGTCTTGCCACCCACCAAAATTTCCCACAAAGTCTTTAGGCTGTTGCCAGGTTACCCAGCACTCTCCAGCTCCAGCTTTCTGTCCTGTCTACTTAGAATCATAGAATAGTAGAGTTGGAAGGGGCCTATAAGGCCGTCAAGTCCAACCCCCTGCTCATACTTCCAGTATGCAGGACTCCAGTCCTCCTCCTTTTTGTTCTTCTCTGCTCAGGCACCTCTCTCTACATCTTCCTATACCTCACAGAGAGGCTTAAAAGTCTCTTGCTCAGACAGCTACACCTCCTCTGACTCCCAGCATCACTCATATACATTGACAGTGACTGCTAGAATCTGCACACCTATTCTGTTCCCTGCATATGGTGGAAGGCATCATGGGAGCCCCCTCCAACTGTCAGGGAAGGCTGGCAGAGCTGCACACAGTTATGTGTGACTAGTTGGGGCAAAACAGGAATGGGAATCTTCATCTGGATGTAGATATCACCCATCCACACTGCATTACTTTCAGTGAGATACACATTTAGATGTAAATTTTCATCCAGCCCCAAACAGTAGGCTGTACATCACAGCATTAAGAAGAGGAAGTGCTGGTTGCAACAGCAACATACTCATTCTCTTCCCAGCACCCACTCCCTTGCAACCCGTCTCCCTTTGACACAAAAACCTATAGATTTCTAATTGGGACCCCACTCAATGCCAGTTCTCATATTACAATGCCAACATGGTTGCCCTGTACAATGATCTTTGTCAGGAGAAAGACAGGAAGAGTTGGACTGGTTTGTTCTCCTTGATCTCTCAGTGGCTGTTGGTACCATTGACCATGGAATCCCTCTGGGCAACTGCCTGGCTTGAGGATTGAGGACACTGCATTGCAGTTGTTCTACTCGTGACTTGGACAGTCAGCTCCAGAAGGTGGTGCTTGGGAAATATTGCTTGTTCCTGTGGGTTCTCCAGCATGGGGTCCTGCAAGGGTTGATCTTGTCCTCCATGCTATTTAACATCTACATGAAACTGCTGAGTGGGGTCATATGGGGTGTTATCAGTATGCTGATGACATGCAGCTTGTTCTCCTTTTCATCTTCCGCAGGTGAGGCAGTGGATGTGCTGAACTAGTGCCTGGTCACAATAATAGACTGGATAAACTGAAGCTTAATCCACACAAGATTGAGTTGCTGTTAGTGGGTTATTCTCCTGACTGGTTGAATGGTGTGCAGCTCTATATGGGCCACACTACCTCTGGAAGAATAGGTCCATAATTTGGGGGTTCTCCTAGATTCGTTGCTGTCATTTGAGGCACAGGCTGCCTTGGTGGCACAGAATGCCCTCCACCAACTTAAGATGGTGACCCCACTACAACCCTATCTGTACAAGGATAGTTTGCCTGCACTAATCTATGCTCTGCTAAGCATAAGAGTGGATTACTGCCATGCGCTCTGTGTGGGGCTGCCTTTGAAAACTGTTCAGAAACTGCAGCTAGTGCAGAATGTGACCATCTGATTGCTAAGAGTCTCAAAGCAAGCCAATCATATAACAGCAACTCTGGCACAGCTGTACTGCCTGCCAGTATCTTCTTAAGAGTTATAGGTATTGACCTATAAAGCACTGTGTATCTCAGGACCTCAATATCCCTCAGAGCACCTCTTCCAATACAGACCTACTCGGACCCTTGGACAATTTGGAGGGTGGCAACAAGGGAGACGGCCTTTTCAGTTGTGGCTTCCTGCTTGTGAAATTCTCTTCCCAGTGAGAGCCACCTGGTGTCATCACTAACATCCTTTCTCTTCTCCTAAGCATTGGACGGATTATGAAAAATGTTCTGAGTTTTATTGATAGCTGTTTTCTGCTTCTGTTTTGTTGTTTTGCTGGGTCTGTTCATGGGTCACTGTACGGTTTTATAGTATTGCATTGTTTTTGTTTTTATGCTATGCCTTTGGCTCTTTATTTTTTGTAAGTTGCTTAGAGACGTTTTTGTAGCAAGTGACTGATAAGTCAAAATACCACCACCACCACCACTACTACTACTACATGCTAGGAATACCTCTGTGCTATGGGAATGTAATGTTGATTCTTTGCCAGCAACAACCTACATCTATTTAGGAAGTCTAAACTCACATATTTTCAGCATGTTATAGTCCCTAGGCACACTCACTGTGATATAGAGACATCCCATTGGGAGCAGGGGGATGTACATGATAATGGGAACAACAACTCGGAAGAACTGGCAAGGACCTGCCTGGCAGCCAAAATACCAAAATTCAAAGATTCAAAGTGAGAAAATCTGTAAAATCCATATCCTCCTCTATGTTGTCCTTTCCTGTTCAAATTATTACTATACAGTGCTAATTCCTGTACTAATAGAGGGATTTAAATCAGGGGTGGGGAACCTGTGGCCCTCCAGATGTTGTGAGATTCCAACTCTCATTGGCCCCAGCCAGCACGGCCAAAGGTCAGGGATGATGTGAATCTCACTCCAGCATCATCGGGAGGGCCACAAGTTAGCCACCTCCAGTTTAATTGGTTGCCTTTGAAAGAAGAAAGTACAACCTGTCCATCAAGGACTCCTCTGCCACTTGCATTCTGTTATTTTCTCAGGCCGCTGAAGCCATTCATTTTTATATAATTTCCCTGGTGAGAGACCAGTCTCTTAACAAACAGTAAGCACTTATCCCACAGAGGGTGATAGCCTGGCCATGTGCAAATGTCATCATTCCTTCCAATCCAGATTTAGAGATATTTGGTACTTCCTTCTGACACTGTTTTTCAAAGCCAAATGTATCCCTCCTACTACCATAGTTTTCTCTCACCTTCCAAGACATTATTTTTACCCTTCTGTTAAAATACAGCACTAAGAGAAGCTTCTTGACTATATTAACATTAGGAATCTAATCAGCAATCAGGCAGCTCATAATTTTCTGATTAGTTCTGATTATACTCAATCTCTGGAAAAGAAAAAAAAGGAAAAGAGTAGAAACAGAGAGAAAGACATACACATACATTCCCCACACTTTTCACCATTTTAATCCCCTCTGAGAGGGATGGATCACACCAGGAACTTAAGTAGACAAAATGTCACAGTGACCTAATAAACTATGTGGTTGAATAAGATAGGCATGCATCAGCTCTGTGTGTATCTCAAATTTAAAAAAAAACCAAATTGGGGTGATTTAGGTCATGATCTCATGTTGGATCGCACCATTATCAAGGTGTGTCGAGGTGGATCAGGAGTTCCCAACATTTTGAGTAGCTCTGTTGGCTTAGTTTCCCCCAAAAAAGTTAAATACACAACCTTCCTCTCCACTTTTCTTTTCTGAGAAATGAACCAAGCTGACTAGGGAAATACCTGGAGCTTGAGAAGGGAGGGTTGTGGGGGGGCAGGTGAGACGATGGAGAAGTGGGACAATTTTTCATTTTCATGGACAAGCTTTTAATAACAGTGAATTATTTTTCCAATGCACACCAATCACAGTGATTTGGGGGTGTGATGTTAAAGTCGTTCACATGGGTTATCCTTCTCTAAGTTTGATCTTGTAAAAGCAGTGTGTAAACAATGGCATTAGACTACTGGGGTGTCATTTGTCTGAACCCTGGCAGGTTTCCTTCCTAAGGGCATCTCCCTTCAATCCTCCATTTTCAAACAGACTGCCCCCCAAAACTAGGGGAGAAGTTGTGATTTCTGTTTTTCCACTCCAAAATGGTAATGTCTGCCCTTGAGGGAGAACGTCTGCACCTGTCTTTCTGAAATTTGGCAAGTTTCATCCCTTCAGAAGGGGAGACCATGCCTGCAACCTGCATCCAATTGTGACAGACAATAAAAAAGTTAAGAGACTTTTTTTAAAGCTCTCTGCAAGAAACTCCCTGAATGGATCTGCTTGAAATTTGGCATGCTTAATCCACTCTAGAGGGGAGCTCATTTTCCTGCAAATTTCATCCACTTATGTGAAAAGGGAGCTGTAGCCATTTTTAGATTCCCCGTTATAGTCAACAGGGGCATAACAGAGCTTCAAATTTAACAGATCACATGTGGACCTGCATTGTGAATTAAAACATAATGACAGAAAGTGGATCTTGTAAATGCTACAGATGCAAGATAAATCTTATTGTCACTGCACACACCTACTGAATAATCTAGATGTGCTGTGGACCTCCTGAAACTGCTTGCTGAATGGTGAGTTAACATAAAAATGTTTGTCCCTAGCTTGAGATTGTGCATTTTCTTTGCACCTCAGCCTTGTCATTTCTACTAGATCTTTGGAAAAGGACTCATCAGTTTCTTATCATCAGGATTCAAGGACTACCCAGCTTTTCTTTTGCTATCAACATAGTAAAATATCTTATTCCCTGTCAATCTGGATCACACTGCTGTCTCATCTCAGCCTGTAAGTTGCCTCTGGCTCTAGTGGCTAATATGGTAGCTGATGTTCCAGAGAAAGGATATGAAAATAATAAAACCATTATAATAACAATATACCTAACCAACAGTGCAAAACCACATAAAGCAGGTTCATTTCCAACTGAATCAAGCAATGCTTTTCTGCTGAAGCATGAGATTTGATTATTCACATCTAGACATGGCCTGCATAAATACAGACATTGTTAATGGTCATCAAATTATGCAGATGGCTTTCAAAGGTCAACCTTGGTAGTACCTGATTTCATACTCGCCTTGAGCAATCACTTCCACAGGTGGATACGCTGGGAGTACCAGATGAGACCAGATCAAAACCACCGATATTGCCCGATAACAGAGTACGGACTTTAACTTCTGGAAGTCCCTGATTCTTGCAAAAGCAACACTAATATCTCCTGATGTGTCCCCCAAACATTTATAGATAGTCTTTTCTGAAAGTTGAGCTTGATTAAAACATCATTAGCTCAGCTCTCAGTTGGATAAAATGCTACTCCTTTAAGCTTACTTGAATAAACTGCTTCTTCTTTAAGATTACTATAAACTATGCCCCTAGCCAACCTGGTTCCCAATCTGAGGGATAGTTTGTTGCTACACATTTGCTGTTATTAAAACTCTACACTGGTGAATTAATTTGGTCACAGAACTAGGATAATTTGTACCAGCAGAAGATCCCTTTCCAAACAGCTGTGTATTCCTGATGCGATGCAATGAGACACTGACCCTTTACATTTTTTGGAGCCACCCTCCTATTGGATCCCTCTGTACTACAGCCAATCAGGAATCAGAAAGATCCCCTTTCATGCTGATTGACTCCCACTATTTGTTGGTTGTGGGAAGAGAGAGACATGAGGAGTCACAAGGAAGCGATGATGATGACAGTGTGTAAGTGTGAGAGGTGTACAGAGAGGAGAGGAGGGTCGACAGAGAATGGTTTAATTTTTTTTATTCACTGTAGCTTTCCTAGCATTTTCCTGGTACTCCTTACTTAATTCCACTGTATTCTGAGTAGTTTCTGGGGAATAGTCCCCCCAAAATCGGTTTGGTTTCACTTCCTAATTCCACTTCCTTATTAACTGCACTTTCCACAGCAGCAGTTAACTTATTCTGTTGCTATCTGCGACTATCTCAGCTGCTGCTGCCATCACCACTTTCTGCTAAGATATTGCTTGAGCATTCTGCCTGTCAAAGGCTATCTGAGTTAGCAGTAGCAAAAGCAGCATCAAAGCTGAGACCACATCCAATTCAGAGCGGGACTTGTGAGTGGCCAATTTTTAAAAGTAAAACCTTTTTTCAAGTACCCAGGCACTAAAAACAGCAGTTTAAGCTGATTAAAATTGATAATTAAAGTCCTAAATGAACTCAGGAGTGTAGACAGAGAGATTTAAATGTGAGAAAAGATGAAAAGCAAGAAAGAAACAGTGGTGGAAAGAGAGGAAGTATACGTTGATTGTTGGAGCCTAAATTGCAGATCACTTGAGGAAAGGGCGATCTTCAGTGAAGAACAAGAGATAGCATTTCCTCCTCCTCTCAGCATAGAAATTGGAGGAGGGGAAAAAGAAATGTGGTCTCTAGATCTTGTCTGAAGATCAGGAGAATTTTTTACTCCATCACATGGGGGCGGGGGGGGGGAGAGAGAAACTGTATGCTATTTTCAGGGATGTTTCTCCCTCATCTCACTGTGGAGACGGGAGGGGAGGGGAGGGAGAAATGTTGATGATTCCTTCCTTTCCCCATCCCTGAAGATCAGAGTGATGTGTATGAGAGAAAAAGCATTATGTGACTGCATGTGTGTGACAGCATATGTGTGTGTGACTCAGAGAGAAAGGGAGGGAAGGGGAGGGAATGTAGGTGTTTGAGAGAGGAAAAGGAAACAATAATGTATATCCCAGCAGAAGTCCCTCCTTCTGGCTCTGATTCTTGTCCACCCCATGTGCCTCCAGCAACTAGGTGGTAAAAAATAAACATGCAATAGCATCATAATTAGCACCATTGGTTCAGTATGTGCTGTAAAAAGCTATGTCTTTAGTGAACATAATTAATTTAGCTAGCAAAGGGGAATATTAAGTCAGGAGGTACTAATGATAAATTTATTTCAGATTTTTTCAATGTATAGCTTTTTACTGAGGGTTTTTTTTACATTATACATTTCAAGACATTACTTAATAAAATAAAATAAAATAACCAATAGGGGAAAAGACAACAATAAAACATCATTTTATTCATGATTTTGTTCATAACTGAACACCTTGTTCATGATTCTTTTGTTTTTTGCAGTTTCAAAAGAGTATCTTAAATAAATATAAATGATAATATCTTTATTATTACAAATTCCATAGACAGGGAGGGGTGGGCAGAAGAAAAGTGTGGTTGTGGGGGGGGGTTGGCATGGCTTATGAAGGGAACCTGCACTTCTAAATTTGCCACTACAATACTGTTTCCAAACTGGAGGGCACCAGGTTGGGCAGGGCTGTAGCCCATGTATACATTTTCTAACCTTTCCATCCATTCCTAATGGTACCTTAAGGACCAGATGACAGAATCTTAATGGGACAGCCAGTGTGTACTATATCCTGGGAGACCAGGGTTCAGATCGCCACTTGACTATGAAGCTCATTGGGCAGTCACTGCCTCTCAGCCTAGCCTATCTCACAGGGTTATTGTGAGGATAAAATGGGGAAGGAGAGAAGCATGTGCAGTAGGGCCCCACTCATATGGCAGGGTATGTTCTGGACCCCCGCTGTAAAGCAATAACCGCTGTAAAGCGGAACCCATTGAATAGAATGGCGCGTGATGCCCGAAAACCGCCGTAAAAGCGGAACAAGCGCTGTATGAGTGGGGCTTTAGTCTAAGTGTGTCTAATTGAGACCGCTGTATTAGCGAATCGCTGTAAAGCGAAGTGCCATAAAACAGGGCCCTACTGTATGCCACCTTGAGCTCCTTGGAGGGAAGGCAGGATATAAACACAAAAATAAATAATTAAATAAATATTAGCACCAAGAACTGTTGAGACAAGGCCAAGGTTTGGACAAAACAATAAAAATAGGGTTTATTGCTATATGCATGAGTTTTGGGCTCATGAATTCCCCCTTCCCTTTTACCCTCTGGCATGGTTCTTCTGAGGAAGAGAGTGGGAGCTTTTGTTTCCATTTTCAGTTAACCACAGTTTAGCATTACATCTGATCCTAAATTGTGGTTAATCTTAATATGTTTTATTGAAACAAATCCAACTTCTTAAACTATGGTTTGAAATTGGCTTGTTTTAGTAAACTATAGCTAGGTGTCTTCAGGTTTGGACATAAGATTAAATTGAGGTTAATTAAAAATGTAAGCAAAAGCTTCTGATCCCTTTCTCATGACCACAGCAGGGGGCAGCAAGTCCAAGGCTCACATAGGCTCATTTATGTGATGATTTTATCTATAATTATAAACCATAGTCATAGCTTAAAGAAGCAGTAATGGCTAAATATTTGTCTTTAAATAAATAATAACAAATGAAGGAACAGCCCTTGTAGCCCATTATAGAGGCTAACCTAATTAAACCTGCACAACTCCTTATGCTCTCCATCTTAAACTACATACATGGCCTTTGATATCACGCCCTACATTTTCTCTCCCCCACCATACATTTTGTCTAATATACAATCTGAGGAAGAGTTCTAGGGAACTCAAAAGCTTTCTCATGACTTTATGACATTTTACTTGCTCCTAATGAAGGTATTATCATATTGTGGCTCTTCAGTGTTAACGGAAATCCTTTTTGAATTCCAACTTCCAAACAGTGTATTTTGAAATATAGTTTCGCTAAGTGGAGTTTGTGTTGTGGAGTTAGAGGTTGAAGTTTTACAGCTCAAGAATAATTTTTATCCATATATTAATAACTATGGGAACCTATATTATTTCAAAAACAGATTGGAATGCAAAATCTATCTGAAGCAGAGAAATTGTGGATTTTGCATTTCAGTATAACATTTTTTCACAGGTATGTCTTCCCAGGCATTGTTCAGTGAGAAATACAAGTATTATGTCAGAATTAGCTCTAGAGTGATCATCCCCCATTATACTAGCCATCATTTTGGTAAAATTTAAATTCCCATGATGAACAGCTGAGAAGGGATTGGGAGCAAATGAAGATAAAGATGGAGTTAAACATGAGAAGAAAACACTGGAGTGGTTAGGAGTTGGATGATCCTTTTACATCAGAGAATGAGCATTTCAACCTGGCTGCATTAAATTCCAGTGTAAAATTGTTCCCAACTGGAAATTGGAATTTGGCAAGAGGCAAATGTATGATTAGCGAATGGACTCTTTCGTTTGTTTTCAATGAAGCCGGAACTTTGTACGCTGCTGTTGTTGTTGCAGTCGACACAAGCGCCACATTCCAAAGCCTATACAAACAGAACCACATGCAAGACTCCTATAATTAAAGTACCTGAATTTATGCATTAAAAGCTAGCTGAGTTCACATGGATAGTGGCCTTTCCCCCCTCCCTCCTCAGAAGTGGGAAATCTCCTGGTTGCACTTCAAACCCTGTAATCACATCCATGGAGCCTCTTTTGTGAAGCAGCATTGGGAATGTAATTAGTTTAAGGTGACCTCTGGAAGAAAAAAAGTTCAAGTTTAAAAAGAAAATATCTCTGGTTAATGCTATGCAAATTGCTGGAGAGGCAATCAGGTTGACTTTTAAAATGCTAGGCCCCATCACAAGCAGTTACAATATGGATATATTGTCCCTTTCTCAATCTGCATCTAATTACCCACAATCCTCTGCTCTTTGTAACCTTTTAGGGGGGCACACTATAAATAGATTGGGCGCTTGGGCTAATATGGTTATAGGAGTATAGGACTTGACAAGGATTTAGCAAGTGGAATCTTGAAAAGGTCTGTTTTCAGATCCCCTTGGTCCATGTGAATGTTTGAGATATACCAGGAGGCTTAATGTTTGGCCACAAACTATGAAGCAGATGTGTTCATCCTCTTGCAAAGTGATCTTGCTCCACCTTAATAAACAGTCCTAAAGGCTGAAAGAGATTTTTTACTGGAACATGAGAGCCAATCAGAGTTTAATCAGGCACCTCTATGCTCTCTTCCTGTGAGAGGCAGGAAAATCTAGGTTTGTGAGTTGTGAGTTTTACAGTGCAATCCAATACATGTCTACTCAGAAGAAAGCTCCATTGGGTTCAATGGGACTTACTCCCAGGTAAGCGTGTACTGGATTCTGTACTTAGAGTGTGTATTCAAGCAGCCTGAGAGTGAGGTTTGTTTGTACATAATGCAAATGCTAGAAGAAATGCAAAAGAAAAGGACAGAGAAAAATTGCTGCAAAATATCTTAAACTGAACATTCTTTTTGCCAAGCATTCTTTAGCTACTACTATTGCCAATATTGTGTCACAGAAAGCTGAATTAGAAGACAGGTGAGTAACAAAGCAGAGAATACTGGATTAAACAAATGAGGTCAAACCACTCCTCACCAACAAGAATTAGAATCACAGCAGCAGAAGAAAGTTACACCAAAAACTGATCAGCGGTACTGAACCAAATAGGCAACCAATGAAACTGGAGTCTATTCACTAATAGGCAAAAAACCTTGCGTTTTAAGAACGTACCTATAGCCCACAGATATTTCAATCCAACTTTAAAAAGCAGGGAAATGGGGCAGCTATAGTGAATGCACCAGGGGAGCAGGAGACCTGACCTCCTCTCTGAGATATTGTACTGCCCTACAAATTTGTCAAAATGCAAACACAATTTGGGTTGATCTTTCACAGTCCAATCCACTTGGCTGTGTAGCTTGGAAGAATTTGGTAACATGTGCCTTTGACCATGGGGAGGAGGAAGGGAAGAGGGGGAAGGGGATGGGGATGGAGAGGGAGGGGCAAAGGAAGTGGGAGGGAAGGGGCAAGAGGGAGGGTATAGGAGGGAGTAGAAGGGAGGGTGGGTTTGATCATTTGCATACTTTTTGAGGTCAATGGGATTTATTTCTGTGCAGTCATATTTGAAAATGGAAATGGACTGCCTTCAAGTCGATCCCGACTTATGGCGACCCTATGAATAGGATTTTCATGGTAAACGGTATCCAGAGGGGGTTTACCATTGCCTCCCTCTGAGGCTGAGAGGCAGTGACTGGCCCAAGGTCACCCAGTAAGCTTCATGGCTGTGTCAGAATTCGAACCCTGGTCTCCCAGGTCATAGTCCAACACTGACCTGGGGGAGGGGCAGGAAGGGTAGGAGGAGGGAGTGGAGAGAGGAGGAGATTGGGTGGCCAGGCTCTGGGCAGAGGGGAAGCCCCTTTCCTTTCCAAAAAGAAAACACTGTGAACAGTATCATTTTTCAGTGTTTCCCCCACTTTTTTATTCTACAGAAGGCACATGTAATCTCTCACCCAAATGTAAACCAAAGCTGTCCCTGACCACATCCACACCAGGCCTTAATTTCACTTTGGACAGTCATGACTTCTCTCAAAGAATCCTGGGAAGTGTAGTTAGTGAAGGGTGCTGAGAGTTGCTAGGAGACGCCCTGTTCCCCTCACAGACCTTCAATCAGAGTGGCTGACTGTTAAACCATTCTCTCAGGGGAATAGGAGTCTCTTAGCACCCTTCACAAACTACACTTCCCAGGATTCTTTGAGGGAAGCCATGACTGTCTCACATGAAATCAAATTCTGGTGTGGGTGTGGCCCCCTGATTAGCCAAGCCCAGCAGCTGTGAGGCTTTTAGAACACTGAGAGTTGGTTCTTACTGAGCATGCCCCGCGTTATCATTGAGTTCCAGCCAAATTTATTAAATTAATTAAAAATCAGCCAGGCATATTTTTTAACTTTTAAACTGCAGAAGATGAAGGTCAGAGTATGGGGCAAGGTCATTAACAGGATTACATGTACTCTGTGACCATGGCTGATTTTTAATGAATTTCAACAAATTATGAGAACTCTGAGAGAAAAAAGTCCAAAAGGGCTCTGGGTTTTTTCTCTCTCTTGTTACACTTTGAACTCTCTATTCTCTCTGACTTTGTGTATCGCCATGAAAATTTACACGGTTATTAAGCAAGCGTTTCTGAGTTCAGGACTATAAGTTTTGTAAGGTTTTGTTTTGAAATAAGCTTATGGGAAGCATCAGGATGGCATGTGGGGATATTTTCAATTTAACATTGCAGAATGTGAAATATCCAAGCTGGCTATAGTATACAGCCACTCTTGTGGCTGTATAACTATGAAGCCATAAGGCTTGATGTAAGGTTTGGTTCATCATCATCATCATCATCTCAGAATCAACATTATTTGAAGTTATTCAGGATGGGGGGGAAGCATGTATATGCTGCCCATAAATAATGACAAGAATATCGAGAAGTAAATAAAAAAAGCGCAGGACAGTATTCAGCTGAATAATTGCACGAGTGGAACAACTTCCTCTTGTGCAATAGGATGTCTTCCCCTCTTCCACATGTGCATATCCTGTGCCATCTACAAATCTGCTCTGAAGGGTTGGGGGAACTGATCGAACCTTGCACTGATGGAACATTCTCCTTAGCACTATATTGACTACAACTCTCAGTTGCTAGTGGTGCAAGCGGGTTGATGTCAATGTGATGTGGCAAGGAAACTAAACAATGCTCATGAAGCACCAGGATTCTATTTGGCACAGTACATCTGACACTACCAAATGTAGCTTCAAAGGCACAATAGTTCTCTTCTATTGACAGCTGCAGAAAAGTTGGACATAGTATACCAGTTGCAGTTTTACTACATTATTTTAATGTTGTGAACAGTTTTCATCTATTTGGAAAAGTGGAATAGAATCTTTTAAAGAAATACACAAAAATGGCATCTGAATGCACTGCAGATTCCTGAAATGCTGGATGCCAAGATCCATTCAAGAACAACCTACATTCAGCTTATGGCAATAGTGGTAGCATCATCCAAACTAAATCTACACTGTGAATCCATTTATTCAAGTAGTTTCATATTCATATGTAGCCAGTTCTCATATATTTAGCCTATTTTATTATTGAAGCTGGGCATCTATCCTGTCTTTTTGCTGAAGATAAAGATTTCTTTCCCACATCTTTTCTACTGGCTCACTTCTAGCTACTCACAGGTACAAAATATAGTTTAAAAGCAAGTGAGCAAATTTTCCACACTTTTTCTAAAAGGCAAACTTTCCCTTTAGAAGTTCTGGAAAGGTGGGAGGTGTTACCCCCATGTCATATTTTGTTTCTTACAAGATGCCTGTAAAGGCATATTTCTTTAGCATCTTGTTCAAGCAGCGTAGAAGTTGAATGTTGCTAAGCACCTCCAATGGCCTGGAGCCAATAGGAAGATGCCACATCAGTCATCCAGGCTAGAGGTGCCAAGACTATAAAGAGATTTTTAATAGGCAAGAAAGCACCACTGTGATGAAGAAAACGTGATCATTGAAAAACCCTTCTGAGTAATGGGGCCACCTCCCTGCTGCTCAAATCAACCGCTGCATTTGGTGATTATGATAACTAAATATGGCTGATTTTAACAGTGGGAAACACAGCAACAATATTTAAAAGAGATTTTTTAAAAAGTGTCAGGATTGTATTCAACAGCAGTAATAGGCTATTTAAGATATACATTGTTTCCTTTTTGCTGCTATTTTCACATCATGCTGGTCGGGCTGTGAAGCCAATGCTTGCCTGGAGATGGCAGGCACTTAACACCAGTGTGATTGGCCTTTTGGAAACTACATGCATAGAAGAAGTTGGCAACAACATAGAGACATAACTTTAGGCTTCTTCCTTGCTTCCTAGTTATATTTCCTTTCTTGATTTTGGCCATAAGCTAGAGGAAATCACAAACTGATACCAAGTGTGCTGGGGGTTACAAACTGCAGCTCCAGAATTTATAACCAAAATAAGATTTGACCCAAATCCTTAGGAAGCTCATTATGAAGCAAATTTACTGGTTTAAATCAGCAAAATCTAGCAGTACAAGCAGCATAATTATTATTATGGAAGATACCTACTGTTTAGGATGAGAAACAAATACAATTTTATTTATTTATTTATTTATTTATTAAATTTATTAGTCGCCCATCTGGCTGGCTGTCCAGCCACTCTGGGTGACATACAAAATGAAAACATACAAATACATTAAAACATTAAAAATCTCAACAATAATATATAACCTAACCCACCCCAAAAGCCTGCCTGAAGAGCCAGGTCTTCAAGGCCCGGCGGAAGCTCATCATAGAGGGAGCACGGTGGAGATCATTTGGGAGGGAATTCCACAGAGTGGGAGCAAGCCCTCTCCCTAGTTCTCACCAGTCTAGCTGTTTTAACTGGTGGGACAGAGAGAAGGCCTTTTGAGGCTGATCTTGTTGAGTGGCATCCCTGATGATGTTGGAGGCGCTCCTTCAGACAGAGTGGGCCAAAACCGTATAGGGTTTTAAAGGTCAGAACCAACACCTTGTATTGGGCCTAGCGATGCCAGGTCTCCGGCAAATAGCCGGAGACTCCGGCCCCGCCCCTGCTTTTCTCACCTCCGGCCAGAATTGCCCCCATGTTGTTTAATCTCCGGCTATTGTGGACCCCCAGGAGCGAGGAGCCAGTCATGCAGACGCCAATTTTCCCCTTGCTTCTTCTATCTGCTTTGCCTCCTCTCTCTCTCTCTCTCTCTCTCTCTCTCTCTCCTTTGCATGCAGACGTGCACACCTCAGAGGAAGGACTCCATTTGCCTTCCCAAGCACTACCTCTCATTCTCATTGGCTGCCCCTGAGGCCCAATGAGAGCCGAACCCAGGCTTCTTCCGTGGCGTGGAGCAAATTGGAGCAAGTAGGAGGTGAGTTGGCTGGCTGGCAAATGCCCCGGCTTTGAGGGTTTTAGGGAGTTCTAGCTGCTCTAGAGCTGATGAGCAGCTGTGGCCGGGGAGCAGTGGCATTCAAAGTGCAGGCAATAAGAGGATGACACATCGGGCACTGCCTCTTTTCCAGCTCCAGCTCACCCAGGATAGCGTCCCACCTCCCCCCCCTGCATTTAGAGGCATCCTCTCTCCCTGTCCTTGACTTCCCTCCCCTTTCTCCCCTCCCCCTTTGATTTCTTTGTCTGTTTATTTATTTATTTTTATTTTGCGTGAGAAACATTGGTATTTCTCTCCCTCCCCCTTCTCTATCCCACCTTCTGCTTCTTTCCCTCACTGATCCCAGGGCTCCCTCACCTCTTCTCTTGCATGCTTGGGAGCCTTTTTCTCCCAAGCACCAGCAGCCTGTAGCAGACTCACTCTCTGCTCGGGGTGGAGATACATGGGCTGGTGAAACCAGAAATTGCTCTTCACCCTTTCTTTCTTTCTTTCTTTCTTTCTTTCTTTCTTTCTTTCTTTCTTTCTTTCTTTCTTTCTTTCTTTCTTTCTTTCTTTCTTTCTTTCTTTCTTTCTTTCTTTCTTTCTCTGTAAGTGTTCATTTACTCAGAAAAACTTGCTGCAGCCTTGTGCCCCCTTTGGGAACCTCCTATGATAGTTACTTCCAAGAAAGCATGTTCTTCCTCCAGGATGAAGACTGCAATCCTAAACACGCTTGGGTGGGAGAAAGCCCACTGAATTTCGTGAGGATTGCTTTGGAGTAACTAGGCTTGGGATGGGCTTTAGAGTCTTTTCCTCTAAAATGAATTGGGTCAACCAGAAGAAAGACTTCATCTTATTTTTCTGTTCTAAACATCTCAGGGCAGAGACCCGTCTTTTTTGCTTGCTATAAACTGCATTAATTATTATTTATAATAATCTGCAATCGCTAGGGGCATTATCAGGGGAGGTTGAGCCCTGGGTCTTTTCTGCTAGACCCAGATCTGCTACTCCCCACTTTTTAAAAACACATGTTTATTTTTATTTTGCTCATAGGGCAGCAAACTACAGTGCCAGTGAGATCCCAGGCTGCATACACACCGCACATTTAAAGTGTGCGGCTTCCCACAAAGAATTGTGGAAATGTAGTTTACCCCTCACAGCTAAAATTTCAAGCACCCTTAACAAACAACAGTTCCCAGGATTCTTTGGGGAAGGAGAAACATGCTTTAAATATATTGTGTGTACACACACTATTTTAATTTGCCCAGAAGCACTGTATACATTTATGCAGATTGTTGCCCAGAGTTTTTCAAGAACTTAGCAACAAGGGTGTAGTCGTCCAGGGTCTCGGGGAGTCTTAGATGCCTTACTTTTTTGGGAGCAGGGTCTCAGCAGAATCCCTGTGTTTCCAGCATTCTATGAGCCAATCAACATGACAGGGGAGTGTGTTAGCCACTTAGAAGAGTCTTCTAACATGCATCCTTGTCCTTTCCTGCTGATTGGAGCCAATCAGAGTAAAAGGAGGTAAGTCACTGAGCAGACTCTTCTCAGTAGCTAATACACTCCCCTTTCATGCCTATAGGCTCCTAGGGACCTCTGTTGTGGAAGAATGCATTAGCAAGGATCTCATTCTCAACCCAGCAGCAGAAGAGGGAAAGGTGGGAGGGGTGTGGCTGTGACTTTCATGAAGGGACCCTGCACTCCTGAATTTGCCACTGCATTGCTGCTAGCAACACCCTTGACCATTATACAGCAGACGCAAGTAACAGTCTCCCAGCCCTTTTGGCTAAAGGGTGGGGTATAAATGCCTTAAATAAATAAACACAAAAAGCAGCTACTCAGAGGAAAATTCAGCAGAGGATTAAGGGTTGTTTTCACCACTGCCATCCAATATAATCATCCCCCACTTCTTACTACAAACCAATACATGTCTACTCAGAAGTAAGCTCCATTGGGTTCAATGGTACTTACTCCCAGGTAAGTGTGTATTGGATTGTAGCTTAGTTACAAGCTTTGAACTAACTTCAGCTATTTAATTGTTTACACATGATCAGGTGTGTAGGTGTATAAATTTAAGTTTACCACTGGCAACCTTATGTTCTTTTATTTCAATTTTTTTAAAAAAAGGGGGGGGCTTTGCTTGTTTTTTTTTTTTTTAGGCCTTCTGGATGGCTCTGAATTGCAACTTCCCAGGACCAGAGGCATAACTGGAAGTCCTATGGTTCCCTATGCCTGGTGTATTCCTTCCATGTGTTAATTTTTATTTTTTTGTTTTGGTATTGGGGCCCTACTTGTTAGCTTCTAGAGGAAACTAAAGCAGCTCACAGCAAGAAATAATGCACATCCAACTCACATTTAAAGTGCATGACTTCCCCCAAAGAATCCTTGGAAGTGTAGTTTCCCCCTCGCAGTTAGAGTTCCCGCCACCCATGACAAACTACAGCATCCATCTGTGCTCCCATCTAACATCTCTGCAACACTAAGCTCCTTTCTTCCTATAATGGCCTGGCCTGAGGGCACGTAAACCCTTCTTGCCAGAAGCAAGTAATCTAGATTAAATGTTCCCTAAAAGTGTTGAACTATGACTTGGCAGACCAGGGTTTGAATCCTCAGACAGCCATGAAGCTGACTGGGTGACCTTGGACCAGTCACTGCCTCTCAGCCTCAGAGGAAGGCAATAGTAAACCACCTCTGAATACTGCTTACCATGAAAACCCTATTCGGTACCAACGAAGGCAGTCCATTTCCATTTTGCATCCATGCTCCCTAAGCTTGTGAGAAGGAATGACCTTGTCACTTCAGCTGGACTTGGGAACACCCTCTTTTAGGTAAGATTTCTATTTTAATTTCCAATCAGAGAATTTTTTTTTTAATTGTATGCTCCAAGCAACTGTGGTTGATACTTAATGTATCATGCTTAATGACATAATTAGGGCCCACCCATGACATCACTAGGGCCCACCCCGTGATGTCACTAGAGCCCGCCCCATGACATCACCAGGGCCCGCCCCGTGATATCACTAGGGCCCACCCCGTGACATTACTAGGGCCCACCCCCGTTTTCTCAGGTTTTTGGATGGTTCCGACCTGGCAACCCTAATTGGGCCTGGAAAACAACCGGTAACCAGTGCAACTCCTTCAGCACTGGAGTGATGTGATCTTGCCGGCGGCTGCCTTCAATCAGGTGAGCTGCCGCATTCTGTACCAGCTGCAGCTTCCGGACTGTTTTCAAGGGTAACCCCACGTAGAGCGCATTACAGTAGTCTAGGCGAGAGGAAACCAGGGCATGTACCACAGATGGGAGCAGATGGTTGGGAAGGTAGGGGCGCAGCCTCCATATCTGATGGAGTTGATACAGCGCCGCCCGGCTCACAGCCAAGACCTGAGCCTTCGTGGACAGCTGGGAGTCAAGAATGACCCCCAGGCTGCAGACCTGGTCTTTCAGGGGCAATTGTACCCCATACAAGCACAGTTAGAACCTATTCCAATCAGAGGATGCTCTCTAACTTTAGGGCTGCTTTGTGGGTATTTTTTGTACTTGTGTACAAAACTATAAAACATCTGGATACCATTTGTGAATGGCACCTGAACATTTTTGCTGACACTGTATGCATATATATATATAGGGCCCAGTGCTTTCTTGATTGCTGTTTCTGTTAATTTTGCCAAACAAAATCAGAAATTTAAAAGTATACATTTACAACAAAGTGAGACACGTATGTTTTGTGGGGCTGAGGTGCACAAAAAAGCTTCACCACCCCATGAAAACACACCCCATTACTGGCCTGGTTTGCATGTCAAGCTAAGCAAATCCTGAGCATGCAGATTCTCAGAGAAGAGCTTGCAGTTGATTTGTTTCTCCTGGCCCTTTTTGCTCCTTGTGGTTAAGATCTCTCCAGACCTGTCCAGAACAAACCTTGTAAACCAGGCCTTTGAGTAAGGTATGCTATGTATTGCACTTTTTTCCCAAGAATCTGGACACAAACAGGTTTACAGTTTAAAAAGGGGTATTGTTTTAATATGTTGCAAAATCAGTGATCAACTTGGATCTAATACACATGATGTTTTATTGTAATTTCAGTTAACTCAAAGCCTTGTCTAGGCATAATCTGTGCATATAGACTACATTTTCCTAGCAATTTGTCCCTTAGCACAATGGTGGTTCTAGCCTCCATTGATAGCTGGATAACCAGAAAAGCATAGTGAAGGAGAGATGTTTTGTATTTTTATATTTTGTTGTACACCGCCCAGAGAGCTAATGCTAGTCGGGCGGTATAAAAATCTAATAAAATAAATAAATAATAAATAAATAAATAAGGCTACTGCCAGAAGATTTTGTTTTTATGCCAGCTGCTAGCAGACTTAATATTTGTATATCCTTAGACCTCTCAAAGCCAGCACACTGCCAAGTTTTCATGTGGTTTCAGAATGTGATACAATTGGAAGGTTGGTTGGAAATACTGAATTATCTTGCTGGAAGGCATTCAATTCTGCTTCTGAGGACTCTCTCCTTGCTCTGAAGCTACTTAGGAACAACTCAAGAAGTAATAAATAATGAACTGACATAAATGTACTGAAGGCATTTATATGTCAAGTTTATTATTTGAAGATTAATATTATGATACTTGCTGGACATTTTTTTTTAGTGGATCTTTAAAAAAGAAACAGATTGAGGGATAAAAACTGCTACTGACAAGGAGTTCATTTGTACCTGCAATCAGGAGTGTAAATTAGAAAGCAATGAAACGGCTCAAGAATGTCCATAAGTATCTTCCTTTATTGGGGTATGGATGATTGTGTGTGAAAATACCCAAACTCAATCATATAGCTTGAGTAATCAAGTGTTACTCAATGATATAGCTAATCTGAAGCTATTGTACAAAGACCTGATGCTCACCACCTTGTAAATGTTTGCCCAGAACCCTTCTCTGTAGAAATATGAGATGGCAGTAGTTAGTGGACAATATATTCAGTAGTGGGACCCTGCAAGGATACGATACCAATAACTTCAATGTCTGTGAGAGAAAGGGCTTTCAAATGGTACCTTTCTTGAATAATGTTATCAAAATGTCTGCTGACCAGATGATCTGAACTTAGGGAGCAACAGGGCCCCCTCCCACCATACTATAGATGGTGTTTTAAAGGTTTATGCAAAATCAACTAGCTTTTTTTTTTCCCATCACAAAATTGCCTGTGGGATGCTATTTTTAGTATAATATGTTACCAGATTAGCAGAACAACATGGTGGAAGTTCACAATGAAGTGACCTCAGAGAAAGCTAAAATCTTATAACAAATGAAGATGTGACTCATTAGCTCCCAGTACTGATAATGAAAGGACCACAAGCTTTTCATTATACCAATATGGAGAGGGGGGAAAGAGAAGTTGATTGGAGAGCTATCTTCTGTCCCAATCCAGTCATTTATCAGGGAGATCACAAAAGAGAACATACTTTTCCAAGCAACATGTCTTTACCTTCATTACAACTCAGTCAAAGTCTGTGTTGTGTGTGTGCTTTTTGCAAATACCTTTGGAACTGGCAAGGACTGTTAATGCCCTCATAGTGATTTTTCAGGTGTTGCTTCAAAACACATTGAAAATGTTCACCAGAGCGAGAGCAATGTTGATCTTGGAAGTATTGCCCTCACTCACAATTGGCTTTTGATACTGTCTTAGGCAAAAGTGACTGTATTGTGTATACAATTACTAACAGAACTTTTTATGTTTATTTTTATTTTGTGTTCATCTGGCTTTTAAAGTTTTTTTCTGCTCTGCTTCATTCCTTTTATTGTGTTTTTTAATGTACTGATTATTGTTTTACAATCTGCTTTAGGAGGACATTTGCCTGAAAAGTACTGTACAACTAACTTAAATAAATGAAAATAATTGGCTGAGATTACTATTCCCAAAAAAGCAGGGGATTTGGTTTTTTAAAAAAAATATGGGGTGAACCAGCAGCATACTGGAGGGTGGTGTGTGTGTGGGATGACAGTGAACAGAGGCAGCACACAAAGAAAACAAGGGGGATATTTCAGGAAATATTTTGGCACTACAAAAGCCCTACGTATTGAAAAAATGTAATCAACAAAACATTTTCTGAAACTCCCTACCAATTGAGTCCACCTCAGTTTAAAAGAATGATTACTCTAGCCTTACTCTTTGTAATGTAAAGAGTTATTGATGTCTTCTTCAGCTCCTTAGAATAGGGTGGGTTACAACTTTTCTTTTATTGGATGTTTATTGGTAAAAGTGCTGAGCCCTAGGTGAGCTAGGTCAGTTTCTAAACTAGTTTATTTCTACTGATACAAAAATCTATGTGTATAACAGCTCTACAAATTGCAGGAGGTAAAATATAAGAGAGCATAAGGGAAACAGACTGAGGGATATAACAATATAAAATTAAGGAGGGGTGGGTGGGAGAGAAAGAGAGAGAGTTTATCAGATATATAGGGGAAAATGGCAAGGACAGAGAAGAAAAGGGAGGAGCGACCCAGGAGAAAAGTGTTATTTCAGTGCTTCATTCACAGGCGCTGGTGGCCTTCACCTTGATGTCCATTTAATGTTGTCCTATTCAGAAACTGTTCCTATGATCTGCTAATTATCTTTCACTTACAAAAGAGCATATCTGTGTTACAAACACTCCCCTCTCCAACTCTGTGATAGATCAATATCTTCTTAAGGCCTTGTGCTATTGTTTGGGTGAATGATATTGATTTCTCCAAGGAACAAGGGAAGGGGAGAGGGAGGGGGTAAGGGCAATGCTGCAGATGTGACTGTGCCAGACTCTGGCTGCTGACGTATGTGCTACAGCTGGGAAACAAATTGTGTTCCTCAGCATCTTGACTGACAGTGTCATATACTGTATTTTTTACCCTCAAATATTCATTGTTGTAGAGAGAAAGGGAGGGAAATTCAATCCTTGCCATTTACAGGCCAACTTACTTAACAAAGAGTCTAAAAAGAGGTCCTGTTTGCTTATGTTTCTGTAGAACACAGCTCATAAAGCATAATAATAATAAATAAAATAATAAAATTTAATTTATGTGTCGCCTATCTGGCCAATGGCCACTCTAGGCGACGTACATATGGTAAAATACAGCAAAATACAATACAATAAAATACAATATAACAATATAAATTATAAATTATAATAACAACAATACAGGGTAGGAGGCATTTCGATCATAAGAACATTAAGCCTTCCCAGAAGTCCCAAAAGCCTGTTGAAAAAGCCAGGTCTTTAAGGCCTTGCGGAACATATTCAGGGAAGAGGCGTGCCGAAGATCTTGTGGGAGGGAGTTCCAGAGGGTGGGGGCCGCCACTGAAAAGGCCCTCTCTCTAGTTCCCGCCAACTTAGCTGATTTGGTTGGCGGGACTGAGAGAAGGCCTTGTGTGGCTGATCTTGTCAGGAGGCATAATTGGTGGCGTTGTAGGTGCTCCTTTAGATAAACTGGGCCAAGACCGTATAGGGATTTAAAGGTTAATACCAACACCTTGAATTGGGCCCGGAAAACAACTGGTAGCCAGTGTAGATCGAACAACACTGGCATGATGTGGTCCCGGCGACGACTGTTTGTAAGTAGTCGAGCCGCCGCATTTTGTATAAGTTGTAGTTTCGGGACCGTTTTCAAGGGTAACCCCACGTAGAGCGCATTACAGTAATCTAATCGAGAGGTGACCAGGGCATGTACCACCAGTGGGAGCTGATGAACAGGAAGGTAGGGTTGCAGCCTACGTATAAGGTGTAGTTGATACCAAGCTGCCCAGCTCACTGCCGAAATCTGAGCCTCCATGGACAGCTTGGAATCAAGTACAACCCCGAGGCTGCGGACCTGGTCCTTCAGGGGTAGACTCACCCCATTGAACTTCAGGTCAACAGTTCCCAACCTTCTCTTGTCTCCCACGAGTAGTACCTCGGTCTTGTCGGGGTTCAGTTTCAGCCTATTCCTTCCCATCCATCCACTCATGGACTCCAGGCACTTGGACAAGGTCTCCACAGCCAACTCTGGTGAAGATTTAAACGAGAGATAGAGCTGAGTGTCATCCGCATATTGGTGACACTGCAACCCAAATCTCCTGATGATTGTCCCCAGCGGCTTCATATAGATGTTAAATAGCATGGGAGAGAGGATAGGTTTAAGATTCCATCAACTGATCATGCAAAGTGTTTTGTCAAATTGTAGCCAACATGATACTACAGCAGTAAGTGCTTCAAAAAGGCATGATGAAGGACAAATAATGGTGGCAGTAGAGCAAAGGATTTATCTCTATTTCAGCAGTGGGGAACTGCTGGTCTGTGGGCCTAATTAGCCTGTCAGGCCTCTGAATTTGGCCTGCAAGTACATTTTGGGCAAATCGCCCCATCTGTTAGTGGCCCCACTGGAGATGAAACCACCCTTCCCAGGTGAGCGGGGGGTGGGGGGAGGAGGAGGATGGATTTTGGACTGGAAGTAGGTGGGTAATGGGGCTACTGCTTTCTATTTGTCCTACCTATGGGAGAAGCAACTGTGAGAAATATGGACATTTATGTAGGCTCAAGCATTTTTATCCTTGTCTTGGACAGCTGAGGAGTTATATTGTAGAAAATGCATACAAATGTGTAGGCATGACCTGTTGTTTAATCCTGTGTTCCTCCCTGAAAGAAGCAAGATGGTGCAAGCAGGTTGACCTTTGTTTCATCCTGTCTAATCATTTTAGGACTTGATATTTTGTCAATTTCAAAAGGTAAGTTCCTATAAATAAAGAACTACCTAAAAATAAAGAACTAGTATTTAGAACATAAGAACAAAAGAAGAGCCTGCTGGATCAGGCCAGAGGCCCATCTAGTCCAGCATCCTGTCCTCACAGTGGCAAACCAGGTGCCTGGGGGAAGCCCGCAAGCAGGACCCGAGTGCAAGAACACTCCTGAGGCTTCCAGCAACTGGTTTTCAGAAGCATGCTGCCTCTGACTAGGGTGGCAGAGCACAACCATCATGGCTAGCAGCCATTGATAGCCCTGTCCTCCATGAATTTGTCTAATCTTCTTTTAAAGCTATCCAAGCTGGTGGCCATTACTGCATCTTGTGGGAGCAAATTCCATAGTTTAACTATGCGCTGAGTAAAGAAGTACTTCCTTTTGTCTGTCCTGAATCTTCTAGCATTCAGCTTCTTTGAATGTCCACGAGTTCTAATATTATGAGAGAGGGAGAAAAACTTTTCTCTATGCACTTTCTCAATGCCATGCATAATTTTATACACTTCTATCATGTCTCCTCTGACCCGCCTTTTCACTAAACTAAAAAGCCCCAAATGCTGCAACCTTTCCTCGTAAGGGAGTCACTCCATCCCCTTGATCATTCTGGTTGCCCTCTTCTGAACCTTTTCCAACTCTATAATATCCTTTTTGAGATGAGGTGACCAGAACCTTACACAGTATTCCAAATGCAGCCACACCATAGATTTATACAATGGCATTATGATATTGGCTGTTTTATTTTCAATACCTTTCCTAATTATCCCTGGCATGGAATTTGCCTTTTTCACAGCTGCCGCACACTGGGTCGACATTTTCATCGTGCTGTCCACTACAACCCCAAGGTCTCTCTCCTGGTCGGTCACCGCCAGTTCAGACCTCATAAGCATATATGTGAAATTAAGATTTTTTGCTCCAATATGCGTAATTTTACACTTGAATTGCATTTGCCATTTTTCTGCCCATTCACTCAGTTTGGAGAGGTCTTCTTGGAGCTCTTCGCAATCACTTTTTGTTTTAACAACCCTGAACAATTTAGTATCATCAGCAAACTTGGCCACTTCACTGCTTACTCCTAATTCTAGGTCATTAATGAACAAGTTGAAAAGTATAGGTCCCAATACCGATCCTTGAGGGACTCCACTTTCTACAGCCCTCCATTGGGAGAACTGTCCATTTATTACTACTCTCTGGTTTCTGCTTCTTAACCAATTCCTTAACCTCTTTAACCTTAAGGCTTAAGGAGCTATCCAGCCTCTGGTCTCCAGTCTCCAGCTGGAACTAGCTAGCCAAGATCTCTGAAGTCCATGCTGTTCTGCCAGGAAGACAGGTAGAGGAATTTGGATTCATTTGACTCATCTATTGGATCTTCTGCAGTGTGCAAGAAGAAAGTACTTGGCTATTATATCAGGTAGGGTATATTCCTAAATTATTTTTTTATTTAATACACCACAGTGTTGTCTCTTCTCTGTTTTACTTAATAAACATACCTTTTCTAGTTAAAGTATTCTAATGTGCTCTGATTGGAGTGAACATATCTAATTCCACATTATTGCCTTGGGCCTCTCAACTAAACTACTGAACAGGTATATGCTGGCCTTTGGAGAGTGGGGTGGGCAGAGCGATGACTCAGTACCCCAGTCAGATTCAGTAGGCAAATCCACTATTAATTTGTTGGGATATTTTAGCATAGGTTTAGTCCCAATGGTAAAGCTTGGGCAACCCAAAACCCATTTAAATTGACTTACATAGTAGCCTCTTAGGCTGTTAATGAGGGGGATTAGGACTTTCTGAAGGAGCCCAGGGTATGTTCCAGAATCAAATTCACACTTCATGCTGTCACATCTTGTTACAGAAGTAACTACAAGCAGAAGAAGGGGTAGAAAATAAAGCGCTGGTAGAACACCAGTAGGCATATCACACACATGACAACCAAAATAAATAAATAAATAAATAAACCCAAACCTTCTAGATCCTGACAATATTGGACGTGAAGGAGTGGGAAGAGCCTGCATGCTCCAAGAAATGTCAGAAACTCACAGAATGTAATAAGGTCCTGTCTCCTTTGTAACAGAGAAAGTGGAAATGACTGTGGATCAATAAAGAGAGTTTAAAGAATGCTGGATTGCATCTGCAAATGCTACATGAGGAGGGGTGGTGAGAAAGAAGAAGGACCTCAAGAGAACATGTCAAATTACATGAAGAGAGTTTGAAATTATAAAACCTCTTACGAGTTCCTAAAAGCTCTCCTGAAACACTGGAGTTTCTGCTGGCCTTGGCATTAGTGATCTTTTAAGATCCTTCAATGAAAGGGTGAATATAGACAAACATTTTGCAAGTGGTAACTACTTACCATATTATGTGGGTAATCATAGCAGCCCTTTTAAGGCATCAGGAAGGGAGAAGTCAGGAATTATTGAACCTGAAACCTTCAACATGCAAAGCAAATGCTCTAAGCTAAGATCCTCTCCTCCTTCCCCCCAGTACACCTGATAGGTCTTTGAAAATGGAAATGGACTGACTTCAAGTCGATCCCGACTTATGGCGACCCTATGAATAGGGTTTTCATGGTAAGCGGTATTCAGAGGGGGTTTACCATTGCCTCCCTCTGAGGCTGAGAGGCAGTGACTGGCCCAAGGTCACCCAGTGAGCTCCATGGCTGTGTGGGGATTCGAACCCTGGTCTCCCAGGTCATAGTCCAGCACCTTAACCACTACACCACACTGGCTCTCTCATAGGTCTTTACAGATGGCCAAATTGTGAAGTCCAGATGGCCAAATTGTGAAGTCATCTGTAGCCACCAAAAAGCTTAATGCTTGTGGCCTCAGAGCAGGTGTGGAGAACCTTTGGCCCTCCAGAAGTTGTTGAACTAAACCCCCCATTGTCACTGACCATTGACCGCACTTGCTGGGGCTAATGCGAGTTGTATTTTAGCAGTGTTTCAAGGGCAAAACATTACCCACACCTGCATTAGAGGTTGCTGAATGTTCCATGCCAGTCCACTTTAGCCCATTCCATCAGAATATCTTCTGCAGAAGGGGACTCTTCACTTGCCAGCACCCCCAAACACACCCACATCCCAGTCACCCCCAAACACACACAGACACTCTCTCTCTCACACACACACAGGGACTCCAAAACACATACACTTGCATTAGCCCCCCCAGCACTGGCAAACACCTCCCAGACATCTCCCAGACACCCCACTCTCCTTACCAACTCCCTTTGCAACTCCCCCAGTGTCTCCAGGTATTGTCATAGGCCTAATGCTCCGCTAATGCTCCTCACCTGTTCCTGCACTGCATTTTTGCTTCACCACTGCCCTGCCCCTTTTCTACACCACCACTTCCCCGACAAAGAGCACTGCTGTGCAGCACCATGCAGGTCACCTAGGCTACCTAATCACCTAGGCTGCCGCTGCCACTTGCCCTCCGGCCATTCACTTTCCCCCCTGGCCACTTGCCTGTTCACTCCACATCCACCCACTTGCTTCAATTGTTTGCCCACCCCACAGCCACCCATTCATCTCACTTGCCCTACACCCAGATGCCCCACTCAGTCCCCCTCCCCACCAGCCATCCTTGATCCCTCATGCTCTCGCCTTGCTTGCTGCTGTGATGCTGCATGATGGCATGACGGCTTAGGAAAATACTAATTGGACAATATTACTTCGGTTGAACTTTATGGGAAGAAGAGGGAAATAAATGTGTAATCCAGTGGGCAACTCTGACACATTCATAGGCACATAAGCGTTCCTGCTTTGTTGCCTTCTTAGGGCTAGCAAAATTTCCTTCTAAAGCCAATTAGCATACAGCAACACATGGTGAGAGTTCAAAGTTGTTTTTTCAGCATCTGGCTTTTGGCACTGTTGGAAACTCAGAATAATTGAATAAACAGGGCATTAGCTTGTTCTGGTATTGACTTCTGAGTCTCTAAAATGGGATTCTGGATTATGTGCTAACAGAACCTACTGTGCCTCTTCTCTTTATGAGGCTGTACTGCTGTCATAAATGACTCCATTTGCCAGTGGCAGACACCCCTCCATCCCTACCAGCTCCCTCATACCCACCAATAAAATTAGCAAATAACACCATTCCCTCCAACTCTTAACATCTTTTGTCCATATGATACTCTGGAAATCAGCCTCTAGTTCAGGGGTGCCAATGAAATACAAGGTTTGGATTTCCCCTATTTACGGAGGCAAGGCTTTAAAGGTAGAATCCAAATCTGGACAATGCTCTCTGGGGCACTGCACCCTTCCCAATAAGGCTGTGAGCATGCTAAGCAAAGCATTTCCATTTGCCACACCTGGAGGGACAATGAGCTGATCTGCCAATCAGTTGTGAAATCTGTTTGAAGCTGCTTTAAAAAAAAATGCACTTGAGCTGATCCCACCAGGTCTTAAGAGTAAAAAGGGGCAGGGTTTGACTAGTGTCATGTGCCCATTTTCAGAAAAGAAAGGTGGAGATGCACTGGAACGAGCAAAATAGTATATGTGTCTCTACCCTAATTTTCATCAGCATAGACAGACTGAAAACAATCTGCTACCATTTTTATTGGGTGTCATTCTGCACTGTTTAACCTATACTAAGAAGGAGTTTTGCTATAAGGACAGAGGCTGTTGTTACAGCAGCCTAAAAATTGGGCAATGAGCAAAAATGAAGGTGCATGCATTAAAATAAATTAGTAAAATGCATAATTAGTGATACCCGTCTTTATGAGAATAGTTTCAAGACCAATCATGAAACAACAAATATTCAAGGCATATTCAAGCGCCTACTGTCTATATCAGGGCCAGTCATGCCTCCCCCCCCGGGAGGTCCAATTTGGCCAGTGAGGCCATTTTCCCCAAACCATACCCTCCTGCCCACCACCTGATGTCACTAGTGATGTCATCAGCTAAGCAGATATTACAGCCCTGTGAAAAAGTGCTCTTTGAAGTAGCATGCACACACACACTCACTACTTCAAAGAGGCTTTCACAAAGGCTTTAAGATAACTCCTGTGCTCCTGTTTGCTCAAACGTTGACTTAAAGTTTCCATGATCAGGGAGTTAAAAGGGCAGAGGGGAGACTTGCAAAAACGTTAGTCTCCTTGTGTTTTCTTTTTAATATTCCATGATTGGGGGCTCAAACAGGGAAGGGGGAAACTTGGAAGAGGCTTTTCCATGTCTTCCCACTCCCCTTTTAAGTCCCTAACAGTGGAGAATAAAAAAGGAAGTGTGAAGAGACACAGCAAAGGCTTCTGCAAGTCTCCCTTCCCCCTTTGAGTTGCTGATCACAGAGACTTGAGGGAAGTGAGATTTTGACAAATAGGTGACCCTGCCTGTTGGCCTGCCAATCATGTGATGTCACAAGGACACCATACTGACAGATGGGCAGCCCCACCCACTTGTCAAATTTGGCCCATGGAGGTTCCCCACCCATGATTTACTCATATAAGGATTCTTCACTGGCAAATGGGTGGGTCAGACAGAGGGTACCTCTACACTCTCATTGACAATGTTATCTGCATAGTCTGAAACTTCAAGGGAAATTCCTCAAATCTTACTTTGGAGAATAAGCAACTATGCTAAAGATGGTTTTCTCAGGAGGCTGGACAATACTGCACTCACCATAAGAGCTTTTTATGCCCCTCTGGCAAGCAACACAGAGTAGATTCTGGCTGAAGTCTTTCAAAGTGAGTGTACGTGTGTATTTTTAAGAACACTTGCAAACAGTTTGTGAGGTTGATATGTGCTTTATTTCTCTCTTTTCCCCAAAGTTTTCAACATCAGATTCTCACCACCCAGCATCTAGAGATAACTAAAGAAAGAGAGAGCAAGAATGTTGAAAGCTGCACTGAACAGGACAATTTCTTCCTTTGTAGCTCCATGGCTTGATATCATGAATTCTTAACTGTCACTTGATGTAGTGTCAAACCCAAGGAAATAGAATTAAATGATTGCTTGGATAGGTCTGAGGATTTTACTTATTTATTTTTAGCAGTGCTTTAAGATGTTCCCCAGGCTTAATGCATTGCAGTCTATAAAACTCCAGTAGAAATGCATTACTGAAGATAGGTATGGGGTTAGCGGGAGGAAAGTGCTTACATTGTTTTTCTTTGTAGTGAAATTCTTATAGGCAGATGTTTCCAACAACTTCCTTCTTTATGGGATATTCAATGTCGACATGCTTGCCATTTAGGAACAAGCACAGGATGCAGAAAGATAGTCCATGCACTACCTATTTCTCTTCCGACATGTAACATTACCCTCCTCCCCTCAGATGTCTCATACATAGGCTTTGCCGCACAAGTATAGTGCTTGTGCTGGATTAATCTGAAATATACAAGGGAAACACACAAATGAATAGGAACAATTTATTTATTTATTTATTTATTTATTTATTTATTTATTACATTTATATACTGCCCCATAGCTGAAGCTCTTTGGGTGGTTTACAGCAATTAAAAACATTAAAAACGAATATACAAATTTTAAGACACAAAAAACAATTTAAAAACACAATTTAAAAAAATTAAAAACACATGCTAGAAACACAATAGAGAAGATAAAGAAAAGATTATAGGATGCTGCCTTATACTGAGTCAGACCACTGGTCCATGTAGCTCAGTATTGTCTACACCAGCCTTCCCCTGTCTGGTGCCTTCCAAATGTTGTTGAACTCCAGCATCCATCAGCCCCAGGCAGTGTAGCCAATGATCAGGTGTTATGGGAGTTGTTGTCCAACAACGTTTGGAGGGCACCAGGTTGGAGATGGCTGGCCTATATTGTCTGGCAGTAACTCTCCAGCGTTTTAGGAAGGGGTCTTTTCTGGAGATGCCAGGACTGAACCTGGGACGTGGCAAAGTATGTGCTCTATTTATTTATTTTATTTCATTAAGCTTATAGACCGCCCCATAGCCGAAGCTCTCTGGGCGGTTCACAAGACAAGAAATAGCAAAGTACAAGACATGTATCAATATAAAACATATACAAATGTTAAAAATTATTAAAAATTAAAACAATGTCAGCGTATACTAAACATAATTAATTAAAAAGCCTGGGTGAAAAGAAAAGTTTTAACCTGGCGCCGAAAAGATATTAACGATGGTGCCAGGCGTATTTCCTCTGGGAGATCGTTCCACAGTTCGGGGGCCACCACAGAAAAGGCCCTTTTCCGCATTGCCATCCTCCGAGCTTCCCTATGAGTAGGAACTCGGAGGAGGGTCAGGTTCATAACGGGGGAGGTGTTCCAACAGGTATTGTGGTCCTATGCCGTGTAAGGCTTTATCGGTCAAAACCAGCACGTTGAACCGGGCCCGGAAACAAATAGGCAGCCAGTGCAGGCGGGCCAGAGTCGGTGTTATATGGTCGGACCGTCTGGTCCCCGTTAACAATCTGGCCGCTGCATTCTGCACAAGTTGCAGTTTCCGAACCGTCTTCAGAGGCAGCCCCATGTAAAGCGCATTGCAGTAATCTAGTTTTGAGGTTACCAGCGCATGGACTACTGAAGCGAGGTTCTCTCTGTCCAGATAGGGGCACAGCTAGGCCACCAGCCGAAGCTGGTAGAAAGCACACCGTGCCACAGAGGCTAACTGAGCCTCAAGTGACAGGGATGGATCTAAAAGAACTCCCAAGCTACGAACCTGTTCCTTCAGGGGGAGTGCAACCCCATCCAGGACAGGTCGAACATCCCCCATCCCGTCAGGAGAACCACCCACCAGCAGCATCTCAATCTTATCTGGATTAAGCCTCAGTTTGTTAGCTCTCATCCAGTCCATTGTCGCAGCTAGACATCGGTTCAGCACGCCGACAGGCTCACCTGAAGAAGATGAAAAGGAGAAATAGAGCTGCGTGTCATCAGCATACTGATGGCAACGCACTCCAAAACTCCTGATGACCGCACCCAACGGCTTCATATAGATATTAAAAAGCATGGGGGACAGAACTGACCCCTGTGGGACTCCATATTGGAGGTCCCAGGGTGCCGAGCAATGCTCCCCAAGCACTACCCTCTGGAGACGACCCACCAAGTAGGAGCGGAACCACTGCCACGCAGTACCGCCCACTCCCAGATCAGTGAGTCATCCCAGAAGAATACCATGGTCGATGGTTTCAAAAGCCGCTGAGAGGTCAAGGAGAATCAGCAGGGTCGCACTCCCCCTGTCTGCCTCCCGACAAAGGTCATCATACAGGGCGACCAAGGCTGTCTCCGTGCCAAACCGAGGTCTAAAACCCGACTGAAATGGGTCCAGATAATCGGTGTCATCCAAGAGTGTCTGGAGCTGGTTGGCAACCACTCGTTCTAGGACCTTGCCCAGGAATGGAACATTAGCTACCGGCCTATAGTTGTTAAAGTTTTCCGGGTCCAGGGACGTTTTCTTCAGGAGTGGTCTCACCATCACCTCTTTCAGGAGGCCAGGGACCACTCCCTCCCACAATGAAGCGTTAATCACTGCCCTGGCCCAACTGGCTGTTCCGTTCCTGCCAGCTTTTATTAGCCAAGAAGGGCAAGGATCCAATTTAGAAGTAGTCGCACGCACCAGTCCAAGCACCTTGTCAACGTCCTCAAGCTGTACCAACTTAAACTTATCCAAAGAATTAGGACAAGACTGTGCGCTGGACACCTCATTCGATTCAACTGCTGCAACATTAGAGTCTAAGTCCTGGCGGATGCAAGAGATTTTGTCCTGGAAGTGCCTAGCAAATTCATTGCAGCGTGCCTGTGATGACTCCACGACGTCCGTAGGGCCGGAATGTAATAGCCCTCGGACAATTTTAAATAGCTCCGCTGGACGACAGATAGAAGATTTAATAGTGGCAGCAAAGTATTGCTTCTTTGCTGCCCTCACTGCACCCAAGTACAGCTTAGTATAGGCACTCACCAGTGTATAATTGCATCCATCAGGAGTTCGCCTCCATCTGTACTCAAGCCGTCTTCTATGCTGTTTCATCGCTCTCAGCTCCAAGGTATACCATGGAGCTGCATGAGCTCTACAGCGAAGAGGGCGCACAGGAGCGATTGTGTCAACTGCCCGGGTCATTTCTGCATTCCACAGTTCCACCAGGGCTTCGACAGGAGCGCCAGCCTTATCAGCCGAAAAACTCCCCAGAGCCTTTTGAAAATCTTCAGGAATCATTAGTCTCTGGGGGTGGACCATCTTAATGGGTCCCCCACCCTTGCAGAGGGACGAGGCTACTGTAAGTCTAAACCTCAGCAAGCGGTGATCTGTCCATGACAAAGGGATCGATGTAAAATTCCCCACATCCAGATCACCATCCCCCTGTCCTGTGGCAAAAATTAGATCTAGAGTGTGTCCTGCTATATGTGTTGGGCCAACAACATACTGAGACAGCCCCACGGTTGTCATGGAAGCCATGAAGTCCTGAGCCGCCCCAGACAAGGTGGCCTCGGCATGAATGTTGACATCCCCCAACACCAAAAGTCTAGGGGATCTCAGCAGTACCTCCGAGACCACCTCTGTCAGCTCAGTTAGGGAGTCCGTTGGGCAGCTGGGTGGGTGGTACACCAACAGAAGTCCCAATCTGTCACGTTGGCCCAACACAAGATGCAAGCACTCCAAACCAGTAACCACATGGACAGGGTGCTTGGCGAGGGAGATGGAACTCCTATAGACCACAGCGACCCCCCCTCCCCGACCCTCAGGTCTACCCTGATGCGCAGTTATGCCATATCGGCTGCTGCCCTAGCCTGTACCTACAGGACACTTTCTCTACCAAAAGAAAGAGAAAAGCTAAGAGAAGAAGTAATAAGCTTGAAACATGTTCTCAATTCTTTTCCAAAGCATTACATGCTTTTCCTGTTACTTTGGTGAAAGAGTAAGAAATGGAGCAGCGGTGCAAACACAAAGTAATTGTTTTCTCAACAAAAATGAAAGACTGCTAGGGCTAAAAGGTTACTAATTTTTTAAGTACTTCATTATTTATTTATTTATTTATTTATTTATTTATTTATTGTATTTGTATTTGTATTTGTATACCGCCCCATAGCCAAAGCTCTCTGGGCGGTTTACAACATGCAGTAATATCTGATTTTCAGGAAAAAACAAGTGAAGGGTCATCTCCCTAACTTTCCTGTCCAGTCTGTCTCTTTTGGCAGTCTTGCTCCATCTCTTTAACGTTCCCTGTTTCCTTGTCCTGGAACATAAATTGCTGATGCCTTTAGTTTTGGTGATTAAAGATTTAAGGCATCAAAAGGGGAAGCTAAAGAAGAATTACATGAAAAACCCAAATTTTATCATACAAGAAAAAAAGTTTACTTCCTTTTTGGCATGTTCCCATTTCTGATGATTAATTCACTGAATAAGACTAAGTGCACACTAGTTCCTTAAAAGCAGCAAGACTGTTTTGTATGTGTAAGGTTTGAAATGAATCTGCACGCAGCAGTACACATCTTTATTATCTGATTGGAATACACCCAGCCCCACTGCCGATGTCAGACAGCAAAGCATTTTCATTGGACACACTTCAGAGTCACAGTGGGTTGATTGACCAAAAAGTTTTGAAGTCAGTGTGAAACTGGTTCGAAGGGTAAATACATCTGATCTTAAAAATCCCAGATTTTGAGTAAAAAAGGATGGAGTTTGGCTGACACTGTGTGTCTCTGGATTCACGACACAGAGGTGGAGATGCAATGAAACCAGCATAACTGCAAGTGTGCCCGTAGCCTAAGAGTTGAAAGGGGGATAAGGTGGTCATCTAGTCTAATCCTTATCATTTACCCTACAGCAGGGGCAGGGAAACTTTTTATGTCAAGGGCTACATTCCCTCAAGGGTAATCTGTCAGAGGATTTGGGTGTGGCCCGAGCCCAAACTACATGGGATTCCCCCCTTCTCTCTTCTGTCATCCTTTCCTTCCTTCCTTTTTACCACCCTCTCCCCCTCTCCCCTGATGCTGCTGGGGAAGGAACAGATCACTCTTGCCAGAGGTCTAAACTGATCACCTGCAGAGGACTCCCCCCCACCTCCTTCCATCCCTTTCAGCTTTTCCCCCCATTTCCCCACACCCTCTGGTCTCTCCTTACCTGCATGAAAGTAGGCCAGGTGACCATAATGTTAGGTCAAGGGCTGCATGCATGCCATGGGCCACAGGTCACCCATGCCTAAACTAAAGCCTCCCTAACTAAAAGTTGTTTTCCCTACTTGTTTCTGAACCTTTGAAAGAGGAGATTCCACTACTTTTCTAAGATATAAATACAAACTCTCTTTTCTAAGATTAAAAACATAATAGGCAGAGAAACGTCATTTCAGGCTGGCCAAAATGCCATTGGAGTATCCATGCATGTCAGTCATGCACATGGGTACGGCTGTGCAGCAGTCTGCATACAAAGTGGGCATTACATGGACATAAGAAAAGTCCTGCTGGATCAGACTGGAGGCCTATTTAGTCCAGCATTGTTTCCCACTATAGCCAACCAGATGCCGATGGGAAGGCCACAAGAAGGACATGACGCAATAGTTGTAGCTCACTGTTGTTCCTCAAGCATCCTCCTTTGCCCCACCTACGTATATTCTGGGCTGTCTGGGTGGGGGAAATAACACTCTCCATCAGCTGTTTGAATACACTAAGATAACTGGTTGTTCTGAGTTCTTCCCCCCCTCCATTTGCAGACATACCTCAGCATCCAGTGTTCTCTCACTTCTAGACATTGTTGCCCATTATTTATGATGAAATAGAAGCCCCAAAACGAAAATCCTTTAAAATGTGAATTTGTTGGTCACATTAAATTACTCGTATGTAAGTGCATTTTGACATTGCATTTAGGCAGGAGTGAGTCAGAACTAAACAAACAACCCGCCCAAACCTCATCCATAAGGCAAGCATATGATATTTCTGGACATGTTTTGAAATGGCACAATATGGAGATGCTTTGACACACAATGGAGGGCAAAGTTCTAAATGTATTCTCCCCCTTACAGAAAATATATCCCATGGTATTGTGACCAAATTTTTCAGAATCTTTATGCTGACTCTAGTCCTAATAGCTTCATCATGGCTGTGGATTCACTGGTGCTAAAACAATATTCTTGCAGTGCTACTCTTTCAGAACCAACTGCGTGATAGAGGAAAATGCACTGTAGAAAAGAATGTTCTATTTGCTCCCCAGTTCCTTCTGAATCTCAAATGTATTTTTCCATTAGCATAATTCCCCTTCCCCTATTCACTCCAATATCCTCAGGGAAAAATGTTTTCAGAGCCTTCCTATATGCTTTTGGTAGCTAAGTGGCTCTACTCCCTTATATTAATTTGCTCTGTAAATAGCCACTCTTCAGTAAGTTAGAATATGCCATAGTACATAAGAATAATGTATCTTCACAGAGAAGTTAAGATCTCTTCTTCGGGGTTACACAACCATTAATGTTTGCACTGTACACAGGTGATGGTTTATCTAGCAAGTCATCACAGTTTGTTACATAATTTCATCTCTGACTACAAAGGTAGAAAAGACCTGCTCCAGATAATTTTTCAAGTGCAGTGACTGATAATCTTGTGAGTCTTTTTTACAGCATCTCCTTCCCTCTAGGAGGATTTGGGCTACTGTTGCTCCATTAAGCTGAAAATATAGAGGCTGGATACTGGGAAATAGAACTCAGTTGTGTGCTGCTTTGGGGAATGGTCATTTGAAGTGTTCCAAACAAGAAAACACAGATCCATACACAGCCATTTATTACAAACCCCAGTTACATGCCAGATTTCAGCACATTCACATTTTGATCAGCATCTGTTACCAAATTGTCAAATAATATAACTCAGATGATCAGAGATCTCTGATCCTGAAACTACCAAGAAAATATGAAATGGGATAGAGCTGCTTGTCTATTTATTTATTTATTTATTTATTTATTTCCCACCCTTCCTCCCAGCAGGAGCCCATAATAAAGCATTAGAAATGTCAACAAGCTCAATATGTTCAGTAACATTATGGATTTCTAAAACATAAATGTATTGCAGATTTTCTCATCAATTATTTGCTTTCATCATTGAAAAAGTATATAACTGATGGGATGATTTCAATTTCTGTGTATTACACGTTGGAACCATGAAGTCCCATGTAGAGATATCAAGGCACATCTGCCAGGGGGACTACACATATTAAGGTATTCATTACTGAAATTTAGGTGTAGTGATATACTTCTTTCAAATAAATAGTTTCCAAACGTTAACTAGTTTTTGTGAGGCAGGTTGGGCAGTTAAAATATTGAAAAACTGAAATATTCCCCCAAGTTCCACATTCTCTTCTGTTAACTTACAAGTGTCTGAAGAGTACATGTAAAGAAGAGTAACTTGGAAAGCGGCTTTTTGATATGGTATGACAATGTCCGGACTTGTTCAACATCACATGTGGGCCAATAAATTGAGGCTGAATCCTGAGAAAACAGAGGTGTTATGTGTCCACAGTTCTTATGTCCAGGTGGTGGACAGATGGCCTGCTCTGGATGTGGTTGAACTCTGCTGAACAGAGTAGCTCTGCAGCTTGGAAGTGCTCCTGGATCCAACATTGTCACTGGAGGCTTAGGTGGCCCCAGTGGTCAGGAATTCCTTTTTCCAGCTCTGGCTGGTTCACCAGCTTCACTCCTTTTGGACAGAGATGACTTCGCCACAGTACTCTATGCTCTGGTAACTTCCAGATTAGTTTATTGCAATGTGCTTGTGACGTTCTTCCCTGGTTCTCCCTGTCAGGTTCCCACCTGCTTGTGGCTACTGCCTTTCACTAGGCACCACCAGGGATACCACCAGTCCGGACCGTCCTTTATATGGTTTCTCACTCCGCTCTAGCACAGATCTCACTAGATCCCCCTGCTAGGCAGCACCACCAGTCACGTCCTATAACCAATACTCCCAGAGACTTTGCCTGAGTCTCTCTCTAGCTGGTTACTTTTGTGACTGCGTGCTTATGCTGTTCCCAACCCCCTTGCATCTTTATAGATAACGCATACAACTCTGGGTTGCTCTAGATACTTGAATTGTTATTATTCCTCCCTTCACCGCTGCCACCATTAGATACTGTTTCTGTTCAGCCTTGGTAATTACCTTGCCCTCCCTTCTGGTATGTATATCCCCCAGCCAAGGATCAGGCCTTTGGTAAACCAAATAAGTATTTATTAAATATCAGAAATAACAAGATTAGTTTTAGAATCTTTCACAAGCGTATGGTTTCATCTATTCCTGTTTTGTACTTGACTTATTATTAATCAGAACTCCAACTCCCTCTTTCTCCACACTCCTGACCTCCACCCTCAAACACCTTTCTCCACACTCCCAACATCCACCCAGATTCAACTGTCATTCTTCCATTTATACTCCCAGCCATTCAAACGCTCAGCCAATCATCCAGCATTCTACTGCTCATGTACTCCCCCCTCCTCTTTCACTCCACTTACCATATGTCTTCTATAAAAACAGCACTTACCATATTTACACTATAAGCAGGAACATCACAGTGCTCTATGTGGGGCTACCCTTGAAGATGACTCAAAAACTTCAACTGGTCAAAAATGTAGCAGCCAGTTTACTGGCTGGAGTTGTTTTTTTGATATCATATAACTCCTGGCAACATTGATTGCCAGTTTGTTTCCAGGCTCAATTCAAGGTGCTCACATTTACATTTAAGGCCCTAAACAACTTAAGTGCCAAATATCTGAAAGGCCGCCTCCTTCCTTACAGACCCTCTTGGATGTTGAGATCAGCAGAGAGGGTTCTTTTGGTAGTTCCACCACCCTCATAGGCTTGGGTGGTGGCAGCCTGAGAGAGGGCATTCTTTGTGGCAGTCCCTAAGTTGTGGAGTTCCCTCCTCACTGAGATTCATCAGGCAACCTCACTGTACAGCTTTAGGCGAATGCTGAGGATGCACCTCTTTACCCTAACTTTGACCCCTGGGGCATATTTTTAGGATTGTGATTCTGGTTGTTTTTCATACTATATTTTAAGGTAACCTGCCCTGGGACCACTGGGTGAAGGGTAGGCAATAGATCATCATCACCACCACCACAATCACCACAAGGTTCCATGTTAGAAGAATCTCAAGAAAAAGCAGGACAAGATGAGGTACAAGTTTCAACACAGCTGTAGTTTATTTCATGGTAACAAGCTCTGGGTCTGGGTTCATGCTACTCGTCTCTCCAAAAACACAATTGTCTCTTATGGCTCTGGATTGCACCTTCCTCAAAGTCCCTTTGCTATACATTGCTGTGCTTGTTGCAACTAAATGCTTAATGTTTGAGGTTTTAAGCACTGTGAAGTAGCTTACACAGATATAAGAAAGTGCGTTTCCAAAAAGTACACAAGAGTATACTCCTTCAGTGCTTCTGATCCAGTGGTATAGTGGAACAGGAATGTGAGGGAGTGCAGCTCCAGTACTTTTTTTGCAATTATGTCATCAACTGGAGACCTATGGGGGGACTGGAGGGCAGGCACATGATCCCTTTATTAGGTAGGCTAGGCTCAAACAGTGACTGGCTCAAGGTCACCAAGTGAACTTCATGGCTGATCATGGATATAAACCAGATCTCACCATCCAAATGCCAACATACTCACCACTACACCACCCTTTGCCAGCTCTCGTTCTATGGCTGGCAGATGATACTGATAAAATAGGTATTATTTATTTATTTATTTATTTATTTTATTTGTATCCTGCCCTTCCTCCCAGCAGGAGCCCAGGGCGGCTAAAAACACTTTAAAACATCATTATGCTATATACTGCTGCTGTGTGGAATATATAGATATGGATCAACACTGTTGCCTGTATTTTCGGACTTTCCTCAGGGACCATGGCCATGGACTCTTTGGAGGTGTGGCTATGGGGACTGTCATGAGGATCTCCTGCACTTTAAAAATTGTTACTTCTTCACTGTTCAAATTCCAACTTTGCTCTGAGAAGGTCCAAACTGGAATTGTGACTACCACTGTTTTCCCTAAGATGGACAGTGGTGAATGTCTTAACTGATTTCTTGACTCTGTCTCCATGATTTCTATAGACACTTTCATGAGCAACTACTATGCTGGCTCAACAATTGAACAGATACTTGGCTTGCTGCAGATGAGGACTCTAGTTCTTGCTCTAATGAACCTTTTTAAAAATATGCTTCCCTTTCTGGTCAATTAAAATGGTTTTCAGTCAGTTAACCTGATAAATCAATTAAAGTTGAAGTCATAATAATTGCCTGCCATCTGAAAGCCATACTTATATCCTTGTTGTTGTTATGTGCTTTCAAGTCGATTACGACTTATGGCGACCCTATGAATCAGCGACCTCCAAGAGCATCTGTCATGAACCACCCTGTTCAGATCTTGTAAGTTCAGATCTGTGACTTCCTTTATGGAGTCAATCCATCTCTTGTTTGGCCTTCCTCTTTTTCTACTCCCTTCTGTTTTTCCCAGCATTATTGTCTTTTCTAATGAATCATGTCTTCTCATGATGTGTCCAAAGTATGATAACCTCAGTTTCATCATTTTACCTTCTAGTGACAGTTCTGGTTTAATTTGTTCTAATACCCAATTATTTGTCTTTTTCGCAGTCCATGGTATGCGCAATGCTCTCCTCCAGCACCACATTTCAAATGAGTTGATTTTTCTCTTATCCGCCTATTTCACTGTCCAACTTTCACATCCATACATAGAGATCAGAAATACCATGGTCTGAATGATCCTGACTTTAGTGTTTAGTGATACATCTTTGCATTTGAGGACCTTTTCTAGTTCTTTCACAGCTACCCTCCCCAGTCCTAGCCTTCTTCTGATTTCTTGACTATTGTCTCCATTTTGGTTAATGACTGTGCCAAGGTACTGATAATCCTTGACAAGTTCAATGTCCTCATTGTCAACTTTAAAGTTACATAAATCTTCTGTTGACATTACTTTAGTCTTTTTGATGTTCAGCTGTAGTCCTGCTTTTGTGCTTTCCTCTTTAACTTTCATCAGCATTCGTTTCAAATCATGACTGGTTTCTGCTAAGAGTATGGTATCGTCTGCATATCTTAAATGATTGATGTTTCTCCCTCCAATTTTCACACCTCCTTCATCTTGGTCCAATCCCGCTGTCCGTATGATATGTTCTGCATACAGATTAAACAAATAGGGTCATAAAATACACCCCTGTCTCACACCCTTTCCGATGGGGAACCAATCGGTTTCTCCATATTCCGTCCTTACAGTAGCCTCTTGTGCAGAGTATAGGTTGCGCATCAGGACAATCAGATGCTGTGGCACCCCCATTTCTTTTAAAGCATTCCATAGTTTTTCATGATCTACACAGTCAAAGGCTTTGCTGTAGTCTATAGAGCACAGGGTGATTTTCTTCTGAAATTCCTTGCTCCGTTCCATTATCCAACGTATGTTTGCGATATGATCTCTGGTGCCTCTTCCCTTTCTAAATCCAGCTTGGATGTCTGACATTTCTCGCTCCATATAAGGTAAAATAAATATCTAAACAAGTATTTGTTTATACAATCTCCACCTCCCAAGCTAGTGGTATCTCTTAGTCCTGCTTATAAGAGCAATGCCCTTCCAGTATATCAGTACCTCTTATTTGGAAACCAAAGCATTAAGTTGTTTCAAGTAAGTAGTTCCATGGGCAAAAATATTTTATTTATTTATTTATTACATTTGTATACAACTCCATAGCCGAAGCTCTCTGGGCAGTTTACAACAATTAAAAACGTTAAAAACAAATATAAAAACACATTTTTTAAAGAGCAATTTAAAAACACATGCCTGGGAGAAGAGGAAAGCCTTGATGTGGCGCCAAAAAGATAACAGTGTTGGCACCAGGCACACCTCATCAGGGACATCATTCCATAATTTGGGGGGCACCACTGAGAGGGCCCTCTCCCTTGTTGCCACCCTCCCAGCTTCCCTCGGAGGAGGCACCCAGAGGGGGGTCTTGGATGTTGAGCGTAGTGTACGGGTGGGTTCATGTCAGGAGAGGCATTCCATCAAGTATTGTGGTCCTAAGCCGTATAAGGCTTTATAGGTTAAAAACAGCACTTTGAATCAAGCTCGGAAACATACAGGCAGTCCCTGTTACCAATCTGGCTGCTGCATTTTGCACAAGCTGCAGTTTCCGAATTGTCTTCAAAGGCAGCCCCACATACAGCACATTGCAGTAATCTAACTTGGAGGTTACCAGAGCATGGACAACTGAAGCCAGGTTATCCCTGTCCAGATAGGGGCGTAGCTGGGCCACCAACCAAAGTTGGTAGAAGGCACTCCATGCCACTGAGGCTACCTGAGCCTCAAGTGACAGAGATGGTTCTAGGAGAACCCCCAAGCTACGAACCTGCTCCTTCAGGGGGAGTACAACTCCATCCAGGACAGGTTGGACATCCATCATCTGGTCAGAAGAACCACCCACTAGCAGCATCTCAGTCTTGTCTGGATTGAGCCTCAGTTTATTAGCCCTCATCCAGTCCATTGTTGCAGCCAGGCACTGGTTCAGCACATTGACAGCCTCACCTGAAGAAGATGAAAAGAAATAGAGCTGCATGTCATCAGCTTACTGATGGCAACACACTCCAAAGCTCCGGATGACCGCATCCAACGGTTTCATGTAGATGTTGAACAGCATGGGGGACAGAACTGACCCTTGCAGAACCTCATACTGGAGAGTCCAGGGTGCTGAGTAATGTTCCCCAAGCACCACCTTCTGGAGCTGACCCGCCAAGTAGGAGTGGAACCACCGCCATGCAGTCCCTCCCACTCCCAACTCAGCCAGTCTTCCCAGAAGGATACCATGGTCAATGGTATCGAAAGCCGCTGAGAGATCAAGGAGAATCAACAGAGTCACACTCCCCGTCTCTCTCCCGACAGAGGTCATCATACAAGGTGACCAAGGCTGTTTCCATGCCAAAACCAGGCCTGAAACCCAACTGAAATGGATCCAGATAATCGGTCTCATCCAAGAGTGTCTGGAGCTGGCCTGCATCCACTCGTTCCAGGACCTTGCCCATAGGGTTGCCATATTGCCCGGATAGCTGGGTTTTACCCGGATTCTATGCATGCCACCTGGCACCCGGCTAGCCTCTTACGTGGCCCGGATTCTCAGCTTTAATTTTTTTAAAAAATTAAGTTTCTAGGTGGTCCGGTTCTCGAGATATACATAAAAATGTCAGCCACCCCCCTCGACTGTTAAATCTTTCTTTAAACAGTACTGTACTATAGCACTTTGTAGCTTTAACCCCGCCTGTTCAGCATTGCAGCCAATCAGGGATTGTGTTTCAGTTTCATTGACCTCAGGCAGCGTCTAGAAAACAAAATGGTGGTTTCACACACACACACCCCGTTTATCTGAAAATCTCATAAATTGGGTAAGTATATACATTTCAGGTTTTTTTCCTCTTGTGTGCAGGAGTCAGAGCTTGGGCAGTGTTTTGAAAACCTTCCCAATACTTGCTTTTTGTAAAAGCAATGCTAACCCCATATGCCCAAAGTAAATCCTATTTAATTCAATAGGACTTACTTTGAGTAGACATGTTATGAATGTGCTGAAAATCAATGGGACTTTGGAGTGAATGTAAAAAAGAATTATGTTTGTGTTCTAACTCTTTCTGTTTCCAGTCCAATTTTAAAGCAAGTACGCAGGGCTTACTTAGGTATTACAGTTTTTATTCTGTAGGAAACTAATACTGATTTTTAAAAAACTAATACTGATTTTTCTGCAATGACCAACTGGTTTGACAATAAACTATTATATGGGCTGTATGTATTTATACATCTGCTGTGTGTGCGTGTGCGTGTATGGAGTTTTTCCAACACCTCTGTGAGGTAGGGTTGGAAACCAATGCAGCTCACAACAAGAAATAAAGCCATTTAAAATCCAATGACCATAAAACAAGTATAAACAGTTGCAAAACAGCGTAAAGTGGCATGATTCGGAATTTTGGGTTGTGTGAATGAAGTTGCTTATCACTTGAGGTTGCAGTTCTGTCCCTGTTTGAGTAAGCCCTACTGAATACGCTGGGACTTGCTTCTGAATAAATAAACTTAGGATTGCACTATAAATATCTTTACAGTTTGTGTAAATAATATTTATTTATTTATTTATTTATTTATTCGACTTATTAGTCGCTTATCTGGCTGAATTGCCAGCCACTCTAAGCGACGTACAAAGCAGAACATGTAAACATCAAAACATTAAGAGACTAACAATAAAAACTAACAATAATGTAAAAGCTAAAAAAAACAGGAACAGCAAACCAAAAGCATTCATCTTCCTGGTAAAGGACAGTCCCCAAACAAATGTCACTAAGAGCAGGGGTGGGGGGCAAGGCAGATGGAAATGCTTGCCCCTTGATGGTCCCAGCACAGTCTCATCCCTGCAGCAGCACGACTCAGCCTGCAGCTCCTCCTGATAAGGCCCAGGCAGAGGGGTGGGGCAAGGCAGGTGGAAATGCTTGCCCCTTGATGGTCCCAGCACAGTCTCATCCCTGCAGCAGCCAGGGATATATTTGATAGTCATGCTTATATACATATTTCTTCATTTATCATATTTTTGGTTAGGAATCCTGACTGGTTGTGAGATGCTGAGTTTTCTGCCTTACTCATAGGAATCTTGTTGTGGTTGGTATGGTATTACATTTAGGAAAGTGTTACTGCCTGTTTTTTTATCCTATTTGCATTTCACTTATCTTTAACCTCACTCTGTTACAGCCATAGAAGTAACAGCAGCATATGCAAGATAATTAACTCCCATTAGTGATAAAACAAGAATTTGTAATTATTATTTCAATTAAAACAAGAGGCTTATCAATACTTTGAAGAGGACCAGATATTTATTTTCTTTCTGAGCCCAGGACTGGGTTTTTCATGATGCCCGGGGAGCAGGAGAGTAGTCGATAAGACAGACATCCTGGCATTGGTAATCTAATTAGCAAGGTATGTGTGGGGTTGTTGCACACTTCCAGGCCCAGTTTCATTTTGAGTATGGAGGTGGAACCTGTGTAGATGTGGTTGAGAAATTTTGAGTTAAGCAAAGCTCTGCTTTTATAAAACCTAAGAAACATACAGATACTTTGAATGTCTGAGTGCCTGCACCAGTGGAATACTGGAGGAACTTGTAAAACTTGCTGCAACAGTATTTAGAACTGAGCATGTGGTGTGAAAGACTCCTTTTCCTAACATTTTGGCTTGTTTTTCTCCACTCACCACATCTCTGAAATATATTGTATATGTTATGGTTAACCATGCTGCTGCCCTGACTTACTTTATGTTTGTTGCTATTTTGTGTTTTTATGTTTTTATATTGATTGTGTATTTTTATTGTTTTTATTATATTTGTAAGCTGTGCTGAGCTCTGTTTTTAACAGCAAAAGGGCAGGATATAAATTATCTTAATCAATCAATAAGTACTCCATAGTGTTGGAAACTAGAGTCTAGGCATTTAAGGCTGAAAATGTTGCTTAAAAAAAAAGATTTCTCACATCTTTCCCCAGTTTTTGGTGGTAATTCCTAGGCACAAAAACAAAACAACTGGACAATCCAAATATTAATATGCAAATATTTGCATAATATGCAAGTGATATGCAAATAATTTGCATAATATGCAAATTAACCTGGCCGGATTTGTGGAACTGGAATATGGCAACCCTACTTGCCCAGGAATGGAACATTTGCTACCGGCCTATAGTTATTAAGATTTTCTGGGTCCAGGGAGGGTCTCTTCAGGAGTGGTCTCACTACTGCCTCTTTCAAGCAGCCAGGGACCACCCCCTCTCGCAGAGAGGCATTAATCACTTCCCTGGCCCAGCTGGCTGTTCCATCCCTGCTAGCTTTTATTAGCCAAGAAGGGCAAGGATCCAGCACAGAAGTGGTTGCATGAACCTGTCCAAGCACCTTGTCAACATCCTCAAGCTGTACCAAACAGAAAACTAGAAGCATGGGAGTGGGAGGACATGGTTTTCTTACAGAAGAGACACTGGATATCTAGTGGAAGGTTTTTGATAGACAGGTTTCCTTCCTGTTTGTCTTGCCTAGCCCTAATACACCTCAATTTTCATAGACAGATATTGGGCTCTTTTATTCCATGTTACTATCCACTATGTACAGAATCACAATGTGGCCTATAGTAGGGAAGTAAGTATGGCCTGCATATTACAGAGATCATACCTTTATCCAAAAGACTTTGTATAAAACACTCAACTGCCTCTGGCATCGTGATAGTGCAGCCATATTCTATGCAATTTCCCTCACCCCTACAACATCTGATATTATGCAGAGCTGCATACCTCAAACTGGATTTTATTTTTACTTTTTAAAATGCAAGTCTACTGAATTTCTATGCTAAGTCATGAAACTTCTATCGTGGGAACTGTCATGGAGGATTAGTCCTTCAAGAGTACAGGAAAGTCATCTGATATGCAAACCCCCCCCCCCGCCTATCACAAGCAGGCAGCTTCAAGGAAAGTTCTGTAGACTCAGCATGTGATTCCTCTGTATGAGCTTGTCCAGAAAAAAGGGACTGCAAGATTGGTGTTAAAAAACATGGTTATTCTTCAGATTCAAACTGGTTTGTGATGCAGTGAACAGACTAATGATTGCTTTTAAAAAATATTAATTGAAATACTTCTACCCTGATGCATGGTTGCTTAGATCTCTTCAAAGTGGCTAACAATATAAAAGCAACAATTAAAACTATAAAGAACGCTAAAACAAACAAGAAACAGACACAAGGGGAATAATGGAATATATGCTTTAAAGAATTCAGGATCCCTCCAGTACTGAAATAACATGTATAATACATTATACATACACATCCCAGCAATGTGCTTTGTTTCCACATGTTATATATAACCCAAAGCACATCAGATGGAAATATATGGATGCAACTAAATCAAGCCTATCTGAGTCAATATTTATTCAGGCATATTTCAAACTGGGCTTACAAATTTGAATCAGAATGCAATATGTTACCTGTGTATTGAATGCAGAATGCAATATGCTACTGTGTTACATACTTTTCTGAATGCAGGTGCCTGAGAATGCTATTGCTCCTGGGTATGCAAAAGTTACAACTGATCACAATGCAGATTCAACCCAAGTTAGTATCTTGTTTCATACCATTTTGATTAAAAACAATTAAAATCAAAAGTCACTTCGTTCACAAACTATTTCACAGTTTAAGTAGATATAGACAAATCTATTTTCCTAAAGATCCTGCTCACTTATTGGAGAGACTGAAAGCACAACTGGCATATGTCGTGAGCAGCCCTGGCACCAGTGGACAGCCATGAAAGCCACAGGCCCACGGGCCCTTGGGAGGGTGGAGCTTCCGCTCCATGTTCCATGCCAGCATCAGGTCACGGGCCGTGGTTTGTGGCACATGTCAACCCCTTATCCCAGGCCACAAATCACGCCCTGGAACCAATGCTGGTGCAGATCGCAGAGCTCTACCCTCCCAGACAACACACCTGATGTAGCCAGCATGGGTTGAAATAGACCCGGCCCCCACACCTCCTGCATTTCCATGTCATCCCTGGTGCTGGCCCTGGGTATGAGACTGCAAATAGTTTCACAGAAGAAACATCTCAAAGAAATCAACAGCTTGGGTAGAGGCTCCTCTTTGTTTACAAGAAGAGCTTGGCATGTAGGTGCAACAATTCAGCATTCTATGGAAGGCCTGAATATTTGAACAGATTCTCGTTGTATTTTAAGGTATTTGTCTTACATTGGAAGCAATTTTTAAAAAAATAATGGCTATACTCTGAACTCAGAGGAAATCTTTGGGATTTCCAAGATTTATATAAGATATATATAATTTATTGGGTGTGTTTGCACTTAATACTTAATCTAGGGTTTAGTTTTCCAGGGATGGCTCATAGAAAGCTTTGGGCTTGCACATTTGACCTTCCTCTTCCTCCTTCGATCCAGCGTGTTTCAGAGTCAGTGTTATGTCTGAACTCTAAACTGTGGTTAATGTTAACTATGGTTTGTTGAAACAAGCCAGCTTCATAAACCATGATTTTGTTGGAATAGGCAAATGTTGCATGTTCCCTTTAAGGGATATTTGGGGAATATCCCATGTACCTGTTTTACCATGATGTAACTTCCTAATGGGGGATTTTTGAATATTCTCCATTGCTGATCTATCCACTATTGAGAGAGGTTGCATGGCACAGATGCTCTCTCTGAGAGCATCAATACTAAACCACTAAAATGAACTGAGACTCCTATTTTCTTTCTTCTAAGCTAGAGCCTATGTTCCTAACATATGAGGCCATAAGTAAACATTCTTTTCTTTTACCTAAAAGATTGTGTCTGTTGTTGTTTATATAGAGAAAGGTGGGGCTGGTTTATTCTCATTCTGCTGCTTGTATTTTTATATCTCTGCTAAGAAATAGGACCAACCAAATTCGTTCCTATTTCTGTGTGTATTTTTATAATACCGAACAGATTTGAAGTTGGTTTGCTTGCCTAAACTAATCACAGTTTGTCCAGGTTTGGGCATCATGACAAGTTGCAGTTAATCTAAAATGGAAGTGAAAGCTTCTCAACTACTCATGGCAGTGCTAGAGCAGAAGCCCAAGATTGGCTGCCACTTGTTCTTGTAACACTAAACTAATTTAGTGTTACATGTGAACACTGCCCTTATCTGTAGGCTTAAACTAGTAGTGTTTTGAGAATTCAAACGTTTGCTAGAAACCCACCTTTTAATTTTTGTATTTTTGATGGTGAAAGTCAACCTAACACTGTGAGCAGTGGTCTTCCACCATGAGAATGCATATATTACAGTGAGTAATGTTCCATTATGATGGCATTGATTGTGGCATGATTCGAGAGAAATAATGCCTCCTATTGAATCAGCAAGTAGCTTACATTTCTCTTATATTTTGTAATAATTATTTAGTCAGCAGAATATGTGCAGAACAGCTAAACAGCATCTAAGCAGTGTAACCTTCTGACCTAAATTCAGGAATAGAATGGTTAAACCTAATTCAGAGGTTAAAAGACAGGCAGCGGAATACAGTAGGCTGTTGCACTTCTTCAAAAGGTTTCTTTTCTTTTTTTGTTACTCTAACAGTCTTTTTGCAGAACACACTGTTGGCAAAAGATCTTTGCTCAGGCTGCCAGTTTTATGTAGGCACAAGACAATTTGCAAAAGCAATAAAATGACATTCACTGAAAAAGCCTGCTAGAAATATGAGCCATCAGCAAATTCCCCTACATATGCATGTCCTGAAAGACATACTGCCTTTCATTCAGATTTAAAGGGGAAAGAAACTAAAATAATCCAACACTGAAATCTAGAACATACTGTAAGTAGCATCCTCTGCAAACGCACGATGTCTTTTGTGCAAGACATAGCTCTGATTGTTCAGTTGCCTGAATGTTGAAACTGATATGGAAGATGAATATGGACAGAACCTTGGATGTTACTGGATTTATCAGTGAAGGGAAGGACTTTCACAATTGTTAAACTAGTGGCTCATGCTGCTTCCAGATTCAGAAGAAATTCTGGGGCTGAATCTACAACATTCTCTTCTCCATGTACCTATGTAATTCACTAATAGGCTAAAAAAAAAAAACAACTTACGGTTTAAGAACGTACCTACAGCCAACAGATATTTCTATCAAACTTTAAAAAACAGGAGAATCGAGCAGTTATAGTGAATGCGCCAGGGGAGCAGGAGACCTGACCTCTCTGAGGAGGACTGTGAAAGACCAACCCAAATTGTGTTTGCATTTTTTCAAATTTGTAGGGCAGTACAATATCTCAGAGAGGAGGTCAGGTCTTCTGCTCCCCTGGTGCATTCACTATAGCTGCACAATTTCCCTGCTTTTTAAAGTTTGATAGAAGGATCTGTTGGCTATAGGTGCATTCTTAAACTGTAAGGTTTGTTTCCCTATTAGTGAATTTCTCTGCTTTTTAATTCAGGAACTAAGAAACGGGATTCTATGGAAGTTTGCGGAGAATGGATTGATCATTGGCATGCTTATTGAGTTCAGTGGGATTTACTCCTGAAATCATGCTTAGTATAGGTGAAACTGACCACAGCCATGACTGTCTAAAGTGAAATAAAGGTCTGACATGGGTGTGGCCCCCTGTTTACCCAAGCCAAACAGCTGTGAGTCTAGCTTTTAGAACACTGACGGTTGGTTCTCACTGAGCATGCCTGACGTTATGATAGACTTCAATAATAAATTTCTTAAATTAATTAAAAATTAGCCAGGAATTTCTTAAAACTTTTAAACTGCAGAAGATGAAGGTCAGAGTATGCAGCAAAGTCAGTAATAGAATTGACGTTGTATAAATCTATGGTGCGGCCACATTTGGAATACTGTGTACAGTTCTGGTCGCCTCATCTCAAGAAGGATATTATAGAGTTGGAAAAGGTTCAGAAGAGGGCAACCAGAATGATCAAGGGGATGGAGCGACTCCCTTATGAGGAAAGGTTGCAGCATTTGGGGCTTTTTAGTTTAGAGAAAAGGCGGGTCAGAGAAGACATGATAGAAGTGTATAAAATTATGCATGGCATTGAGAAAGTGCATAGAGAAAAGTTTTTCTCCCTCTCTCATAATACTAGAAGCTGAATGTTGGAAGATTCATGACAGACAAAAGGAAGTACTACTTTACTCAGCGCATAGTTAAACTATGGAATTTGCTCCCACAAGACGTAGTAATGGCCACCAGCTTGGATGGCTTTAAAAGATTAGACAAATTCATGGAGGACAGGGCTATCAATGGCTACTAGCCATGATGGCTGTGCTCTGCCACTCTAGTCAGAGGCAGCATGCTTCTGAAAACCAGTTGCTGGGACTTCCGGGAAGGGTGACTTCGCTTGTGCCTGCTTTTGAGACGGGCTCCCGCCTCAAAAGAAGCTTATTCAGATATAAATCAGTCAGAACATTTTTTTTTTTGACTGATGAAATTTCTCCCGGGCAGGGAGAAATGTAAAGATCAACCTCAAAAGCCTGTTTTTGTTGGGAGGACTGGATTTCATTAATTTATGAGAAAAGGTCCAGCCAGCAATGCCGGACGGACTTCCGAACAAGCTCTATCTGATTAATGCGATACGTTTATCTTTTCTTCAAAGAGAAAACGGACTAACAGGCAAGCACCCTTCTTTCTATTATTTTTTTTACTTGGTTTAAATTGTTGCAGCAAAAAGAGATTTGTCAAATGAATCAGCTTTAAAGAACTTCTGGGTGAGCTATAATTCTTCTCTGTTATTCACGAAATTAACAGCTTATCTCTGTTTCTATTGCAAAAAGCTGTCCTGGAAGTGCATTCTAAAGATATAAACAGAAGAGGGATTTCTATTCCGAGGAACATTATATTGTCTGGGACTATTCTCTTTTTGGTCTATTTTATTTTGACGAATCTGCTTCTTCACGACGCCACTAACTGTTTTGATGCTGGGAACTAAATTTGTTTTGTATTCTTGAACATAGAGAGATAAGGCAGGCTGCTCTGTTTATACTGTGATGTCATCAAGCCTGGAATATTAACCCAATTGTTGCTGAAATAAGAAGTGGTTCTTCTTTATTTTTGTTTTGTTTTGTTTTCGTGGTTTTAAAAATGGCAATCAAGAAAGTGGCTGAGAATCTGGAAGTAATTATGTTTCAGAAAATAATGGATGAGATTGAGATAACGAAACAAACCCTGCGACAGGGCAGTAAGGAGCTGAAAATTGAACTGAGCAAAATGACGCAGGAGCTTAAAGAAATAGGGGATGCTGTGAGAGAGGAGAATGAGATCAGAGATGAGAAAAGAAAAAATAAAGGGAAGATACAAGCCCTGGAGATTGGAACAAATGTGGAATTGGAAAAAGATCTGGAGTTTATGATATTAGAAATAAAATCTACTGTTTGGAATTTAATGTTATCTCTGAAGAAATTAATGAAGATATTAGAGATAAAGTTATCAATGGCTTGGATAATCTTCTGGACTGGAATGACGTGATGGAGCTTGATATAGAGAAAATCTATGGAATTAACTGCAGCCATGTGACAATGGAAAAACTCTCAAGAGATGAGCCAGTGCATTTTGTAAAAAAGAAGAACAGAGATATGACTTTACAACAATATTTCAGCAACTTATTCAGAATTGATGGCAAGAAAATATTTGGGATAGAGGAAATTCCCATCAGACTCTTATTATATGACTATGGCTATGACAGCAAGATTATTATGGAATACTGATAATGGAAGATTGGACACTGAAATTACTAGACTTAACAGGACTATTGAAGATGGAAGATGGAATTAATAGGGATAATGGAATAATGGCTATTGAAATTATTGGACCTAACAGATTTTGATGAGATGGATTAATCGATATGTTTATTTGGACTATGGTTATGACAATAAGATTATTATTATTATTAACGAGATGGATTAATCGACATGTTTATTTGGAGAAAAATTGATAGATATATTTCTTAAAGAATTGAAACCTCTCTTTGACTTTTTGTGGAAAGAATAAAGTAATGTTTATGAGATTTGATGATTAATTAAGATAACCACTGGAGGAAAGTGATCTTATAATATAATTTAAGAGACAGGATTGTTATATATTGTAGACCTATAACTGATTTGATCTGCGACAAATGGGAAGTCAACATTTTATTTTTTTGTTTAATCATTTTTGTTTTGTTTTGTTTTTTGTCTTTGAATGTTTTATGATTTTGTTTTGTATGTTTTATGAAAATTTGAATAAAAATTATTGTAAAAAAAAAATGAAAACCAGTTGCTGGAAGCCTCAGGAGGGGAGAGTGTTCTTGCACTCGGGTCCTGTTTGCGGGCTTCCCCCTGGCACCTGGTTGGCCACTGTGAGAACAGGATGCTGGACTAGATGGGCCACTGGCCTGATCCAGCAGGCTCTTCTTATGTTCTTATATTCTTACAGGCACTCTGTGAACATGGCTGATTTTGTAACAATTTCAACAAATTATGAGTCCAACAGGGGTTTGGTATTTTTCACTCTTTTTACACTTTGAACTCTCAATTCTGAGTGTTTTGTGTATTGCCATGAAAATTTAGAGGGTGACTGATGTTTTGCATCTAGATGTAGATTGAAAGAAAAGAGTGGCCACTGTGTTGACTGTCTGTATGTATAGGCAGGCAGAAGGAGAGAGTTTCTAGTGTTGTTCATGGCTGAGTGGGGATCTTCCAGATCCTAGTCCAATGTTCTAACCATTGTGTTTATACATATATAAATGCTTTTTGTTTTATCAATAATTTTACTGTCTTTTGTGGACCCCTTCTAAATCAAAGTAAGGAACTTTTCAGTTTTGTTAGGTTCTATTTGTAAAAATGTGATGTTTAATCATCCACAGAATCTTTCAATGCAGGAAGATGGGAAGAAAACCAGACCTTGGCCATGCCACCATGACCTCATTGACCATGCCCCTGTGACCTCATAGCAGCTCCACCAGTTTTAGAGGGCACCAGCCGCCACTGCTACTGTCACTTGATATTTATATAGCATTTCTTAATTGTTCAAAGCAGTCCACATACATTATCTCAGCAATCCCAACAACAGCCCTAAAACCGGCCCTGTATTATTTATTTATAAAGTGTTGACTCATAAAAAATATCAAGGCAGTGTACAGTAAAATCATTAAAATGTCATAAAATTCTAAAATAGAATAATAAAATACTCAATGACCAACACTGAATCAAATTAACTTTCTAAAAATGCTTGGCAAAACAAATACTTTTTAAGCAGGTGACAAAATATTAGAATTTTAGGTGCCTGACTGATTTCAATGGGAGTAATGTTCCACTGTACTGGTGCCATTATGCAACCTAAACAAACAGAAACTAGTACAAACTAAACAAACATGAGATAAATAAGGGAGAATCAGGAGGCCGTCTCGATAATCACAGTGATCTGGAAAGTGTATAAGAGACAAGGTGGCCCTTCAGGCAATCTGCTCCCAGGGCGTTTAGGGCTTTACATACTAATAGTAATACCTTCACCTCATCTTACTAGTGTACTAGGAGCCAGCACAGTTTTCAGCACTGGTGAAATATGCTGATGTGGAGCTATTCCACCCAAAAGCCAGGCTGCAACATTCTGTACTAGCTGCAATTTCCGAACCAACCTCAAGGGTAGCACATTGCAGTAGTCTACTTCACTATGGCCAAGTTATCCCTGTAGAAGAACAACCACAGTTGGCATACCAGCTGAAGCTGGGGAAAAACGCTGTTGGCCACTGAGGACACCTGTGCCTCCAGTGACAGTGATGGATTTCATAATCCCAGACTTTGTAGTTGCTCCTTCAGGGCGAGTGCAACCTCATCAAGAACATGCAATCTGCCAATTTCCTGAAATTGGGAACTGCTCACTCACATGGCTTCTGTCTTTCCAATATTCAGTTTCAGTTGATTGGTCCTCATCAAGCCCATCACCAACTCCAGATGCTGGTCCACATATTATCCATATTGAACACTGCTGACCCTTTAGCGTCATTGGCCCAGTTCTCTAGAAAGCTCTGTCACCAGAGATTTAGCAGGAGCCTTCTGTTTTAACCTTTAAATGCTTGCTGAAAACCTTTCTGTTTTGCCAGGTTTATGCACGCAATTAAGAAGATGTCTTTTTACAATAGTTGGCCTTTGTTTTTACTGTATTTTAATGGTTTTTATTATATGGTTTTTATTTGTTGTAAACTGCTTTTATGTTTTTTGAAATGAAAAAACATGTTTTTTAAAAAATAAAAATATTGGAAGTGGAGGTGGAAAAGCTGGGAATGAAGTGGAGAGATAATGGCTTGTCCAAAGTTCATGTCTAAGATTAAATTTGAACTGTGTACAGCTCTAACCCTGGTTTCTTCTACTAAATGCATTAAACTAGAGTAAAGAAAATGGACTAATATGGGTGCTATCAGCTACAGCCTGTGTGTGGGTGTGATATGGCTGCATACGACTGTGGAATTGCTATTATGCAAATCAGCTTTAATCCAAATTTAGGTAAAGCACAAAAAAGGTATGAGCATGACCCCAGCTTACTAACTAAAGCATAGGGTGCTTACATTTGGGATTTTAAATCAAACTGTTATGTAAATCCCAGATGCCATAGAACTAAATAAACACCAGGCACCTATTATGCTAGGCACTGTACAAAGAGAAAAATGCAAAATTATTTTCTTAATTGATTTAACTTCTACCTATAAGACAGGAGGCTATTTTGAGCAGTACGTCCAATGTCACAACATGACCATTTCTAATGCATATCTGAGTGGAACAAATAAAGGATACAATAAATGAGAATTTGTGAATGTACATAGAGTGCAGAGTTATTTCCTGCAAAAGTCTTTCCCCACAAGTCTTTCTGAACTGGGAATGTAGGTTTATGCTCCCAGTAAAAGGCAGTGAAGAACTGAAGTTGAGAATAAATGGGGACAAAGGTCCACCAACGGTGCTGGTGTCACCATTTTTGCCAAAATGACATCCATTCCAATTCACTACATTGGACTCCTCCTTCTCCATGACACAGACATGGAAATGGGAAGCAGGAAAAACAACAAACTCACTAAGATCTGCCACTGCTGCTTGATAAGGTTGCCCTTGCTTGTCCATTAAGCCTTCCCTTCAGTTGCATGCAACTTATACAAGAATAAAAGGTAACCAGTGCAGCCATGTCAGAATTGGTGTTATATGTATGGACCCACCTACCTCAGTCAGCAATCTGGCTGCTGAGGTCTACACTAGCTGGAGTTTCCAAACTGTCTTCAGAAGCAGCCACATGCATAACACACTGCAGTAGTCTAACATAGACATCACCAGAGCGTGGTTCGGCTATCCCTGTCAAGATATGGGTGCAGCTGGGCCCCCAGTTGAAGTTGGTGGAAGACACTCTGTACCACCAAGGCCACTTGAGCCTCCTGGATCCAGGAGTACCCCCAGGCTATGTACCTGTTCCTTTAGAGGGAGTGTAACACCATCCAGAGCAGGCCACAACCCATCCATCCAGTCTAGAGAACCACTGACTAACAGTGCCATAGTCTTGTCTGGATTAAGCTTCAGTTTATTGGCTCTCATCCAGCCCATTACTGAGGCAAGACGCTAATTTAGCACATACCCTGCAGTTGTAAAGGAGAAGTAGAAAGGAAAAGTGGAACTGTGTGTTATCAGTATATTGCTGTCAACGTTATCTGGATGACCCCACTCAGTGGTTTCATGTAGATATTAAAAAGAATGAGGGATAGAATTGAACACTGTGGTACCCCATACTGACGGTTGCACTGGGCCAAATAGCATTCCCCAAGCACCACCCTCTGAGAATGACTATCCAAGCAGGACTGGAACCATTGCAAAGTGATGCCGCCCATCCCCAACTCAGACAGCTTGCTCCAGAAGAATACCATAGTCAATTGTATTGAAAGCCGCTGAGAGATCAAGGAGAATTAACAGGGACACATTTCCCATCTTTCTCCTGACATAGATCATCATACAGGGCAACCAAAGCAGTTTCCATGCCAAAGCTGGGCCTAAACCCCAATTAAAATGAATCTATGATAGGGATGGGGCTAGTTGCATGGTTCCAATCTGCTTGCATTCTGATGGTCTGTTGTTTGATCCTGATCCACCCTTTTTTGTTCCTGCTTGCTCTCACACTTGCCAATTTGATCTGCTGTGTGCATTTTTGTAATTTTTAGGTAGCTTACATGAATGATCACAGTGTTCTCCCTTTTTTTTAGTGGCGGGAAAAAATTGCATAATTTTTAGGTAGCTTATGTGAATGATCACAGTGTTCCACGTAGTATAACTCAACGTAACCCAATGTAAAATAGGGGGGAAAGTTCAAAAGAATAAATTCTTGCAAATTTGCAGCTGTGGCCATAAACTGATTACAGCCAAGGCCCACATCAAGAAATAGGTGCAGGTCCGAAAGGATGGTGAACTACCGAATTCAGCTGGAATCCAGTGCCAGGTCAGATTTAGAGGATATTCTCCCCCATCCCTAATCTAGAAAATCAGTTTCATCCAAGAGGGGAGACTGGTAAGTGGCCGATAATTATTTAAATTTTCTCGGTTGAAGGAGGACTTCTTAAGGAGTGGCCTTACCACTGCGTCCTTTAAACAGGCAGGGACCACACCCCCTCATAAGGATGTACTGATGTCCTCCCTGGCCTAGCTAGCTGTCCCTTCTGCTGATTTTTATAATCCATGAGGGGCAAGGGGCAAGAGCAACAGTATCTTGTCCAGCCTTACTAACTGAAACTCATCCAACACAACAGGACAAGACAGTGTTCTGGACGCTTCTTGAGACTCATCCGTTTTAACTGTAAAGGTCCTGATGGATACAAGCAATTGTATCCTCAAAATGCTTTGAAAACAAGTCACAGTGAGCCCCCATTGGCTCCATCACCTACTGTGGGCCAGAGTGTAAAAGGCCTCCTACAACCTGGGAAAGCTCTGCTGGATGGCATAATGAGGACATAATGGAAGCAGAAAAGTATGTCTTCACCACCTTCACTGCCACTGAGTAGGCTCGATAATGTGCTCTAATCAGTGTTTGAAAGCTCTCACTTTCCACCTCCCCTTTAGACTAGCTAAGCCCCTCCCCTGGTTTCCCCATTCCCCTTTAGGCCCGGCTAAGCTTCCCCTCACTTTTCCCCCTTCCCTTTAGACCGGACTGTCTGGAGTGTTCCTCTGTGGCTTGCCTGAGCTGCTTCCCCCTCCCCCAGAGGTGTGTCTGGCACCTTCGCTATACAATTTTCGGTGAATGCTAAAGACACACCTCTTTACCCTGGCCTTCAGCTCCTAAGATTTATGTTTTTAGAACCCACCCTATTTTTCGGATTGAAACATGCTTTAATTATTTTTAATATTGTATGTTAGATTTTGTAATTGCCCTGGAACCTATTGGTAAAGGGTTGGCAATAATAATAATAATAATAATAATAATAATAATAATAATAATAATAATAATAATAATAATAATAATAATAATAATAATAATAATAATAAATAGCAGCTTCCATTGTCCCTGACTATTGTCCATGCATGCTCGACTTATTGTAGTCCCAAACATCTAGAAGTCACCAAGTTTGTAAAGGTTGATCTATACAGAGTCAGAGTCATATATCTGAACTACACCCATACTTCCTACAGTGTTATTAATGCACAATTCTGTTTTTTGTGTAGCTACCCCTACAGCCCTAACACTTCTAAGGAAGAACTGTCATATGAACCCACCAACCTAGCTATTAGAGGGTCTCTCCTGTGAGCTCTTCAGTCTCCAATCTCTTTCACATTGTCTGCCCAACGAGCAAAAGGGAAATAAAACAATTTAGAACGGTTTATTTGTGATGTTCTCCTCCTATGCCAAAAAAGGAGGCCACTTTACAAGAAATCTGTTTATTAAATGATCATTTTACATGTTTCATATTCCTTTTAAAAATGTCTTTTGAAGCTGTCACTGCAAAATGAGAATTTTTTTGGCACTGAAATAAGTTTGCGATGTGGGATCAATTTTTTATGACAGTAAAGTAAAAGGGGGAAATAGTAGCAATTTTCTCTTTTGAACATGCCCTATTTAATGGAATGGATGTCATGGTAAGGCTTTATCCTAGGGAGATGCAAGAAGATGTACAAAATGATTATGTGGTCAAAGTCTTCTGCACAACATATTTCCCCTCTCTCCTGTAGCCACTTAAGATATTCTATTTTCCTGGCATTCTTTATTCTCTCCCTCTCCCTCTTATTCTGTAGGCCCAAGAAAAGGCCAGCTAAACTAACAAAATGGAAAAGTCTACTGGAATAAAAGGCAAACACAGTGCATAACATCCCTTTTTGAAAGCTGCAGTCAAATTTTCATCTGCCCCATCTTCCTCCAATCTGCACATATTGGAATGGAATGGAAAGCCTTCTTGTTATTTATTCAGATTTGAATGGACATTTGCCCACATCAAACCCCACTTCATTAAAACACCAAACAATGTGCTCAAGAACTGCCAGTAGTCAAATGCAATTACATACTCTCCAGGGTTTATGCCTGTAAACATAAGAGACTTCCATATTGAATGCTCAACACCCCTGCTGTGCAGGACTGGAAACTCCAATATCCAAATACAATATTTTACAAAAAGGAAAAAGAGAGAGTGAGCACATGCACTGGTGACTACGGAAGCAATAATACAATTTTATAGCTGGTGAAACCAAAACTAGTAAAAAAATTAATAATGTGCACTTCCCAGTACACGTGATGTGAGAATATTACAGTTTTGCATTCATTATTTATCATGCTTACTACTGGAAGATACTGGCAACTGTCACATTTAGTCTGGAACCTTTGATGTGATGCCTGTCAGTACTTTCTGAGGAAGGTGCTAGGCTACAGTAAGACTGGGCATTCCAGGAATAAAGGTAAGGGACATACAGTGGTGCCTAGTAAGACATAGAGCTGGCACCAGGCATGACTGGGCTCTTGGGCACCAGCCTGCCCTGGGCCCACAGCGCCATAGCCCAACACCCTCCCGATACAGGCATCATAGGGCTAATAAGCCTGCCTGCGTGCCCCACCTACCTCTTGGGTCATGTGAATGATGTGTGTGCATGCCTGCCATCAACCAAGATGGTGGTGAGGGTGTCAGTTCCTTAGGGAAGCCCTCGCCATCATCTTGGGTGATGGTAGGTATGCTCGCACAGCGTGCATGCCATTCATACTGACAAGAGAGGTGGGGTGTGTGTGCGTGCTTATTGAAGCCCACATTGTCTGTATTGGGGAGATGCCTGGAGATGCTCCCTCTCCACAATCAGTAGGAGGGTTGGGTTGCAGGACCTGACGTTGCCATGGATCACAGAATGGGAGCACCACCGTTCCACCCTAAGGAGTGGCCCTCAGACAGGGCTGAACCTGGCCGCCTTCTGGCACCAGCCCTAGTAGGACACACAGCAGAATCTGCCTTTCTTATAATCCATGTCCCCCAACAGTAGCAGAGTAACAGACAAATAAGTATGGCTATGCAATTACTGTATCTACTAAGGTTCTTAGCATGATAGGCATGGTTTTTTTAAAACAAGGAGAAACACTTTCTCTCCCCTCACTCCCATACATATTTAACTTGTGCTGGAATACAGGGGGATCTGTTCTAAAATTAGAGCCACAAGGGACAGTACATGCATGAGGGCAAACAAAAAAAGATGTAGATGAAGGGCAGAATGCAGGGAGAGAAATGAGTATGAAGTGACAGGCCAAACTGAGTGGAAATGAGATGTAGCAGAATTAAGAATGGATGAGAAAGAATAAAGCACACAACACAGCCATAAAGTGAGCCTGCCTTTGAGAGACAGTTTTCTGTCATGGAAGACAGTTTGGGGATGTAACATCAAGTTTATGTCACACACACTGTGTTTTATTATATAAAACTGAAGTTGAATAGAAGATGCAAAACAGGAGTGGATAATTCTGTGGCCTTCCAGATGTTGCTGAACTACTACTCCTATAATCTCTGATCACTGGGGGATGCTAGCTGAGGCTGATAGAAGCTGGAGTCCAACAACATCTGGAGAGCCACGGGTATCTCAACCCTCATGTAAAATTCAGGTCTTTGGAGAGGGAGGAAACAGATTTTATATGAAGTTGGATAAAGACTTCATTCAAAACACAATTCAGAATAAATGAATGTAAGCATAAACCCACAGTTGGTCATATATAGAGTATCACCATGTTAGGAAAGAAAGTAGATTCGCTCTGGGGCTGACGGGACTGCCCTGCAGCTGCAGCACATGAGTAAAACAATATTATATAGACTCTTCAGTTCCTAAGCACATTGATATATTTTTAAGGATGGGTGCACAGGGGCTGGAAAGATGGGTATTATTGTTAATTAGATCTTATACAAGGTACCAGAAGGGTGGATAGGGAACAGGCAAAAATAGTGGCATTCTGTGGTGATTCCAGTTCAGAACTGGGTCCTATTCCCTAGAAAATAAGGATTTCTTGGAAGATTCATTCAGAGCAATACCATGGAAACAAAAGTAACCCTCCTTTCCTCCATCATCACTTCACAGTCTTCTGTAAAAAAAGGGGGGGCTGACAGATGTTAATTCCCATTGATAAGATGCATGCTCTCTCTATACAAGGAAGGATGTGTGCTATGGAGATGATATGCCATCTTTCTTGAAGACTTGAAAGCAGCAGTGAAGAAAGCAGTGTCATTTGAAACCATGCTAAGAGAAAGGATTCCATGTGCCATTGGTTTGATGCCATTTCCATAGCTGGCACACCTGCATACAAAAAACCATTACCCTGGGTTCTTATCAGGTTTATTTTGCCCCATGGAAGTAGCCAACTCTTCTTCTTCATCTACACAGCCCCTGGAAACAAAATTATGTGATTACATGTCCAGAGCCGTTTTGAGGAAATTGGTTGAAAAGCTCTTGGACCACCTCATATTACTGTAAGTATACATTCAAATATACTTAAAAATTTTTTATTCTGAGTTTATAACACTGGATTCCAGTAGTGTAGAGGCAAATTCAAAAGTGCAAGGTTCCTTCATGAAAGTCATGCCACACTCCCTCACAGCCATACCCCCTTACTTGCTGGCTGGCTTGCTCTGCATCATCATCTCCACACCCCTCAGTCCTTCCCATGCATGCCTTCTCCCAAAACAATTGACGTCCCTAGAAGGCAATCAGCATGAAAAGGGAGTGTGTTAGCTACTGAGAAGAGTCTTCTCAGTGGCTGACTCGCCTCATTTCACTCTGATTGGCTCCAATTAGCAGGAAAGGACAAGGAAGCACGTTAGGAGATTCTTCTCAGTGGCTAACACACTCCCTTTTCATGCTGATTGGCTCATAGGACGCTGGAGACATAGGGACCCTTCTCCCAAAAAAGTAAGGGGCCTAAGACCCCCCAAGACCCTGGATGACTACACTCCTACTAGATTCATAACTCAGTAAGCAATTTGCAAATTGTAGCTGGGTTGTTTTCCCATCACTAGTGAGGAGTCCTGCCCCTATCAAATCCATTCTCATTATTCTGCAAAACCCTTAATAACCTACCTGATCTGCCATCATACTCCATGCTACAATATTGATTAAAAGTAGGTTTTCCTGGAATGCAGAAGAATGCAGAATTCATTACTCCGATATTTGCCAACTACTAATTCAAAGAGCCATCTTTGCCCAGAGGTTCAAGTCTGCCTTGGCTCACATCTTGGTAGGGGATTATATATGTTAAAGGGATTTACTTGTTCAGCACTATGCCTGCTTTTGGACATCACAAACATTTTGTTTTTAATCCAGCTTCTGCCTAGAGTGGGTAGAATAAGCACAGAATTGATAGTGGGAAGCCTGATGAACATATACTTTATGCCATGGCTTGAAAAAGCAGGAATTTGTGTATAGGCAGATAGTTACATGCCTATACGTGTGTGTGTGTGTGTGCGTGTGCGTGCGCGTGTGAGTGCATGTATGTGTTTGCACCTATACATGTGTGACTACATGAATCCTGAAGGGCAGAGGAATACATTAAGGCCCAAGACTTCAAGGCAGCAACTGCAAACTTGAAAGAAAAGAATTCAGGCAAGAACACCAAAAGAAAAACGAGAGTCATGACATCTTAAACACAAACAAATTTATTATCTTGTGGCCTGGAGTCTAATTCAATAGGAGACTCACAAATGTTTATGCCATGACACATTTGTAAGTTTTTAAGGGGCCACAAAACACTTAAGGTTTTTTTTCTGCTGCAGACTTAACATGGCTATCCTTTCAAAAGCAAAAGGAGAGCAGGACAAGTAAGCCCAGTCATTGCTCCTGAAAAAAAGGTAGAGATGTTATGCAGCTTTTTACTCTGTTGTAAGATGTTTATGGTACTCACTCTTTCAGTGGGCACAGCAAGTTCAATTTTGTTCCACAAAAATAATTTGAAATTTTTGTATTGGCTCTCGTGGAGTCAGGAGTGGTTACCAAGTTTGTTTTCAAGCATCAGCCACTTCAAGAAATTGTCATATGAAGCTTAGCATTTGAGCCCCATTGTCCTGTTGTAGCTCTTTGCCTTAGGGGATCACAGAAAGGGTAAGAGCATGTAGAAATGCTCTCAGAGTGGAAGCATGACAATCTCTAAATATAGACTCCTATCATACCCCCGATGCTCAAAGATCAAAGTCTATCATCTGGAATTAAGCCAAAATTTCTCAGAAGACAGTTTTTCTCTGAGAAAATTTCTGAGATTTTTCTTTCCCCTCCCACCCTTCTAGAAAAAGAAAACCACTTTGCAGCATGTTCTCCAAATATTCTTGATCATATTTTGTGAACAGTGGATTTTTTTCTGCCTCTGGAGAAATGCAGTGAAATGGTCCCATCAATTTCTCTGTCCACAAATAGGGTGAAGAATTTTGAGAAGCCATTTGTACACAGTTTTACATGTCACCTAATCCAAGAGTTCCCTAGTTATTCCACACATTAACTTCAAAGAGAAGTGCCACAAAGTTGCATTGCTTGACTGACAAAATCCCAAAGGTATCCCTGGTAACGGGCCAGCCCAGATAATGGCTGAAAATATGCATAAAATGTGTTGAAATCATTACATCTGCTTATATTTGCTGAGAATATGCATAAGATTTTCTTAGAATATGCTTAAAATTTGCTGATATAGCTGATAAAATCTGCTTTATGCATAAGTGCCAAATAGTAAGAATAGGAGTAGTTTAAAACCCTCCTCCTTTTCTCCTCTGTCTCCTGACTAAAGCTGTAATTTTTCTATGAAAGCAGCTGGATCACATAGCAATAAGACCTCTGGGCAGTACGTCAACAGTCAGCTGGCATTTTTAGGAGGAAGTTTCTTATATGGTATGGTTAACATCAACACATTCTACTAGTAGTTTACATTGAGCATTCTCGCCGTCTCTAGGAGAAGGCAGAAAGCTCACTAATGCCGCCTCCAATAGACAGCATAATTGATAAGGCCATGGGAACAAGTCTTCTCTTTGATAATGAAAGTTTTACAGCACTCATGACCCCTCAGCTCTGCTGGAGTGGGGGTCAAAGAATGCAGGAGAACCATCCATCTATTCCATCCATGACATTTGATGGGTAGTATATTATGACATGTATTTCCATGTACTTTGTAACTTTGGCTCTGTAATATGACTCAAGAGTTTAACTCAGTCCTTCCTCTACTTCAACTTGTTTTAACTCAGATGTGCCTTCAGAGTCTTTTACTTTGATGCTAAATGGATATCCAGCAACTTCTTTCATGCTGATATGTATTTCTATTTTTTTGTTTCTGCAACGATGGCTAAGGCCACCTAGAATTCATTTTATTAGTTGTAGTGTGCAAGATATGAATAAATAGCACAAGACTGTTCTGCTGCCTGAAGTCTGAAGAAGAAAATTTCTGGTACCTCCCAACACTCAAGAATTCTTGAGTAGGGTCTCCTCTATCTTCTGCCTACACTAGATGACTGCTGTTGATAACCTGTGAGCTTAGGTGAACTAATGTCCGACATACAAGGACTCTATGTAGACATGAAGGAAAGGAGAAAGCAAGAACCTTTGACCCTTTGTACTCACTGGCAAGGGGGCTGGCCTTGCCAATATCACCTTCCAACACATGCATTGCTAATATGGTTCTATCAGATTGTACAAGGTTTAGCTATCAGGGCACACCTTCAGATCCCACCAGTTTACTGAAGAAAGGTGGCTGAGGTGCAGGTGTGTGTCCATATAAGCAGGACCTGAGAATGGGCAGTGCTATACTTTAGATCAGGAGACTGTTTTGGAACCTTATGATGCAATATAGATAGGAGACAAGCAAGGCAAGTCTTATATAAACACACTAAAGCAGCAAAACATTTAAAGTTTAATGCAGTAAAAAAATTAAAGTCTATTTTTAAGATGTTTTAGAGTGTTTTTAGTGTTTTGTTTGCTGCCCTGGGCTCCATCTAGGAGGAAGGGTATACATTTAATAAATAAATAAATACTTAAAAGGAGACATTTCTAAAATCTGCATAAGTAACAAGATTTTTGCAATCTCAATGACTACACTGCCAAGTTCTCTTTCAGTGCATACCAGGCATGAGTGATCACCCTATAGACTGTAAATGTTTATTCAGAGGCACAGTGAATCATGAAAAAGGTTGGGAGGGAATGCTGATGCAGCGGCACCCTTTGCTATTGCTGTGCCAATACCTGACTTGAGTTGAGTCCCATTGTTGGTGCAAAGGGGCACAGTATTCTACTGTGCTTGCATTTGGACCCTGTGGCTTGGATCCTATGGTGCCTCAGTGCTTCACACAACCAGGCAGACAACACACTACTCTCAAGCCTAAGCTCCACCTGCCCAGGCTCTAATAATTTTAATAGTTCTTGCAAGGCTAAGGAGAAGTGCAGGGAGCTTATGCTTGTGAACTATGCCTAGCTATCAGTTCTGGATGTAGAGTCACTGAAGTAATGGCAAACAAATTAAAATTGCTTCACAGCAAGGGTATGGACCACTTGGCTTACAAATAGCAAGATAAAACCTTGCTTAGAGTTTGTTTAAAAGACCCAGCAAGACAGTTTCCATACACAGATCTGGAATCACCCACCAAGCAGAAGAGTGTGCTGAGCACTCAAGTATGAATTAGCCAAAGCGTCCCCAATGCACACAAGAAAGCACAGCCTACATATGCTGCACGCACTGAAGAAAACAAACAAACAGATGAGACCAGAAACAATATCTGGTAACAGACACATCCCACTCCTCATCCATAGCTGAGCTTTTGAAATAATTAGCAATTCTGAACTACAAAACATTGTCCCAGTGGGATAATAAACTCCAGCATCTGTCAGAAAAGCAAGTGCCTATCAAATTGCCAAGAGAAACGTTTTTTCTCCTCATTCAATTCGCATCTAAATTGAAAACAACCCCAGAAAGTATCCAGTGGCACCAAATCACTATACATCTCTGAGAGGATGCAAGCTGTTCATAGACAAAGCTCCCCAGCCATGGAGTGATCACTCACCCAAATTAACAAATCATTAATTTAGATAGGAAAAGAATTTGTAGTTGACTGATGACGCGGCCCCATATGGCATTGTAAACTGGAGAAGTTTAAAAAACTAAATGCAACACCCCTCATCAGAAGCAATGCCAGTTGTCCATAGAACATTGGAAATAGTGTCAGGAGACGTGGCAAAGATCAGTAAAGCAACCATGAATTGCTGGAGCAGGGGACCAGGGCTGCATCCAGCCTTGTAGAGGATGGTGTAGGGGTGATGCTTATGGGGGAAACAACCAGTCTTGATATTGGACTTCTCTAACAAGAGGTGGTATCGGAAATGGCATAGGACTGCTGGATCTTAATGTCCTATAGCCCAATAATGCACAATTGTCTTTAAAAAAATCATTTAGTAATGAAAATTGTGTAACGTCCAACATCTCTTCATGCTGCTTTCCACATTTTGATGTTAAGTCACAGACATGCTCCTACAACTCAATCTATAATCAAAATATGAAGACATGTATACATATATTGGAAATTTGGGTATGTCAAAAATCCAAAAGCAGCTCTGCATACCTATGTCTGATGAATAGCTAGTAAAATAAGGTCATTCCAGGACAAATGTCTTAGTTAAATCAGAAAAAGTGACCAAGACATAGGTCCTAAATTTGAGCCATCAATTACGTATTTTTCCCTTAAGAAAGCAAGTGTCCCCAAAACTTGCCACTTGGAGGATCTAATGGGAGAGACCTAAACAGCTTTTTAATTATTTTCAGGCTAATGCAACGGAGAAACAGGCAAATTTTATAATTCCACTTCCTTTCCATTCTGTCTCAGATTATGGATGTGATTTCTTAAAAGTCCTTTTGCCTCTCAGTACTTGCATGCTATTTGTACATGTGTGGAAGTTGTAAAATAGGTAAGACGAGTTTTTATTTTTTATTTTTTTTAAAAAGCCTAATAAACTTATTAGCACTGGGTGGTCGTATTTATTATTTGTTTACTTCTCATATTGTCTTTCCACCAATGACTCCCTAGGCAGCTTGTAACAAACATGTAAAGTTCTTAAACAAAACAAAAACAAACAATTGAAACCATAATCAATAAACCTGATTTCTGTAAGTTTTCAAAGTTATAAGGTTTTAAGCTATAGGCACACTCCTGCTGCAAGTCGTGCGCAAGCTGTGTAAGCTGCAAGTTGTGTTTACCAACGTGTTGGAGACAGAGCTTGGAAGATTAATTTTAAAAAGTAATAAATTACAGTTACAATTACATGGCCCAAAAAAGTAGTAATCACCGCTACAATTACAACTGCTCTGAAAGTAACTGATTACTTTTTCTCAGAAGTAATCACTACAGTTACATTTCAGTTACTTTAAAAAAAAAACGCCTACAAGGTGCTGGCCTTGGCTGCTGCACATCTAAGTAGCCTAAAACAACATTAAAAATAAACACACACACACAGAAGGTAGTAGAATAATTTTTTTATTCAAGTTTAAGAGAATAGCATAACAGAATCTCACATCCCCCAACCTCCCCAGCAATGATGATACCCCAACACTTGAAATGCTGCTTTTACAATACATTTCTGTTATGTCTCAAAAGAACAAGATGCTCAAAGAGCACATCAGACAAGGAATGTCTTTTTACAGTCATTATGTTGCCATCAGTACTGAACAGGCGTTCTACTGAGGCGCTTGAAAGCATGCCTGTGTTGTGTTGCAAAAAACACCACAGCACACATGGAAAGCCATGGAGTGATGACACTTCCCCGCTGGGAGACCTCAGGTACCTCAACAATTCCTCATCAGCAGTGTCCACTGATGACTTCTTGCCCTGGGGCTGAATGTTAAAGAAGTCATTTTCCAAATCATCTCTTTTCTGGTCTTTGTCTGAAGACTGATCACTGTCCTCATTAAGTGCACCCATCTTTATTTTAGCTTTCAACAAGGCTTCCATTGTGTATCTAAGAAAGAGAGGGGCTATGAACACATATATGTTAGGAAACCACCATCTGCTCTTGATTTCCTGATGCTTCTCATGTCCCCTGGTTCAGGGTTCAACTGTCAGCCTGAGCCTATGGATGATGACATGGAAGGTAGGAAGGTGACAACGTCACCACACTCATGGGGCAGCACAGCAGGCCCTTAAGGATTACCTGCAGCACCCAAGGTTGTGATAAAGAGCCCCAGGAAGAAAAGGCCCAGCCCCTGCCTAAAACCTTAATCCCTCTGATGCCTCCCTAGAGACATTTCCCTTGGAGTAATCCACCCAAAGGACTTCCCTAATGTTCTTACTTGTTGGTATGGGTGGTTGCCTGGCATGATTCCAGCCACTCTAGTTTGAAGCAAGGGTGTAGGCAGGCTGCCAGAAGAAGACTCTTGTCCTCCCAGATAGCAGCAAACTGCTTTCTTAGGACTTCGCTCATGCCTCTCAGCAGCTGAAAACAGTATGTGTACCTCACAGGTTTGTTTTCCAGCCCTTCTAACTTGCGGTCCAGATTGCAGAGTGTTGGTAGCAAATACCCTATGAACATGCCAGTCTCCCATTGCAGGATGTCTAGGGACTGGGCTAGTGGTCTCTGCATATTCCTGCACCACTACAGTCTCAGTAGCTATGATCCTGGACAAGGAGCACTGATCCATTAAGGCGTTCATTTTTAGTGGCACAGTTGACAGGAGCTCATGTAGTTGCTTCAATGCATCAAAGGTGGAATTCCACCTGGTCTTGTTCAGTACCTTCAGATACACACCATATTGTGCATGGATGTACTCAGCAATCTGTGCTGACTGGATCTGCTTGGACCACAACTTGCTGCACTTTCCCATCAAGAAACAAAAGTGTTTCTTGAAAGAACCAAGAGGGCTACTTTTGGAGGAGTCAGAAAGCATGGCCTCTATGTCTTGTGTTGCCACCAGGTTGAGGGTGTGTCTAGCACATCTCAGAGATCGACTGAGTATATAAGGGGTAATTTCAGGTGTCCTGCTCCCAAGCTATGTAGAGCTTTGTACACCAAAAGTAGAACCTTAAACCTGGCCCAGAAGCTAGTGAGCAGCCAGTCCAATTCTTTTACCAGCAGGGTAATATGTTGGCGATACCCTGCCCCAGTAAGCAGACCTGCTGCTGCATTCTGCACCAACTGCAGCTTCTGGACTAACCTCAAGGGCAGCTCCGCATAGGGGCATTACAGTAATCCAGCCTGGAAGTTACCAGTGCATAGACAACAGTGGTCAGGCTATCCCCGTCCAGAAACACTTTACAGATATAGTTACTTCTCATGACTTTGAAAACTATTTCTAGTATAACCCACTGCAGATTGCCAATGTCAAGTTACAGCAGCCTTCTCCTACCCTCCAAAAGTTTTCAGCTACAACTCCCATCATCACTGACAGTTGGTCATGCTCAGTGGCACTAATGGAAGCTGTAATCCAACAACATCTGGAGATCAATAGGTTCACCATCCCTACTTTAAACTGATGGTTAACACACAGAGAATGTCAACCTATCTAAGAATATGCACCTAATTATGCATATTAGAAATACTATTGAATTAAAAGCTTTATTTAAAGTAAATTATTGGAAGTTAATGTATTATAAATGGATACAAACATTTTGGTAAGATTTTGTGACTTTTAAAAACCCTGCTTATTGCATTCATCATTTCATTTATTAACAGCAACATTCTACCAAAATGCTTTTCAAAGAACCATATTGACTTCTCTACTATGTATAGATTTATGCCTTCATAATACCATATCTGTACAAAACTCACAAGTGTATGACATCCAGAATAACTTATTTAAGAGGATGCTGTGTGGCCAAAAACTAAATCAGAGGAACACATCACACTGAAGATCAGCATATTTGACAAAGCCATTTGTTGTTGTTACATGCCTTCAAGTCGATCATGACTTATGGCGACCCTATGAATCAGTGACCTCCAGTAGCATCTGTCATGAACCACCCTGTTCAGATCTTGTAAGTTCAGGTCTGTGGCTTCCTTTAGGGAATTAATCCATCTCTTGTTTGGTCTTCCTCTTTTCCTACTCCCTTCTGTTTTTCCCAGCATTGTCTTTTCTAGTGAATCATGTCTTATTTCATGGTAACAAGTTCTGGGTCTGGGTTCATGCTACTCGTCTCTCCAAAAACACAATTGTCTCTTATGGCTCTGGATTGCACCTCCCTCAAAGTCCCTTTGCTATACATTGCTGTGCTTGTTGCAACTAAATGCTTAATGTTTGAGGTTTTAAGCACTGTGAAGTAGCTTACACAGATATAAGAAAGTGTGTTTCCAAAAAGTACACAAGAGTATACTCCTTCAGTGCTTCTGATCCAGTGGTATAGTGGAACAGGAATGTGAGGGAGTGCAGCTCCAGTACTTTTTTTGCAATTATGTCATCAACTGGAGACCTATGGGGGGACTGGAGGGCAGGCACATGATCCCTTTATTAGGTAGGCTAGGCTCAAACAGTGACTGGCTCAAGGTCACCAAGTGAACTTCATGGCTGATCATGGATATAAACCAGATCTCACCATCCAAATGCCAACATACTCACCACTACACCACCCTTTGCCAGCTCTCGTTCTATGGCTGGCAGATGATACTGATAAAATAGGTATTATTTATTTATTTATTTATTTAATTATTTATTTTATTTGTATCCTGCCCTTCCTCCCAGCAGGAGCCCAGGGCGGCTAAAAACACTTTAAAACATCATTATGCTATATACTGCTGCTGTGTGGAATATATAGATATGGATCAACACTGTTGCCTGTATTTTCGGACTTTCCTCAGGGACCATGGCCATGGACTCTTTGGAGGTGTGGCTATGGGGACTGTCATGAGGATCTCCTGCACTTTAAAAATTGTTACTTCTTCACTGTTCAAATTCCAACTTTGCTCTGAGAAGGTCCAAACTGGAATTGTGACTACCACTGTTTTCCCTAAGATGGACAGTGGTGAATGTCTTAACTGATTTCTTGACTCTGTCTCCATGATTTCTATAGACACTTTCATGAGCAACTACTATGCTGGCTCAACAATTGAACAGATACTTGGCTTGCTGCAGATGAGGACTCTAGTTCTTGCTCTAATGAACCTTTTTAAAAATATGCTTTCCTTTCTGGTCAATTAAAATGGTTTTCAGTCAGTTAACCTGATAAATCAATTAAAGTTGAAGTCATAATAATTGCCTGCCATCTGAAAGCCATACTTATATCCTTGTTGTTGTTATGTGCTTTCAAGTCGATTACGACTTATGGCGACCCTATGAATCAGCGACCTCCAAGAGCATCTGTCATGAACCACCCTGTTCAGATCTTGTAAGTTCAGATCTGTGGCTTCCTTTATGGAATCAATCCATCTCTTGTTTGGCCTTCCTCTTTTTCTACTCCCTTCTGTTTTCCCCAGCATTATTGTCTTTTCTAATGAATCATGTCTTCTCATGATGTGTCCAAAGTATGATAACCTCAGTTTCATCATTTTACCTTCTAGTGACAGTTCTGGTTTAATTTGTTCTAACACCCAATTATTTGTCTTTTTTGCAGTCCATGGTATGCGCAAAGCTCTCCTCCAGCACCACATTAGACAGGCAAATTCATCATAGAGCATTGTATATTCCTTGTAGTGTCAATGAATAGTTAGTAAAGGCTAGTGCCTTTGTAGATAACAGCACCTTCATAAGCAAAATATTGCGCTATGACTCTAGACTCTAACTTTCAAGTTTAAGATAGGAAAATGATTCTTGGGACAGCAACAGGTTATGCCAGCATTTCAGTTTCCACCACAATACCCTATTGCCAGAATTGGGAACTGGGAAGAAGCTCTGCAGCAGCAGCCATCCAGATCCCTGCACTAAGCTAAAAAAGGTGAAAGGAGAATGGAGTAACATAAGCAAAATATCTCCACCAGTTCTACCATGAGCCAAACATGATTATGTTATACTGCTGTGTTGTCAGCAATAATTTAAATGATGCCCGCTCCTCCTGCTGTCAGCAACAGCCACAACCAATTGGATGAACACCAGAAAGAAGTGCACTCCAATTCAGAGCCCAGCCCAACTTACAACAAATGACATCCATGTAGTTTTTCCATTCATATTTTGTAAACTGTTTTGACTGTTCTGGAAGCATTCTGAGTTTAAATCCAAAAATAAAAAAATATATGCTTCATAGTTTAATAAGGAGTAACGCGAATACACTGAGAATGCATAATACCTTAAAACCAGCATCTGGCAGATTGCCACACTCACCTACTTGCTCCCTGGCCTTCCCAAGGCCAATCCATGTGCTTGTCCTACCTTTCTGCCCTGCCAGCTCCAAATCTAGCCAGGTGACAGCACCACCATGGCAATTACAACCCACCCACCTCCTTGATCAGCACCTGCCACCCTTTCTTCTCTCCACCCTCTCAGTTCAATGAGGATTGCAGCCAGGGGCATTTTTTTGAATTGAAACCACCCAACAAGATACGTGCTTTTTACCTGATAAAGGAGCGACCGATTTGGGAGGGAAACAGAACACGTACAACAGTCCCTGAAAGGGAAAGGGGTGGATGGGATTTGTCCCCATGCCGCCCCTAAGATTTGGGGGGGAGGCAGTGGGGCAAATCAAGAGGGTGATGGGATAATCCCACAGAGAGCTGGGAGATAATCCAGGACAGCAGAGAAAAGATTATCTTCCTCCCCTTCTGCAAGTCTTTTCCTCAGGAGATAATCGAGGGACAGCAAGAGAGGCTGGCCAAGGAGTTCAGAAGCAGAAGGAGCCACAAAGAGGTGGGAGGGGAGGACAGGAGCACAGGCAGAATTCCCATTACTTGCTGGACACATGAGCCGCCCCCACCGTCTCCGAAAAATACCTGCAGGAGCCCCTTTCAGTCCCCGCTAGTATAAGCAAGGCACTCAAGGAGGCCGCCCTTGGCTTCCTTCACGCTAAAGCGAGAGTCACAAGGCAGGCGACTACTCCTCCTTGCCGGCAAACCAGCTGCCATCGCACACAAGGCTCTTTTTTCCTCTCCCCACGTAAAAGAGAGAGGAGTGGCGAGGCTCTAACTCCTGACTCTGCACACAGGGCGGCGAGCCAGCAAGAGTAACAGGACCTTCTGGCCCCTGTGTGTGGAGAGACAGGGACACCCCTCGCGCCGGGAGTAAAGAGGCTGGGGCAGTTACAGGCAAGGCGACCGTAGGTTGGTAGGCTGGCTGACCTTGTCTCCCACATGCACGCACGCACACCGCCTGCTCCTCAGACCCATCCAACGATCTTAAAGTCTCCAAGAAGCTCCCGAAGCTGCTGCTGTTACCAACAGCAGCGTGTGCAGGGAAACCCCTCTGCTTCTAGAGACACGTGCACACAGAGTGTGCTTTCGTCCACGTATCAGAGGAGCAGAAGACGTCCCCTGCTCCCCCCCCAAGTAAAACCCCTTGTAACGGTGGAAATGTTAAAGTTGCAGCTGAAAAGTAATGAAATTACCACTCGTTCTGTTACAAGCAAAATGTAATGAAGTTACCTACCCGTTACTCAAAAAAGTAGTAAATTAGAAGTAACTCGTTATTTCTAATGAGTTACTTCCAAGCTCTGGTTGGAGAGATGTGTTGGAGAGATGTAAGCTCCCACATTCATTTCATAATTTCTATCATTTTTTGTGATGACATCATACAGTGAGATGTCACAGTGCAAGCTGTAGCTTAAAAAGTTGTGGCCAAAAAGAGCTGAAGAACAGTTAAAGAGATAAATGACAGCAGGATCAGAGATCATAGAATCATAGAATAGTACAGTTGGAAGGGCCCTATAAGGCCATCAAGTCCAACCCCCTGCTCAATGCAGGAATCCAAATCAAAGCATTCCCAACAGATGTTGTCCAGCTGCCTCTTGAATGCCTCCAGTGCCGCAGAGCCCACTACCTCGCTAGGTAATTGGTTCCATTGTCGTATGGCTCTTACAGGAAGTTTTTCCTGATGTCCAGTCGAAATCTGGCTTCCTGTAACTTGAGCCCATTACTCCGTGTCCTGCACTCTGGGATGATCGAGAAGAGATCCTGGCCCTCCTGTATGTGACACCCTTTAATTTACTTGAAGAGTGCTATCATATCTCCCCTCAGTCTTCTCTTCTCCAGGCTAAACATGCCCAGTTCTTTCAGTCTCTCCTCATAGGGCTTTGTTTCCAGTCCCCTGATCATCCTTGTTGCCCTCCTAAGATGGCTTAGAGGAGACAGAATTTATAAGAGGTGGCATGAATACAGGGCAGGAGTGATGATATAAGAGTCCCCAAAGGGAATTTTGGTCCAGCAAGGGTCAGGTGGCCAGTTTTGCCTCAGCAGGGATGAGCAAATGGGCATAGGAGGATATTGGATATTTCTGATGGTGATTCCTCAGTGGCAGTCCACATAATAGAAGTATGTAATAGCATTAACAATAGGAGTATGTAGTAGCATTAACAGGGTGTGTTCTACAATGAGAAGAGCTTCCAGCATGCAAATATGAAGGGCTCACTAGGTATCCTTCTGATAACCTAGCATTCTGAGAATACCCATAGTCCCAAGGGGAAGAACCCCCCCCCTCTCTCACACACACACACACAGTTTCCAATACTGCAGTCAGCACTGAACAATTTTCCACAGGTTAATCAAATTAAAAATCCACTGATTGATTTCCCATTAATGAACTGATTCAGTTATTCAATTAAATGAAAGGATGTTATGATGAGAACCCAGCTATTTGTTTTCTAACAGGAGATATTGGATCATCTTTTTTTTTAGCTTCACAAATCAAGTGTGCAATAGTGGGAAAGGACCAGGAATGCTACCTGTTGGAAATTTCCTATTACTCATTGCAGAAATGGTAATAGAAACATTTCTAGCATTTACAACTATTTCCCTGAAATTTTAAGATTTACTGGTAAATGTGAGCATTTACAAATTTTGTGACACCTTTTGCAACATGTATAAGTTACTAGTAGTGACTCCATGCATAAGAAGTGCTCTGCTATACTTATCCATATTTGTACCATGATTATAGTTGCTAGGAGAGGGGAGAGATAATCTAACTTACAAACAAAAAAGCAGACAAAAGATGAACAGGAGAATTGTTATATACAGACAATATATGCTAGCATTAGAAGTGAAGCAAAGTTGCACCTCCTCATTTATATCATCAATTGCATTTTTGCCAACCATGGACAACACTATTTTTTTTTCTTTGCCCAAAGTGTAAAAATCATTGTGACTGTGTGATCAGAAGCATTTTATCAGCAGAGGAAAACTCCTGCCACTATCTGTAAGTGGAGTGAGACCCAAGACTCCTGTGAAGAGTACAGCTTCGACTGATAGTAGGTCTATTACTACATAAGTAGAAAAGGGCAGAAAGGAAGGCATATTTAGATTTCTCTCTACAATGGCTTTCTTTTTCATTTGTAAAAAAAAACAGTTTAACAAAATGAGGAAAAAAACAGCAGGGAAGATCTCTTCTGAAAGCTAGCTCTGATGCTGCCTTGCAGTGAGAGAACATGCATGCAAAATCCCTGCAGCCATCCACCCACAGCCTGCTCTGGCACCCTCCCCCACTTTCTCTGAGCAGTCAGCCTCTGCCAAAATTATTGGACAGCAGCAGCACTCCAGAGACAATTCCCTGACTTGGCCTAGTGGCTGCTGAAGGTCCCAATTGAAAAGTGATGGGTTTTCTGGCTCACAACTCAATCTCTTAGTCACTACAAAATAACACTTCTGGGTGTCTTCTCAATTAAAGCAGTTAGCGATAGAAAGAGGGATTGATATGTAAGAACTGATCAGAGAAAGAAATGACAAGCAGTTTCCTTACCAATAATTTCAGTTATGGCAATGGATTTCAAGAAAATTAAACCTCTGCTGTCAGGAGCAGTATGCCTCTGAATACCAGGTGCTGGAAATCACAGGTAGGAAGAGTGCTTTGGCCCTCATGTCCTGCTTGTGGGCTTCCCATACGTATCTGCTTGGCCACTGTGACAACAGGATGCTGGACTAGGTGGGCCACTGGCCTGATCCAGCAGGGCTGATCTTATGTTCTTAAACAGGAATAACCTAAGGCACAGATGGGGAACCTCCCAATGTTGCTGGACTCCATCAGCCCAAGACAACATGGCCAATGGTCAGGGATGACAGAGTTGTAGTCTAGCAACAAGAAGTTGCCCATCCCTAAGAGATCATATACACTGAAAAGCTTACTGGAGGGATAATGTAAAATACTGAATGAGTCCTAGTAAGATGATCACTGTAGCTTACCAGGAGGGAGAGGGGTGAAGCAGCAGGGTCAATGTTATGCAAATGCACTGGCACAGCCAATCTGGTACTGTGCCAATCTTCTCACAATCTCACCCATGCCCCTCTCCCTCCAGGTATGTTATTTTTTAAAGCTATAGGTTTCAATATCCTTGGCTGGACAAAGTGTAGATCTCAGAATCTACATCAGGCAATGGAAATTAGAGCAGAATGCATATCAAACTTCCAGTAAAGCCAGTTCATATAGTGCGCACTTCAGATCACTACTTAGCGGTGAAGGCTGTATCTTCTGAATAGCTGTTACCTTCAATTGTGGAGATTAATAACCAAAGGAATGTGTCTGTCTCAGAGATGAAAGAGTTTGGTTAAAAGCATGACAGTAATTATGTTCACATTAGTCTCAAAACACTGCACACTCCTGGAGATTTCAGATGGGTGTGTTGTTGATTCTATTCCCCCTTTTGCCACACTAATTTGTTTAAATTGCTAATGAAGTTGAGATTAGTGTACTTGTTCTTGTACCCCTGACTACCCAAAGTCCCATATTCAATCAAACTCAGCCTTGGTGGTTCTACCAGAATCACTGGTCACATGACAAAGATGAAAAGACCATTAATATTTTCTCTCTGCAAGGATATTTGCAGCTGGCATACACAGAAAACTGATAAAGAAAAATGGTGCATGAAAACAATGAACATATTTCTACCTAGAGCCAAGCAGACATTTCTCAGAACACATTTTCCTGAGAAAAACTGATGTTTTTTTCTTTTTCTCACCCATTTAGAACAAAAAGGCTACTTTGCAGAATTTTCTCCAAATATTTGTCACAATCTTTTTGTGATGGCTGCCATTTCCCTCCTGAAAATGACCTGGAATAACAAGAGGTTAGGCCACTGTAGAGGATGTAAAATGGTGGGTAGGCTACCAATATAGTTGTTTCTCTTCCCACTTGCCATTGGTACAAAAAAAAATGGGGGGGACAGAGAAGTGTGCCATCACCACTGCTAATAGTAACCCTCACTACCAAGAAACTGTTGGAGAATTCCTCCTGCTTCTGGAGAAATTCAGTAAATTGGTTCTACAAATTTCTCTGCTCACAAAGAGTGTGGAGAATTTCAAAGTCATTTCGCACACAGCTCTGTTTCTACCAAACAAATCAACTGTTTGGGTTTTCATTTGGATTTCCCATTGGACAAATCTTCTAAAACTGTTATGGCAAAGATGAGTCTATGTCCATTTCCCCACATAAGGAAGGCCAGAGAACGTAAGAACATGAGAAGGACCTGCTGGATCAGGCCAGTAGCCCATCTTGTCCAGCATCGTGTTCTCACAGTGGCTAACCAAATGCCTATGGGAAACCATTAACCAGGACCTGAAGACAACAGCACTCTCTCCTCCTCTGATTTATTCAGAATCATAGAGGTTGGGAGAGAGGAGGTACTTTAGCAGTGATGCAGCTCAGACTAGGAGTTTACACAGAAGATGGCAACTTCACCTCTTACTGGCTCTCAGTCAGGCCCTAATCTGAGCAGGTTATGCTAGTTGGGCACTTTGGTAGTGACTCTGAAATTTCTGCCTGGCTCACCATCTCCTTTGCTCTTGCTGCACTGGGGAAGATGAGGAGAAGCCTGAGAGCTGGTCAAGAACCCAGGCAGCTGGTGTGGGCACCTCTAGCCCTGGAGCAGGGATGTGCAGATCTGATGGCTCATCAGGGCTATTGGCAATGTGGAGATCTGTTGGAGGCTCCTTCTCCACTTGCTCTTCACATAAACAGACTTCAGACATGAGGTCTGAGCAAGACTAAACCCTCACAAGGTGACACTGATTATTACTGTGTCATAGCACAATTTCTGATCTGAAATTTACAAAATCCTTGGGAAATACCACAACCCTCACCAGCTTAAATATATTAATATTCCAGCTCCATTTCCAACAAATATACTTTTGTGATATTTTTCGTTCCAAGAGTCAACCTTTACTGTCCAGTTCTGGCTTACAGCTTCCCACCTAGTTTAGAGCTTTTTAATCGTGATAGTAGAAGTTACAGGAAAGAGAAAGCAGGAAGAATTCTGATTCTCAGCAACAGATTCTACAAAAATGGCAAAGCTGCCCAAATGCTCCATTTCTCAGCCCATATGTTCTTTAAAAGAGATTAAGTATCATTGAGAAGCCCCTGCAGGCAACAGGAAATGGGCCCAGCAACGGGATACAGAGATCAGTCAAACAGCTGTTTTCCCTATGCTCATGAGATAGCAAATGTGTGTGTGCACAACACAGTGCCATGTTGCCAATGCAAACATCTTCCAGAGTATTCACTTTGTTATAAAGAAATTGCGATTACTACTAAAGAATCATATTTACTGGAATATTACCCATTTTATTTGTCTCAAATGAGGAACATAGACCTTATTATCCATTTTCAGGGTTACAGTAATTGCAGATAAAGTAACTAGCAAGTTTCAACATAGCTTTAGAACAACTCCATATTTTACATGGCAAATATTTCTGTAGAATGTGTATCAGTGTAATACTGGTGTTTCTTGCAGCAAACTTGTCAAGTCTGGATGGCATAAATATGTGCAAGGACCCCCATGTACACACATCTAGATTCCAAAATGTGTGTATACGTTCATCCACACACTACATGCCAAAGAGATAGTTTTAGTCCTGAAGTGGTGTCTGGTAGCAATGATATGGGCTAACAAGCTGAGGCTCAATCAAGACAAGATAGAGTTACTGTTGGTCATAGACAAGCTAACACAGGTTTTGGGGTACAACCTGTTCACTCCCTCTGAAAGATCAGGTTTGCACCTTTGGGCTGTTTCTCAACACAACATTGTTCCTGGAAGGTCAGGTAGCAGGCCTAGAGCCAGCAGGCAGCCAGGTCGGGTACTGGCTGAGGGCTCTTACAGCCTAGAAGGGCCCCTCCTTTGGCTGGACGGGTGGAGCTCTCACTCCACAATCTGTGCCGACATTGAGTCGTGGGCAAATTACACCCAGTGACCCAATGCTGCCACAGATCATGGAGAGGGAGCTCCACCCTCCCAGGCAACACCCCTGATGCAGGTGGCACAGGTTTAAATAAGCCTGCAAGCCCCACCAACCTCCTGTGTCACTGTGTCTGTGCACACACGTCTACCATTACCCAGAATGACAGTGCAGGCTACATCTAATACTTTGTTAAGGCCAACCCCATTGCCTCCCTGCTGCTCTCAGAGCAAAATCCTGGGCATTCTTCAATGGTAGACTTGAAGCTATTCACTCTGATTTCTCTCCTCTCTGTCAACGGATTTCCCTTTACAATACTGCCTTTCCTCTTTGCCCTTGTCTCCCCTTCATCTCCCCCCACATTGAATTTTAGGATGTAAACTTCTTGGGCAGGGACCCATCCACTTGTTCTCTTCAAAGTACATGCACACTGATGGCACTATAATAAATAATTATCAGAGATGGAGATGACTAGAAAATTATAGGCCATGAAGCTCACTGAACCTCATTAGGAATAGGATCATTTAGTGAATGGATAATGAAGGAGAAATAGAACACAATGATCCAAAGATGCCTTTTGTACAGGACACCCTCTGAGGTTTAATGGTCCCCAGATGCCTCCATGGTTCATGGGACAGCTTCAGGGGATGAAGCAGGCTAGATGATGGCTAGAGCACAGATAGTGAAAGTATTGTACCAGATATGACTGAACATGTGAAACTGCAGAATCGTGCCTACCATGTGGGTGTTGTGGAGGTGAAGAAACCATACTTCTCTGTCATTATAGCATCTTCAAGCAGCCATCCAACAAAGCTTTTCTGAGCAATGGAGGGATCAGTGGGATCTTACCCAGAAGGAGATAGCCTGGAGACCTGGAAGCTTGCTATGACAAGATTGCAAGGCATTTTGAGAATGCTTACAACAAGGTTAGACTTGATGCCATCATTATGTAAGTCAGGGAGAGCCGTCTAGAGCAAAGTCTAGTCATATTGTTTGGGATTATTTCCAGTTACTGAGGCCTGATGACATGGACAAGCCACTTCAAGATGTTCAGTCTACTCTTGTTTATCCTGGCTTAGAAGGAATTGACTGGGTGAGTCCAGAATGGTAAATGTCACTTTTCAATAGAGTGTGCTGTCTATGGCCTTAAAGAAGATGGTGGTACATTTCCTCAAGAAGCCATGTCTGGAAGTAGGTGATAACTATTACTATTTTGAGGCAAGGTTCTCAAGGGGATGGTGGTTGGGCAACTTCAGTATACTTGGATAACACCAGTTAACTAGACCCATTTTAATCTGACTTTTGGCACTGAAATAGCTTTGGCTTCTTTGATGGATGACCTGTATTGGTTGATTCATCTTGAGCTATCAATGACTTTTACCACTGACCAGATGTTGGGAACCTTTAGCCCTCCAGATGTTGCTGAACTACAACTCCTATCATTCCTGGCTATTGGCAATGTTTGCTGAGGCTAATGTGAACTGAAGTTCAACAACATCTGGAGGGCCAGAGGTTCCCCACCCCACCACTGATCATGGTAACTGCCTGGACCAGCTCTGTGAGAATGGCAGGCACATCCTATGGTGGTTTCGCCCCTAGCTAAGGAATCAGCTCCAGATAGTTGCAGTGGTGGGTTTCTATTCAGCTCCATGGCAGTATTCTGTCTTGTCTCCCGTATCTTTTAAAACATATATGAAGCTGTTGGGAGAGGCCATCAGAGGCGCTGGGACACGGTGTCACCAGTATGCTGATGACATCCAGCTCGGTGTCTCCCTTTATCTGAATTATGTGAAGCTATGCAGACCTGTGGAAGTTGTAGTGGTCTTGATGAGGGTCAATAAGCTGAAGCTGAATCCCGACAAGATGGAGGTTCTGTGGACCGGTACTTTCTGGATCTGGGAATTGGCTAGACTATCTATTCTGGATGGGGTTACACTCTCCCTGGAGGACCAGGTCCTTAATCTGCTAATACTTCTAGATTCCACCTTGTTGGTGGAAGCCCAAGTGATTTCAGTTGCATGGAGTGTCTATCCAGCTCCACCTGGCTCATCAGCTATGACCTTTTCTGGATAGGGGTAACCTAGCCACAGTGATCCATATTCTTGTAACCTCCCATCTAGTCTACTGCAATGCACTATATGTGGGGCTGTTCTTGAAGATGATTGAGAGGTTGTTGCTACTGCAAAATGCAGCTGCTAGTTTTATTGGGTTTGACATTATAGAATCATAGAATAGCACAGTTGGAAGGGCCCTATAAGGCCATCAACTCCAACCCCCTGCTCAATGCAGGAATCCAAAACAAAGCATTCCCGACATATGGTTGTCCAGCTGCCTCTTGAATGCCTCCAGTGTCACAGAGCCCACTACCTCTCTAGGTAATTGATTCCATTGTCGTATGGCTCTAACAGGAAGTTTTTCCTGATGTCCAGTCGAAATCTGGCTTCCTGCAACTTGAGCCCATTATTCCGTGTCCTGCACTCTGGGACGATCAAGAAGAGATCCTGGCCCTCCTCTATGTGACAACCTTTCATGTACTTGAAGAGTGCTATCATATCTCCGCTCAGTCTTCTCTTCTCCAGGCTAAACATGCCCAGTTCTTGCAGGTCACAACCACTGGAGTATCCTTCCCATTCATACTCTCTTCTATCTTTTGTTTCTTTCTGATTACTTGTTTTGGAGTGGCCTGTGCTTTGTCCTGTCCTACTTCAGGGTGAACTTGAGAGTCCCACTGGTATGTGGTGCGCTGTACAAAGAGAATTAGTAATTTGTTGTTGTTGTTTTTAGGGACCTCCTCTTGACCTTCCCTGTCAAACTCCTTTGTCAAACTCCTTTGTCAAACTCCTGTTTGCTCTCTCTGTTCGCTCACTCTCTGAAAGCTGGCTTGCTTATATGTCCTCACCGGTAGACCAACTGAGATGGCTCCCTCTGCTCTGAGCCAGGAAGCAGAATAAAAGTCCCAGTACACACAGCTGCTGCTTGTTGCCCTCAGCAGTTCTCAGGCCACACCCTTAAGCCAATAGCTAACAAGCCCCACCCCTTCCAATCAAGCTGCTATGGAGCCCTTCAGAGCACTCGGCTTCAGAGCCCTCTTGGCCTTTTTCCTTTCCTCGCTACAGCTCCTTTGTCAAACTCCTGTTTGCTCTCGTTTGCTCGCTCTCTGAATGCTGGCTTGCTTATATGTCCTTACATGTAGACCAACTGAGACAGCTTGCTCTGCTCTGCTCTGCTCTGCTCTGCTCTTGCTCTTGCTCTTGCTCTTGCTCTTGCTCTTGCTCTTGCTCTTGCTCTTGCTCTTGCTCTTGCTCTTGCTCTTGCTCTTGCTCTTGCTCTTGCTCTTGCTCTGCTCTGCTCTGCTCTGCTCTGCTCTGCTCTGCTCTGCTCTGCTCTGTTAGGAGTCTGGAAGCAGAATGACACCAGCTCTTAAATAGTTGCACTGATTACTTATTTGCCACTTAGCTAGATTAAAGGTTTTAGTTTTGACATGTAAAACCCTAGTTATCTGCAGGAATACTTATCCCCAGATCACTGAGACTATGACTTGAGATCAGCTGGAGAGGCCCCTCGATGGTAGTTCCAGCAATGGTACCCCAGGTATGGAACACACTCTCTCTGGAGATTAAGCTAGTGCAACATTGTATAGCTTTAGGTGCGGGCTGATAATCTTCCTCTTTGTTCAGGCTTTTAAAAAGTTGTAATATTGGCTTATGTAGTAGAAGATTTTACAGACTACTAAAGTTATGTCAAATTTTAATATTCTCTTTTATGTATGTGTATTTGTTACAATTCACCTTGGGGCCTTGTGATGAAAGGCAGAATATGAGTTTTACAAATAAATATATTTAAAGGGATAAGATGGAGATACAATAGGACAGTAAGATAGCTGTCATAGCTTCATGAAGCAGCATCCATGAGATCAGGAGATGAAATTAAGCCCATACCTGTCAAGAACGCCTGGTTTCTAAAATGGTTCTGTGGCAAGGAATTGTGAGGGGAAACATCTTGCAGTTCTCACAGCTGGATTCAGTTAATTAAGCAGTAAGCAGTAATTAATTAAGCAGTAAGTAAGTAAGCTTATCAGCCTGAGACTGGTACTTCAAGGCCAACTGGCCTGGGAAGGCTGGGGAGTGTGTGACCGTTAGGCACGAAAGCTCCAGAAGATTTCATCATCAGAAAGACCCCTGATTGGCTAATTAATTCCTGGCTGATGCTGGCAATTTTCCCACAACAAAAGGACGCAGACCTTGGGTCTTTGTTCCCAGTGTTTGCTGGTGCTACCTGATGTTCGGGTTCCATCTTCCATCTGCTAGCCAGGCTATACATCTCTGGGGAGATGTGGAACCATGATGTTATTTTGCTGTTTACTTCTATTGTAAGTATAGACTTACAATAGTTTTGTTATTTTTATCTGTGACTGTAACTCTCTGTATTTTACCTAGTCCTTGGGGATGTTTGGTTTAAGGAACTACTTAACTGCCATACTTTTTGCATTTATATTTTATTCTAATAAAGCTACCTCATATTTACGTGTGTTCATTTCAGGGGGAATTGGCTTTGAATCCAGCACCTTGGCCAATTAGCCATGGACTATCGTATATTTGGGTATTTTTCCTGAAGGCTCCAAAACAAGGCATGCACTTTTGACTCGTCTTCTGGAATCCTTGGCAGGTCTATTTCTTGCACTTTCGGTTTCCCCTTGGCCCAGAGTGAGTGACCAGGTTTAAGGGGTGATGGCAGTCCACTTACCTTACAGGGTTGTTGGTTTACTCAGCCCTGGTAAGGGAGGCGCACAGGTTGTGCCTGGCCAGGATCAATTGCCCTGTGTTTGGCAACTGAGTCCTGGTGTGACCTGGCAGCAGTTCATAACATGGTGGCAGACGTGGGATTTGTAGCCATAATTTTCTCCTGGTGAATCCATTGTGAAATAAGTGCATCTGGCAAAACTGGCAATTGTTCGGAGATTTCTGTCACAGAAGATCATGACAATACCTATTTAGCCAAACGTTTGTTTGCAAATGTGTTGGCATGATTTCCTATCAATGTTTTTTAGTTGGTAGACGCCTGCAGTAAAGAACACACTTACGTACTCTTCAAGCACACATAGTGATGAATTTTAGCTATACAAAATGTATTAAAAAGTACCCATAAGAACATAAAACCAGATCTTCTGGTTTTCATAATTCTTCTGGAATTCAACATGAAAATTCTTTATATAAAATGCATAGAAAACAGAAGTAAGTGTCATGTAAAACATTTTTAATTTATAAACTGTCACACAAAGATGCTTCCCTGGAGGGATGGGCAGGATATATATCAATCAATCAATCAATCAATCAATAAAACATAAGTGGGGAAATATTCTACCATGTAACTGACATCCTCCAAAGCCATAGAGTGTTTTATTTATTATTTTTCATTGAAGATCAAACATGCCATGCCAGAACACAGAAGTGGGATATATTCAAAGACAAAAGACACAATCTATTCAGTACCACCACACACATGCAATTGAAAGTAGATCTCTAGCAAGGGTCACAATTTTATTTAAACAAAAAGGCAACATTGTATATAAGCTTAAAATATTTTCAGTTTTGAAGACTGGTTGTGCTTTAATATTTAAGAGAGAATATAAAGAGGAATGATAGTATATCAAAAGGGCAGACAACCTTGAGATATTTGCAAAAGTTATCCAACCCAAAGGCATTCTGCTGACAGAAATTAAAATATTTCCACATGTTGGCCCCCTGCCAGAAAATGTTAGCTGGACATGTCAGTTGGCTGTGACTAATTTAAATCCCAGTGATTTTAATGGAACTTAAACATATGCAGCCTTTTTCTAAGTCATGACCATTAGCTTTTTTCCACACATTTGTTGATGAAACTGTGTAATTTCAAGTTCTTGCTTTTACATTATGCAAAAAATAATCTACTCTCAAAACACAGAATCATAAAATTAAAGCAGAGTTGGAAGGGGTCTATAAGACCATTAAGTCCAACCCCCTGCTCAATGCAGGAATCTAAATTAAATCCTACCCGAGAGGTGGCTGTCCACATGCCTTTTGAATACCTCTAGTATTGGAGAGCCCACCACCTTCCTAGATGTCATACAGCTCTAACAGTTAGGAAGTTTTTCCTGATGTTCAGTCAAAATCTGGCTTCCTGTAACTTGAGCCCATTATTCCATGCCCTGCACTCTAGGATGATGGAGAAGAGATCCTGGCCCTCCTCTGTGTGATAACCTTTCAAATACTTGACGAATGCCATCGTATCTCCCCTCAGTCTTCTCTTCTCAACGCTAAACATGCCCAGTTCTTTCAGTCTATCCTCATAGGGCTTTGTTTTCAGTCCCCTGATCATCCTTGTTGCCCTCCTCTGAACCCGTTCCAATTTGTCTGCATCCTTCTTGAAGTGCCATGTCCAGAACTGGAGGCAGTAATCAAGATGAGGCCTAACCAGTGCTGAATAGAAGGGAATTAGTACTTCATGTTATTTGGAAACTATACTTCTGTTAATGCAGCCTAAAATAGCATTTGCTTTTTTTGCAGCCATATCTGTTGCTGATGTTCACTTTGTGATCAACAACAATTCTAAGACCCTTCTCACATGTAGTATTGCTGTGCCAAGAATCCCCCATCTTATACCTGTTCACTTGGTTTCTCTTTTTCCTAGGTGTAGAACCTTACATTCATCCGTGTTAAATTTCATTCTGTTTATTTCAACCCAATGCTCCAGCCAATCAAGATCACTTTGAATTTTGTTTCTATCCTCCAGGGAATTAGCTATCCCTCCCAGTTTTGTATCATCTGCAAATTTGATAAAGCATTCCCTGCACCTCATCCAAGTCATTAATAAAAAGGTTGAAGAGCACTTGGCCTAGGACTGAGCCCTATGGTATCCTACTCATCTACCCCCAGTTAAGAAGGAATAATTAATAACCACTCTTTTGAGTATGATTCTGTAGCCAACTTCCTAATCACAATATCATAGTGCACTTTGTCAAAAGCTTTGCTGAAATTGAGATATATTATGTCCACAGTATTCCCACAGTCTACGAGGGAGGTTACTTGATCAAAAAATGGGAAGAGATTAATCTGGCAAGATTTGTTCTTGACAAATCCATGTTGGCTTCTAGAAATCACTGCATTGTTTTCAAGATGCTTACAGACTTACCACTTTATAATCTGCTCCAGAATTTTCTCAGTGATTGTTATCAAACTGACTGGTCTGTAGTTCCCCAGTTCCTCCTTTTTGCCTTTTTTGAAGATAGGGACAACATTAGCCCTCCTCCAGTCATCAGGAGCCTCAACCATCCTCCTTTATTTCACAAAGATAATAGATTGTTTCTCCAAGAGTTCTTCAGCCAGTTCCTTCAATACTCTAGGATACAGTTCATTGGGCTCTGGAGATTTGAACTTGTTCAAAGTGATCAGGTACTCCTTGATCATTTGTCTATCAAACTCAAGCTGCAATCCTGCCCCTTCGATTTGTACTTCAGGTTTGCCAGGAGGGTCATAGACCCTGTTTTGGGAGAAAACTGAGCCAAAGTAAGAATTCAGCATGTCTGTCTTTTTTTATCATCACTTTGTCATCGTCATTGAGTAGCTGAATTTCTTTTCTATATCTTTTACTATAGATTTACCTGAAGAAAGCTATTTTGTTGCTTTTAGCATCCCTCACTAACCTTAGTTTATTCTCAGCTTTAGCCTTCCTGACGCCTTCCCTGCAATTCCATGCTACCTGTCTGTACTCTTACTTTGTGGCCTGGCCTTCCTTCTACTTCCTGTATGTGTCTGTTTTGTTTTCAGGTCATCTCTAATTTTTTGTGAATTCACATTGGCTTCTTTTGTTGTCTTCCACCTTTTGTTCTTGTTGGAATTGTTTGCAGTTGTGCCTTTAGAATTTCTTTTTTTAGAAACTCCCATCCACTACTTTTACAACTAGTAAAAATCCAGCAGTAGACTATAGTTAGGTAGTACTTATGTTTTAAACTCTAACATTTATCCATACTACAGCAATGAAGCCACACAGATGATATGTCCTTCACTGATATGATCTTAATACATAGAAGTAAACAGAAAATATAGCATCTGTTTAATACTTCAGTTTTACCTGCATCTTTTACTTCTGTTGCCATTAGGGATGGGGGAAAATATCCACTAAATCGGAC